>NW_027526203.1:223644819-223790862 GCF_048455015.1 Haemaphysalis longicornis | reverse complement strand
CACGCCCGATTCCTGGCCAATACCCACGTGGGTAATGTGCCATGTCAGCGGCCAGGCAGCGCGCGCCCATCTTCCCCCGTTGCCAAGGAAGACGAGGAGATTCCTGGCCAATCCCCCACGTGGGTATGTGCCATGTCAGCGGCCAGGCAGCGCGCGCCCATCTCCCCCCGTTGCCAAGGAAGACGAGGAGCGCGCGCACCCGCAGCTGTTGCTATGCGGACGGCGGCGGACGCTTCAGGCTCGCTTAAGAAGTGCATTCGCACTTAATACGCAATTCCGTACTTCCAACCCTCCCCTTCTCAGCTCTCGTCCCTGGAGGCCTCACTCCGTAGACTTAACCGCATCGCGGTGGGAGTACCCTCCTACGTCCCCAGCGCCACCATTCTGGAACTCGGAATATACAACACCCTTGAAGAACGCATCGCATGCCGTCGGCAGGCCCAACTCGAGCGCCTGTAGACTTCTGCCCAAGGCCGCGCTATTCTTGGCGTACTTAAATATTCCACACTCCTGCACTGCCCCCCCCCCCCCCCCCCCGTACCTCTGTAGCAGATTCCCAGTTTCTCGCAGAATTTCACGTTCGCTATTTTCCCTAACTTCTCCTCATGACGAAATCGCAGAAGTGGTCATGGAGGTCGCAATGCATGATGACAATAGTTGAGCAGCTTCCGAATATCTTTTGCCCCACTTACTTAGGAAGGTCGGTGCCTCCTGTGACTGCGCGTGTATGCCTTGTGCTGCCCTCTTTGGGCGTGTGACAAAACTTGTAGGGTAATATTTTGATACCTTGCATAAAAAACACACATTTCACGCAACGTCGGAGCGGTGGTCATTTATGCGGCAAGCTTTGTGTAAGCCACAAGTATTTTGCTGTCCGCGATAAATGTTTGTTGCTGTCGTTGTTGTAAGGGTAGCTTTTCTGCCATGGACACAGGACACGGAAGGAAGAAAATTTCGATGCAGTTGATAGTGTGGAGCAAGAAGGCGCAAGTAAGAAAAACGTAACAAGGATCGCTTTTTGAGGGACTATTAAGGCGAAGCTTTCTATGTTTCCCTAATTCGTCCGTGAGCGCCGAAAACGCACTCCAGAAAGGTCACCTTCCACTGACGATGATGATGATTGTGAAGGGCCTCATAAAAAACAACGCTCTGTGTGGTCAGAATCAAACCTGGGTCCTCCGCGTTATGAAGCCGACGTCCATCCGACTGCGTCATTCTTTTTTCATACTCCATGGTATTTATTTCAAATGTAGGGAAACATATATGCAAGACCTATTTACAAATCTTGGTGCTTAATATACACGGTGTGGAAGGATTTAGATTTGGAGAGGGGTGCATCGATGCGCAAATAATCCAGAAAAAATTATGCACCCCTTCATCCAGTGACGACGACGGTTGAACGCGAAGCTTTCTTCGTGAGAAATCAGTTGGTGAAGGGTCAAAGGCAAAATTACTGTGATCAAAAGTCCAAACTGCGTGCGATTCAAAGTCAAAGCTTAACGAGTCGAAGTCCAAACCATCTGCGAGTCAATGTTTGAACTCAGATGACAACCAAGTAATCCGTTACGAGAATTGTTCGCGTTCAACCATAGTCGTCGGCAGATGGAGGGCTGCATGATTTTCTTAATCTTGACTCAGAAAACAAACCAAAAAAGAAAAAAAAAACACCCGGAAAGCTTTTTTATTAAACTTGAGACCCAACTCATCTAGATCTTGCGTCTCAGTACTGCGCTTTTCTCCCAACCAAGTCCGATGGGAAGGTCTTCATCACCTACATACCGAAAATCGTCGGTATGCACACACCAGAACTCTACATTTGCCGATAAACAAAAGGCGGACTGACATGAAAAAACACCCTCCAGGATCGCTACCATGCTTCTTGCGTAGGAGCTTTCCGAAGAAGCTTTGTGGGGTCGGGATAACTAGTGATGATGTAATGCAAAACTCTGATCAGGGGTCCCTGGGTACCTAGTAGTGTTGGAAGCTTTAGTGGCTCCTTACAAAAGATTAGTGGCTACTTACAAAAGTCTGGTGCTGTCGTAGGGGTCTTATTTCCTGCCCCGCACGCAGGTCTGCCTCATGGTCTCTGCACCCCTTCCCGCAGTAGGAACAGGAATGCGTTGCTACCGTCGCCAACACCAAGAGACATCACTTCTTTTTAAGACCCCGCGTCATGTTTCCCGCATTTCGTACTCAGAGGCAACGTTGCTCAGAGGGGCGCAAAGGCATTCCCATTTTTTTCTCCATTGTAAAACACATTTTCCCCTCTGCCTTGCCCATTGGTGCCTCCTGATGGAGAAGGGGGGGGGGGGGAGACTGGGTGATGAACAAGTAAATGAGCCCATGTCGGTGCTCGCACTACTCAAGGGAAACGGCAATACTGTAGCAGTAACTTATCCCAGGGAAGAGGAATGAAAGAACGAAAGCAAGCGAGGGCAGCACATCGGCTTTCCTTTGTGAGTTGACCGGGACGAGCGAAATGCCGCCGACCGACGTGGCCAATAAGCTTCCATACACTCTCAGGACAGCCTTGATATTGTTCTAATGTAGGCGCGTTCAGCAAACGTGGCGAAGGAAGGGCCGGCGCGCTCGCGAAGAGACCCGCGCAAAAGCAGGAAAGCGTTAAACACGGTAGCCCCTACATCGCCGGCGGCAATAGCGGAGCTTCGGCGCAGTCATGCGTATCGCTTACAAACACGGCCGTGTTTGTAGAGGCAACAGCGCTCGCGTGCCGGCGTCTGGCCGCCAAGGGAGCAGGTTCCTGTCCGGCCTTGAACCGCTGAAACGGGGTCAGCGCTCCTGCCACGGCCGCCGACTGGGGCACCCCGTTAAGGCTACGCGGCGGCCCCCTCCAGCTGGCTCGCGTAGTGCACGCGACACCCCGCTGCACCGACCGCGCTGCCCAGAGGCAGCCGGACGCGGTGGTAGCTGACCACGTAGTCTTTTTCACGAGGACCTGGGTTCGGTAGCTGAGCAGTAGGAGTGTCTCAAAGAGTCTCATGCACTCCCGTTTCGAGCTACGACAGCGAACGTCAGTTCAAATTCGCCATTTTAGAATCTCCAGAGAACGTCTTTGTTGGGATCAGGGCACACTAGCTTTAATTTCACACTCCCGCTCGGCCAAGAAAGAAAAAAAAACAAGACCGCTTTCTGGCCATCGTATGTGTCTTGGCATAATGGCTATGCAGTACATTCATTGTTACACAGGGGACTGGGAAGGGATAAATGGTGTCTTCGAAGACACCATTTATCCTTCCAAAGGTTCGTCACTGTCTGCCACTCCGATCGGAGTGGCAGACAGTGACGAACCTTTTGTGGCAGCCAGATATTGTGAAATGTTGGAAGGAGTGCGTGTTGGAAGGAGTGCGTGTTTCAGAGACTTGGTAGTTCCCTATCAATGGTTAATGGTGCGGGAGATACGTAGTATGCGAAACGCTGTGTTGCGAATAACTCATTTCTGGTCCCTAGTCCCAGTCTCATATTACAAGTTAGAGAGGAGTGGCACCAGGCGCGAGATAAACTTTCAACCTTCGACGCTCAATAAAAGCTACTTAGAAGTGGCCAAGACGCAGATGCATGCAGACCAATTCTGAGACCACAAGGCCAACCCACGCATACTTTCTGCCTTGAAAAATAAAAATAGACAGAACTCGTCCGTCTTGTTATAACCAAGGCATGGCTGTGTGTACGGGGCAAGGTTTCAGCAACAAATCAAAGTGCGTAGTCTTCACGGATTAAGGAACTCATTAATTCACGTACTCTTGACCCGTGTTGACATTGAACTCGCGTGGCCGCTATCACTTGTGTTCTCTTGTGTAACTGGCTGCATCAGAGACAAGCCGGGCTGTCGAGCTATAAATAATGTCGGCAAAACGGCAAGCTACGCGTCGTTGTGCGCGCTACAGCGCACTTTTTAAAGCGAAGCTTCATATGGCTAGAGTTCCTGGCATTTTTCTCGTGCGTGTGAAAAACGCCTTGCGGCAAAGCCAACTTTTCCGCGAATGCGCAACAGGAAACGACTGTAACTGTCGTTTACAAGACAAAAACGTCGCCAGAAACAATTGTGCGCCAATTTGCCACTAATACGACTCTAGCAGTGCGCTGAGTTTCATTTATTTGTAATAATTAGCCAGTTCAGAGTCAAGTTGTAAACACAACTGAATTCCCGTTTGCTGTAAGTACGGGATCTTCTACGGGAGGAAAACGGGCATTCACATAAAACTGCTAGGACCAAACTCTAGTGTTTCTAAGCTTCTTTAAATATTCACAAAACCACTCATTACCACTGCCAAGTACGTGCTCACTCTCTGGCCAAGGCTGTGATGTGTATGTTACGCAGCTTCGGTGGTCATCCACTTCACAGAGTGCCAGATGCCCGCGGAAGGGGGCACGCAGATGACCTGTTTTACGAATGCCATCAGTGACCGTCTTGGCATACACCAAACATTCTTTTCAAACTTGAATATGGAACCTCTGACGAAAAGCTATATGTGGTGTCAAGTTCTCTCCGGCCTTTCGCAAGCTGTCGTGCCTGCTATTAGAAATAGATCATTAAAACGAAAAACTAGACTGTGACGACAATTTGTCCACGGGCTCAACTGCTCGCGCCGTATATCCGCGGCCAAGATCGCCAGAGTAGGGAGGAAAACGCATGTAGACGCCACCATGAAATTTAGGATACCACCCGCACGCTAGGTTTGGTAAATGATAATGTTTGAACCAATCACGGCACATTTACATCAGCGCAGAGCGTGGTCGCAGCGCCATAATAATCCTTAACATACTTCACAAGGGCTGTGCGTGGACACCAACAAGAGGTGTCACACGGTGTTGTTAGTATACGAGCCAAGTCGCGGGAGACCTTCGTTCGAGTTGAACCATTTCGTAAATGACTGCCGTATTTCGCTATCGGATTTGGATTACAATTGCTAGCAGGCGTCCAGTTTACCGAACAGGCACTTATTTCCGTACGAAGGTTGTAAAGCTCCATTAGCACCTCGGCGAAACACCCTTCATTACAATTTCGCCGGTTCGTCAAAGATGTATGGTGACTCCTGCACGTTTAACCTCCTGGAGGACAAAGTTAAGGCGACACACTTGACTGTTGCGGAACTACAGTGAAACATCATTTGTACCACATAAAGCAACGCAACCACACAAAGGAGAAAAAGAAAGCTGCCTTGTATAAGCGTTTTTAACCGAAATATGCACGCCGCGGTGGACATTCATCTCGTGTCGGCCTTGGATCGTGCAGCCTTGAAATGTTTATATCATTTGGGGGGACTCCGCAGCACCTCCGACTGCGTAAAACCTTTTGATGTAGCAAGCGGGTGATTACCAACAAGAAAACTTCGGTCCCTATTGAACAGAACATCAGTAAGCATTGCCTGGGGCCACTTCTAAACGCTTTCTTTCAGTCGACAAGGGTCAAGCAACCTACATTGACCAGACAAGAAAAGAGCCCATAGTCCGGACTCGTCATTCGAAAGAGGCCTGCACGATGTCAGATGTAAGTTGCCAGTTTTAAAAAAAGGGCCAGCATAAAGTGGCCGTTATACTGTGGGCCTAAAAAATGAGCGCTGGAAGAGGGAACGGGCGAAGCAGTCGCGGCATTTACGGCGTGGACGCAGTGCACAGCGACAGGTGCCTGTAGTCCGAGAGGAGCACTCATGTCTAGTACGACCCGTGCGCCTTGTCGGCCCGTTCGACGCATTGTCGGCCACCGCTCGCAAGGGACGCCGCTCAGAACGCGGTCACCGTGCCACGGGTATAGTGCACACAGAACACGGCGCTGCGCAGCCTTCTTTCCGCCTTGTCAATCTTAAACGGAACTACAGCTCTCCCGAAAAATGAACAGCACAAAACGTCGATCGTCCCTCGTTTGTGGAGCGCGCACAGTGAGCGACGCGGGCTCGCTGAGCGACTATGCGCGATCCTGCGTGGGGCACCGTGCGAACGTTCCCGCTCGTAGGGGAAATCGGCAAGCGGTTGGGCGGGTTTCTGTTGGTCGGGGTTGACAGTAGCCAAAGCCTCTGTGGGGCAGTTCGTAGCAAGGAGGAAAACGAGGTGTCTGAACAGGAGTTGACTGTTGTGTTTGCTTATTCGCTCTTTTTCCTTCCAATAAACAGCACACAATAGCAGCTATAACACCAAGACACAGTTCTATCGCCACCCGCCCAACTTTTCTGATAGCTGGCACCCCGACACATGTTTGTAATACGGGGAAGTGTTTATCAAGAGCGAACATCTTGCTTCTTCAACGTTTACACTTTTCAGATGAATAGGCACAGGTTTTTATACGCCCTTAACCATGACGCAGGGAAGAGCTATCGGTTTTTAGCCCTTTTTCAAAGCCAAGGTATTAAAATTACCTGTAGGCGTGACTGCACCAGGCGTTCCAACGATGGCTAACACCGCTTGCTCTGGGGTTAGGATTATTTATGTTCATAGTAAGGGCTCACTTCACTTCCACTTTCCTCTTTAGGTGTATATCGCTATTTACACATACGTCGCATACGGTTTCTTTGTATACACTAAATGTGAGGGAGTCTAGGACGAGAGGTATCTACGCGGGTGATACACGCAACGGCATGCTTTGGAAGAAACGCTCAATGTAAGTGCACCAGCCAAACGTCGAGTTCATAACCAGGGATACACTGCACCTAGACCGGTATTTAAACTAAGCACTAGTATTTCAGTTTGTTATTTAAAGCGATGCTTATACCGTATTTGTACGTTTCTAACACGCCCCCGATTGTAACGCGTAGGTACGTTTACTCATGAAAATTCGAAAAAAATAATTTGGCGTTGATACTATCGGGCAGCAGTAAAAGACATGACACCACGTACCTGGCAGAAGACATTTTATTTGACACACGCAACTGTGGTAGCGAAACATCATTGGGCTTCATAAATTTGCCTATCCATCTCCTGCCTGCTGGCAATAAAACTAGAGCGGGGAACATTGAAAAGCGATTTTGGTTTTGAGCTCTATTGTAACGCGCACGCAAATATTATGGCTACCTCAGCGAAAAAAGGCGTGCGTTACAGGGGCGGATCCAGGCTTTTTCTAAAAGGTCAGCTCCTATCAGTGATGATGATGATGATAAGCAGGAGGAGGAGGAGGAGGAGCCTTATTTATTCACTGAAATTTCCGGAAAGCAAAAACACAAGGAATACAACAAGTCATCAATTCACATTTTTGTGCGACCTGAGTGGTCATCTTCTTGGAGGTTTAAATTCAAAAATTAAGGGAGGGTCAGGACATCCGGCCCCCCCCTCTGGATCCGCCAATGGTGCGTTAGAATCGTGCAAATAAGGTATTTTATTAAGCCTGCTTTCCCGCCCACCGGGTGGAGTGCGGACCACAAGCCGTAAGCCAGCTTTCCCACAGAGTTGGCGTGGTTGTCGACGTAGAGTATTCGTTGGGAAGGGCCCGAGGTCACATATGGGCCAAGAAGTTGGATAAAACACTCCAATTCTAAGAACAGCACTGCGTATCCCACGCACGGGCAACCTAACTCTGGGCTATGCGGTGAAGCCAGCTAGCAATGACTGGTGTGTGGGCTGACTGGTAATATTTACGAATTAAATGAAGCGTGCGCACGTAGCAATGGAAATACAAATTGCAAGTTGTGACAATATTGTTCTATTTTGGGGCTGCGCTCGGAGCGTATAAGGAAAAAAAAAGGAAGGGGGGCGGCGGTAGGTGTGATAGGGTGCCTAGGTTTTACGGAAAGTCAGGACTGGCAAATATTTATTTTATTTATTCGCAATACTGCCAGTCTCGAGCGAGACCATATACCTGGTGGGTATTCATGCAGGTCCAGCAGGAAGGACGGCTATGGGTCTAACACTGTCCAACAAAACAAAACAAGATGAAAACTGCACATTTGAAAGGTGCCACACGTTTGCACTTCACATGCAGTTCCGTTGAATTACTCTGCAGACAAAACCGCGTAATATGTTCATTGGGTTGAACACATACATATACGTATCATAAAATCAAAACAAAACAAACAAAATTAGCGATACCAGGCATGCCGCTTTGGAAACCAGGGCCTGTTTGCCCGTACGCATAAATTCCTGATTAAGCTCTCGCTCACGAATAAGATGCTTATAAGTCGAAGTCGGCCACGGCAAATAAGCCGGTTACCAGAAAACCCAACGGAAACGCTACCTGGACCGAGCGTTTGTATCAGTGTCGGGCAAACGACTTATTACCTAGACAGCGCTAGCTAAAGTCGTAGTTGAGAACTTATTCCCACACTTATAGCGTTCGGGCAAACGGGCCCAGGGCCCTCTGTACCTAAAACCATTAGTTGTGTGTGCAGTGATAAAATGCACTAAACGTGTTTAAGGTTCGCTAATGTGGTCAGTTTAGACATTGACATTATCCAGTAATTTACAGAAATTTGACGAGCAGACTGTGTTAGATATAGTTTGGTCCAGTTCATTCCATTACTTCACTGCAAGCGGAAAAAGCGAGTATTTAAATGTATCATTATGGATCGAGTGCTCTGTTAGTGTGTAAGAGTGTTTGTGCCGTGAGAAACGAAATTTAAAAAATGATAAATACTTGGAAGAATCTATTTTCAGCCGATTGTGGAGTGCCTGGAGTAGGAATTTCAAGCGCGCTAGTTTATCCCTAGCAGATAGTGTTGCAAGACCCGCGAGAAGAAGCTTGTGGGCCAGTCGTGACGGGTATTTGTTGTATATGAACCTGATGGCTTTTCTTTGGACCCCTTCTATTATACTTTCGTGAGCAATCGTGCGTTGAAAAAAAAAAAAAAAAAAAAAAAACGTTGGCACATTCCAGAATTGGGCACTCGAAGTGGTGTAGGCTAGCAACTTGGTAAGCCAATTCCAATATTTCGGAATTTTATGTGCGCTATCCCAACTTCGGTCTTGGCATCTTGGCATCCCGTTGCCGCTGTGGAGAGGAAATAGCCATTTATTACTTACGTACTGTGCGTTACGTGCCGATGCGAGTAAGTACGGTGAGCCCTGTGGGCGAATGAGCACATGCTGTGAAATAACTGTCATGTTGCCCTCGTTTTCAAATCTCGGTAGCCGCTGTCCGGTCTCGTTGCGTAGTAGTTCGAACTCGAGAGCTGTCTAGAACGTGCTTGAAGGCTCTGCGTTTAACAGGTGTCTACTTAACGTCCATCGGTGCGTCCACTTTAAGACAGAGCTTTGCGGTTAATCGCGGCGGACACACTTCAACCGGTGCGCGCGCGTGCTGGCCACCGCGCGGCCCAGAAACATAGATACACGAGTGCAGTGGCCCCAAGTGGGCCACTCGAGGCGTTTCGGGTTACGCTTGGCTCTGCACCTTGCGTCGAACAGGGGCGCCTAAAGGATTAACTGGTTCAATCAGACGGCCAGCTGCTTAATCCGGCGCGTGGAAGTGCGTCAATGGCTGATCGCGACTGAGCCCGGAGACAAGGAAGGAAGGAAGCGACGCGTTGCGCGAGGATTGGGGTCCGACGCGCAGAGGACGTGCCGGAATGGCCGATCGCCTCTCCGACAACACGGCCGTGGTGGCAGCCGGAGGAACTGGTTCCGCATGGCCAAACCGGTGCGCGTCTTTTATGTTCTCTGCATTGTCAGTTGGCCCGCTGTACTGCTCTTTGGTTGAAGGTTCCCGTATACCTCCTCGATCACATATACTAGGAACCTGGCAGAGCTGAAGAAACGGCTTTGCTGTATTTCAACACCCCAACGCGCTGTTTAAATTGAGCCGCTGTCAGCGATGAGCAAAGAACGTCAAGAAGTTAGTCAGGGGGACCCGCACGCCCGAAGTACCAGCTGAGGCTCGAATACAAGTACCGGGGCTTGTATTCGAGCGGACTGAACGCCAAGTTCCATCCGCTCCCTTGAGCAGTTAGGCTGGATAAGCCCAAGTGTGGTGGCACGAGACGTGAAGCAGCGGAGCCATCGTAATCGGTCGCATTAGATCCCGCAGAGTGAGATGGAGGAATACTTCTGATGATGGAAACGAAGTCCAAGTTTGGTGGTTACAGCTCTAGGGAGTCGAGAATACTCGGCGTTGTAAGCTGGCGAGGAGAACTCTGCTTATCCATTGCACGTTGCCGCGGAGGGTCCTAGGGCAGTTAGAGGTCTACGACAGCTTGCGGAGCCACCGACAGCTCCTGTGAAGCAATTAATTAGGAAACAGAGATGGATGGGTAGATGGACTACTCTTCTAACAAGAGCGCGGGACGGAGTCAAAGGAGCAAGCTACCGAGTCACAGACTATAGGCCTACTGCAAGAGCACACGCAACATCAGCGTTGGCCATTGCGTCTCAGCGCGTTTGAACGGGGTGAAATGCGCACAATTTCAGCAATTACGTATCAGGGAGCCCGTAGAACTGCCCAAACAATACCTATACAGCGGGCTGCCTACGCAAAGTTTGGATACAGTACATCCACAATGAATATTCTACAACGAGTAAACTATTTTATTCACCCATGCTTTCGACGGGAAGGAGTCGGCGTCCTAAAAATCCACTCTCTGCGGCGAAGCAATCAAAGAGAGATTACGTAAGATTAATCGTGCGAAAAAAACTTAAGAAGTACAAGTCCCTAGTATTGAAACGCTGCTCAGGAAAGCGTATGCAAGAAGTGCCTGGGAAACACAAAGCTCAATGGGACTTGAAATGTAGCCGGAAAGTAATGTCAGATTCGATCTAGGTTTATGACGGAGTTTACCTACTTACATATCCTGGCGATTTTCCTCAACAGTCTCGAAAGTAGGCTGGAGCCACTTCCTGTATTTTTGGGTGGGGGTACGAACATACGTATTATCAGGCAGACAAAATGCAGCGGGGGAGAAGGAGAAGCAGCCTATACGTCGTATGCCGTTGCGACCTTCTCTGACCAGTCCAAGATTCTCTGTGAGGTACAATGCGAATGATATTAAAAAAAAAAAAAACTCGCCTTATAGGGCACCACTTTGTCTCTCGAGTACGTTGATCGCAAAAAAAAATCATTTCTAGATAACGTTGGCCAGAAATTCTGTACGCAAGCCTTATAGTAAAGTCATCGACGACCCCCCCCCCCCCTATATGAAAGCAATTTCAAGGAATCCGCTACAGTTTTAGTGGTTTGGTTTCATAAGTGTAAGAGATAATAAATATACGCGTGTACTACGACCAATAAGCAGTTATGACTGACAGGATTGAACCGTACTGATTGCTCTAAGGATTTTCGCAGTAATTAGTAGTGAACGCAGAATGCCGCACTGTTCTTTATATTTATTTTTGACAGAAAAAGTGTACGGTGGATGACACAGGCAACTAAAAAATGACTCAGTGTAGTCACCAAGTTGGCACCTTGTTCATTTGCTTGGTGACTATGTGCAAAATTACGATAAATAAAGGGCTAACTGACTCAGTGCTGCTGTCTCAGTCCGCTGCTTAGGAGGTAGGAATTTTCGAAACTCAAGTATGCGACAGAATTCTGACGGCGTACCATCAGAAAATTTAGCTCATCCAGAACTCCCCAAAATATCAAAGTTTGCGGAACCTCTTCTGAGCCAAGCAGGGATGAAGCGCTGTTTTACAGCTTCAGTACACCTTTCAGACGGTTTGTACCTGCGTAAAATGCAGCCCCTGGTGGTCATAACCTGCTGTCCGAAGGTGCCATGTATGCGTAGAGGTGATCCTTTACTCCTCACAGAATTCCCTGCAGAAATTTCGGTGAGCTGAGAAAGAGGAAATATCGTTTCATCGATTTCGCTCAACAGTATTTATATTTGTTTTTCTTTGTGCGAGCACACAGCTTCCTAGTTAATCAAAGCTGCCCAGGACCATTTATTACCCTCAAATTGTATATTCATGTTGCGTGAAAATGAAAGCCGCTTATTCGATTTTTAGGCCGCATAGAGTTGCATACGGGGAAATAGCTTGCAATCGAAGGAAGATATACCAAAAGTGAGCAACATGGTGAAAATTCCTCTTCCAGGTGAAGCACTACTTGAGTGCCTACCAATCCTTGGGGTACCCATCAGGTCCGAAGTTGTGTCTAAGGAATTCTTCCGCAACACAAAACGCCGCTGTATGTTCAGTTTTAGTCTTACCAATGATCTCCTTAGGGTCTGCTAAAGAAAACATGTGGTCCAAGGCGCGTGATGTGAAACACTCGATAACTCCGGTTAGGTCACCCAGAATGGCGCCCGAGCTTGATTCCTTTCGGAGGGTGTCCAGCCAACGTCTTAGCGAATTGTTTTCTTCGCTCAAGCACAGGCGGACAGTGCCGAAGTTGTGCACGCACGCAGAGAGCATGGAGCGTCGGTAATAACCCCGTTTGGCACCAAGGGACGGACAAAGGCACCGTGTTGAGAAGACAAAGCGGGCACGGCCGGCCTGTGCCACGTGCAGCGCGTACTGATGAGAGCACACACGTCCGTACACATGCGTGCGTGTTGGAAAGTTCTCACGCGACCATTCCGGTAGGGGCTGCTTGCGAACATATTAGCCCGCGAAAGCGGTCACCTTATTTCGGGGTCTCAACTTTAGAGGCCGGCCACGACGGGCGCAGTGGAATTTAGCGCACGTCGCAATTGTGCAAAGTTTTCCGAGTAGCACAGTGCATCGTTTTCTTCTACTTCCAAAGACGGTCGCGTCACCCAAGTCAGCGGCGCGGTGGAGGACGCACATGAGAAGCCTAGATTAAGAAAGCAGCCACCTGGCTGCTTTCTGCAGCCAGCGCATGGAGATGCGCACGTAGAAAATGATATCAAACAACATCAGCAAAAAAGAAACCACTGGAGTTGGCACCCTGTGTACGCTATGAATATACATATATCATTTGTCGCAACGGGCTATTTAGCCCTTCAAAGGCTGTTTACTTCAGATAACCATAGGGTAGAACCATTATTTTTTTGTTCGTTGTCGTTTCATGTGTTATCGCCGTTACTCACCATGATGGGTGATGCCGATTGAGCTATGACCAATTTTTTTAGTGGGTACGAGTCGACATTTCGGTGTGATCATCATGATCATTGCTATCATCATCATTTTTGTCGTTATAAGTACACCACATGGGAGAGTTTAGGGGTGGTAGTAGTAACAGGGGAATACTTTGTAGTGGAGGATGTCGTCAGGCCTAGTCCGGGAATGACAAGAGAGGAAGTGGGTTCACACGGAAGGCGATAAGTTCTATGATAGGAAGGGAATAAGAGCTTGGGAGAGGAATCCAGCCGTTTCTCGCTAATTGCGGTGTTTGAAGGATGGCAAAGACATGGGTTTTGATGGCCAGCGGAGAGCCGTGGAAACAGCGATATAGCAACGACGCCGACAGGCCGACCCTCCGGCGCCCAATGGCTGCTAGCACAGCTGACGAGAGGAGACGCTTACTTGGCAAAGGCAGAAAACGCGTCGAGGATGGGCAGAGGGGAAGGAGAAAAGGTGCTCCTCTCAAGATGGCGTTCCTGGCCTCTCAGAAAACTAGACGACGTGGCCTCTCCTACGCTTTTATTTCTTCCGTGGTCTATAGCGGGTTGTGCCGCTTCGGCGGCACTTCGTGGCCGGAAACGGCGCCCAGGCATAATCCCGCAAGCTGCAAGCCCTTCGTGTGTTTCAATGCTCCAGGCCGGGATGAAGATGCGTGCCCACTACACTTGCAGGTTGCATTTCACACTAATGCGCGACAAGTTCCTACATAAAACAGCGTGCAGACGACCTTTCTCACATTCTTTCCCGCCAATATTCGCACAGAAGAAGCAGCTGAACGCGCTCAAACAGGAACGGGTGCAGTTCATGCGGGAACCAAGTAAGGGACGAAAGGGGGCCTCTCCCTCCGGTCGCTCCGCTCATCTCTGTTGGCCGAGTCGCACCCTTCCAAGTTCCGAGGCACGCTTCCGTCTCGAGAGGCGACAAGGCACACCGAAAGCAGGCGTCTCGCACACTTCGGAGGAAAAGGAGGGGACCTACCAAAACAAAGACACTCGCGGAGGCCCCCTTCGAAAACGGGTCAAAGAGGTCTCCGCGCCTAAATCGAGTCGCTAAACAAAGCCTAGAACAGATGAAACGCTTGACAGGTTTGCGCTGCGCAAACGACTCAGCTGCGCATCGCTTGTGTGAGCGTACGCGGCCACATCCACGCTCAGGTAGGTGGGGAAACGAAAGGCGGCCATTGAGCCGACGAAATGCCCATGTAAAACGCAAAGGCATCCGTAAGCCGCGTGAGACAAAATGATCGGACGCAACGACTCTGTATGCTGACCTAGAGACAATCGCGTACCGGTTTAGATGTTCGGGACATCAGCGTAGGGGGTCCTTCTCTGTACTCTACGTTTTTGGACGAGCTTCCATGTCTTCTTTTCTAGTAAACGTATAAGACGCATGCCATCCTTTCACTTGAGGATAGCAGTTTTTCGCCAGCCGCTTAAATGGCAGCAGTTTACTGCTTTGCTCCGGTAGTTCGCGTTGGTAGATTCCATAAAAATAATTAGGTGAATATTACGAGATTTTCTATGGACGGATGCTTCCTCTGCTCTTTTTACGTTTTTTTTTACTTTCTTGCATGCTGTGTTCAACCTTCCGTTCGTCATTGCTCGCTACCTTCAAGAGAGCCGTCAAGTTTGGTTTAATCACCTCTGAAATAAAAAAAAAGGGGCAGCCGCTCAAAGAAGATGAAAATTGGAGTTAGACCCTACGTTCATGGGATATCAAACCGCTAAAAAAGGTTGGAAGCAAATATACTGTAATCACCGTCTGCCTCGCCAAGAGAAAACTAGCCGCGTGTCCTCTGCTGTTCAGCGCACGCTTCAAAACAAAAGTGTCAGATTTACCAGTACCCGTGACACGTGCCATGCCCTTGAGTTTGCCGAGTGTAGCAAAATAGGGGTTTTAAATGGGAGCGTGCGTCAAGGATACGTAGCACACTCAGGAAGATGTGTCGATGATGTTTGACTCCGAGAGCACCCTTCTTCGTTAAAAACAGGCCATGGTGCCACTTGTCTCTTCATTTTTCTAGAGTGTCGATGGGCCCCGCCCTTCAGCGACACAATTTTTTCATTTTAACACGTCGATCAAGCAACTATATAAGTGCGAGAAGCATTCACAATTGAAAGCTGGGTGGGAGGACGGTGCATAAGCCACCCGTATTTATCCCGGTTGAAAAAAATAATTAAGGTTGCAAATTTTATTGATTGATTGATCGATCGATTGATTGATTGATTGATTGATTGATTGATTGATTGATTGATTGATTGATTGATTGATTGATTGATTGATTGATTGATTGATTGATTGATTGATTGATTGATTGATTTGTTGGTTGGTTGTGGGGTTTAACGCGCCGACGCAACGCAGGCGATGAGGCGCACCGAGGGCTCCGGATTAATTTTGACCGCCTGGGGTCTTTAACGTGTGCCGAAATCTCGTACACACGGGCGTTTTTGTTTTTCGCCTCCATCAGAAAATCTTCCGCCGTGGCCGGGAATCGAACCCGCGCCAAGGTTACATGGTTCAGGGATTTCAGTTTCTAAGGGTGGTTAAAAATTGTAGATTGGTCATTGACGTACAAAGTCATTGTGCATGGCTATTGTATGTATATCTACGTTTGTCGCTTTTTGTAAATAAACTTCTTTTGATGCCAGCCACGCTATGAGGGAAAAAGAATGCATCGCCTATATACAGCATTTTTCATATAGGCTTCGCCTGCTACCTACTGACAGATGGGAAAGCAAATACAAGAGCAAAGCGTAATTGAGGAGGACACAAAGCGTACAAGAGGCGAACAGAAGAAATTCAGTGGGAACTGGTGGGTAGCAGAAGTCAATAGAATGATGAGATGAAGGATACGTTGCCTTTTGTTGAATCTGACGCAGGAACTACATCAGTCGCATGTCGATGATAGAAACTTTCGTCGTAAGGTTTGACCAACGGTGGTATGGGAATATCAGAGCGAAAATCAGGGACGCAGTCATTCTGGGAAATAAAATCAAGTTTATATAACCCCTCTTGTTCTCTCATTGTACATAAAATAGTGCGAAAAAAAACGGTAAAGCTCAACTAAATAAAGAGGAAGGAAGATTACTTTCGTGTACGTGAACCCAAAAGTCCTACTTAGAGCAGTGCCCGCGCTGCGAGGTCCGAACAATGCCTAGCAGAGACGTCCAGTGGAGTAATATGAGCAGCTTTCATTGACCAACATCACTGCATGGTAGCGGATACTTTTAAGTAACCCGAAAACAACTGAAGGTCGTTCAGCGCGCGAGATAACAGGCGGGCGTCGTTCGTAACCGCGAGGACAACAATGGCCCTCGAAGCGTGCTCGCCGTCATCGAAAGAAGCACGCGGTCGCCCCTGGGCTCTGCAGACGGCGGCGAGAAGCGTTCGCGGATCTGGGTAATTGGCGGGGCCGGCCCCGCTGACCCAGTTCCCAGCCGAAAATCGGCCCCAACAAAAGGAACAGCGCAATGGGGATGGCCCGCAGCGGAGGCGCGGAGAGAGCGAGTGCCCAGGGCGGCTGGGAAGAGCAAGACGCCAGCCTTCGAGGTTGCGACCTACACGGGTTCGACCGCAGCCACTTGAAGCGCCGGCCGCAATGGAAAACAAAAATATGAGGCCCGACAGGGAGAAACCGCGCTCGCGCCAAATCAGAGCAGTGCCGCCCGCTATGGGCAGGTTAAAACAAAACAGCACACGCAGTGGCCAGGTAGCAAGCCCTGCAGCGGGCTCCACGAGAGAGGCCAGGTGAGGGTCCGAGGTGAGGCCTGGTCGAAAGCAGCCCGCTGCAAGCGCCACGCACGTGTCCGTTGTGCGAATCATCAAGGCGTCCCCGGAGCAGAGTAGGCGGCCCATAGCATGCGTCGGTGAAAGAGGACGAAGCGTGGGCTGCTCTTTTGTGGGCCTATTACGGCAACTTCCGAAAACAAAAATTATAACGTCAAAACTATGAAGTGAGCAAGTTTGGAACATTTAGAGCCATAGAAGGCTACGGAGTGAGTGTATGCGTGAGTGTAGTGTCGGTCTTTGGTCGCCGTTCTGGGAAAGTGCGCATGTTTAAAGCGAGGGGGTGACCTTCGTTGCAGGTAACATTTGGAACTGCCCGCCTAAGCAGGAGGGAAGAGGATGCAGCACCTGACTGACGTGAAACATATGCAGTCGATAAAAACTATGACAGCTGTAACTTGCCAGCGAGCCAGGCGTTCTTTTTTTTCGAGCTAGATTTCGCCCCACCAAAATTGTCGTTGTTGGATGTGCCCGGAAAGTGTGATTACCGAATGCATATATAGATTACGGTCGATCTTTGGTGATTCTTTGGCGAGGATGCACTTTTGTTAGGCATAGCATTGTTTTAGTGCAGCATATTTATAAATCTGTGTTTCCTTGGTAATGCTTTTACTCGGGTGGAAGGTGATTTACGGCACAAATTAACAATCTGCCCTAGCTCGCACAATCCATGCGGGGGCCTCTTAAGATCATAACAATGTTGATCACTTCATCTGTGAGGTTGGGGACTATAAGCGTTCGATTTATTTGAACATGGAAGTCTATAGCTACGAATAGAACACGGATAGAACACGGATAGTTATAGTCATCACCATCCGAGTTGCGAAGTCCAGAATTTTCCAATGGCCCTATCTGTATTTCCATCTTCTGCGTTAGTCCCTCGCAAGAACAAGTGCTATCACATAGCCAGCTTCTTCACATACCAGCTGGCGCCACAGGCACTGGTAGAAGTTATTTCATTGTTCTCCTCAGTTTCCGAATACTGAAGTGGTAGTGCAAGTGCGTTCAAGACAAAGATGCAAATACTTTTAAAAATACACTGACGGCAACCCTGCACTGTACGAGGTGCAGGGACCGATTTCGGTTTGGACGTGACATGCAGTGGGCAAACCAAGTAGACTGTGTAGTCTCCTCCATTGCGGGATAGCTGGCAATGTGAATTGCTGAGGCTTCAGCACAGATACACCACCGCCGACTCGGAGTATAAGCGCCTTCGCGCAGTGCGTCGAAGAGCAGAAAGACAAGCACGTTGGACACAAGCGCCTGAAGATATTCGAGCATCGAAGGGAGCACAGAAAGCGATTTAGAGGAATATGACCAAGCTCTCCAAGCGCGACAATCCTTCTGCTCCAAGCTGGACCCCCAGAAGCAGCTCTCCAGAATATGGCATCTGGTCCGAAGTTTGCGGGCACACAAACTCAACTGAAACCGTTCAAATCCACCTCACTAAGCACGAACACTATAGTGACAATCAAGTCGCTGACGCCTTTTGCAGGAAAATACTGCAGCGTCAGCAGCTGTTCTTCCGCAACGCTCTCTCCCCAGCGAAGTATTCTCAGGACCGGTGTCCCCAATGGATGAGCCATTCACCATGGCAGAGTTTCTCGCTGCACTGGCTTCCGTCAAGAAATCTAGCTGCCCAGGTCCAGATGGCAGCACTTACACAACCCTATCGCATCTAGGTGCACAGGGAAAAGTTGTATCCTTTATGGCTTGAATCGTTCGTGGAAAACTGGCCGTCTAGTGCCAAGGTGGAAACACGCGTGGCTTGTCCCAGTCCTCAAGCCAGGTAAAGTTTCCTCTACCATTGATTCCTATCGACCTGTAACACCCCTGATTTCTGTCGGGAAACTGGTGGAAAAGATGACGCTGTACCGCTTGGACTGGGATCTGACCATGCGAAACATATATCCGGAACAAATGTCTGGCTTCTGCAAAGGTCATAACAGCCTCGACAACGTTATTGCCCCAGCAAATAGCATTACACAAGCAAAGTGTCGGCGGACCATTACTGTTGTTGTGTGTTTTGACATAACGTCAGTGTACGACTGCGTAGAGCATGAAGCCATCCTCTCTGCGCTGAAGTCCTCGGGCATCAGGAGCCACATGTATGCATGGCTAACGTACTACGTCTCCAATAGGTATGTGTACATGTCTACGGACAGCGGTGATTCATCACTGCACAAGGCGACCCGAGGTGTTGCCCAGGGTAGGGTGCTTGGCCTTACACTCTTCAACATCACCATAATAGGCCCAGGAAATGCATGCCACCATCGGTAGAAATCTCTCTGTACGCCAACGAGATTTGCATATGGAGTTCTAGCCGCAATAGGCTAGTGTTACGGTCAAGGCTTCAGCGGACAACCGATTCCATTGCGGCATTCCTGCAAACACCAGGTTTAGAAATCTCAGGGTACAAATACTCTGCGATCGCTTTCAGTAGGAAGCGTGACCTTACGTGCTACGGCTTCACTGTTGGAGGGTCTGAAACTCCATACGTCTTGACCTACAAGTTCTCGGGAATAACATTTGATAGAAATTTCACTTGGTCACCTCATGTTCTCCACCTCAAGGACAAGATCATATCGTTCGCCAGCATATTCCGCATGCCCTCTATCAACCGGCGGGTGTTTAGACAGCTCTCTCCTCCGACTGTATGAAGCGCTTTGCGTTGGCCTGATGCGCTGCGGCATCTCTGAGTTGGTCCCATTATCAAAAGGCACTGTCAAAGAGCTAGAGAGCATGCAAGCGCGATTCTTGCGCGTTTGCATTGGCGTTTTAAACACAACTTCTACCATTGAAACACTGACAGAATGCAGGCGGTTCCGACCACTCGTTCTAGGCACCAAGGAATTGCTTCGTGCTGGCTGAAGATTGTGGCAAGACAGCGCGGCCCTCCTTTATCGACAATCTGGGCCAAATAAATGCGGGACTTGTTACTGCAGCTATATCAATAGCGTGGTCCTCCTGAACACCCGGGCTGTAGGTTCCTGCCCATACCAGTCACGACCAGTGGGCCCGGCATTACGAAAAAAAGAGCACGTTCCGGCTCCCACCCTGAACTACTCTGCTGTGGGCTATATTTCACGAAAATACAAAGACCACACCAATTTGAACACTGATAGGTCACTGTTGTCCACGTAATCCCGTATTGGGGTGTGGTTACCGTCATCCTGCAGCACGATCTGTGCCATGCACAGCCACGGCTACAAAATTTGCAGCTCTGCGGGTAGCTTTCGCTCACATCAACAAGCAGCCAGCACGCGAGTGGGCTATCTTTAGAGACTCCAGGGCTGCACTTTAATGTGTACCGTCATTCCCAAAAGACCAGCTTGTGTTTGACGTATACGCCCTGCATTTCCAAGCTATACCATCACCATCACATGCACCATCACATAGCGGCCCAGTGGATTCCTGCCCATTGAGGGATAACTGGCAATGTGAAGGCCGACATTGCTGCCTCCACCACGCATTAACATCGGGCACCAGAAATATCCATTCCATTCTACACGCAAGATGCTTCTGTTCTTGGATCTAGGGTGGCATAAAACATGGAGCGTTCAACCTGGGCTGACGCATTACATCATTACGCACCACTACATTCTATCTATCCACGCTGCAAATTCAAGATGCCTCCTGGACTCTCCAAGTAGGAAGAAGCAATACTACATTTCATGCGGCTGAATGTCGCCTACACGCGAAACTTCCTACTTAAGTCGAAACGGGCTACATCGCAACTTTCCCCGCACTGCGATGTGCGAAAAAACCTGCAGCTCCTGCTCAGTGAATGGGCTTCATTTAGTGCGCAAAGAGTGTGCCCCGCAGTGTCTTTGGGACTGTCACTTACGGGGAACATTCTACTGAAGGATGTCTTAGGTCCGTGGGCATGTCCCAAAAGTACTTAATGGGCAACAAAAGCTCTGATCGCGTTTTTACAATACACAGGTCTTGCCCAGACTCTGTAAATGACTGGAACGCATCCTTGCGCATTAACTTCTTTAACATCATCCCATTAACATTATCTCTGTGACCACATTCATCTGGCGTAGCAAGTTAGGCATATTAGCCCAGCTAACATCACCAGCCTCCATTAAAGATCGTTCTCTTTCTCTCTTCCGAATAGATAATGAAGCCGTGCATTTAGCCGCATCAACCCCAATAAGAACGTTGCCTCGAACAACCCCTTTCTCGGAAGTTCTCAACGGCAATATAGAGCAATGGTATCGCATTTTCATCGATAATTTTCCCGGTAATTCCAGACATTCTTTATATGACAATGAAGTCGGCATCAAACCTGGGCAAAACGGACAGGACTGAGGGAAGGGGAAAAGGACGAAGCGTTTCGTATCGTTGTCCTATCTAGTCCTGTCCGTGCATTGTTTTCGGCAAGTTCGCAATGTATCAACTAGCACAAATTTCCGCTTTGTTGAGGACTGTGTATATGTATACCATGTCCTATATCCGTCCCAAAAGGTACCGTGTCGGAAACGCTATCACATAAGTATGCAATGACTGAGCGCTTTTGTTTATGACCATCGTTCACCGTGGCCCAGGACTTCTCGTTCCCTGTTTCAGAATGGTCCGCTCACCATCCATCCCTCACCGTCCCTTTCGTGGTCCGGGAGTCTCTTCACTGAAATTACATACCATGCCCACGTTGAAGAAATGTAGCAATTTGGTATTCGTGGGGTCCCTTTACGTGCCGCAACAACTTTTAAACGTAAACAGACCGACAAATGCGCAGAAACTGGAACACGGCCTCGTCAATTCACAGAAATGCCTTCTTCCAGAAACTGCCTAGCTGCATAGGTGTGCATTTAAAGGAGTCCTCCCTAAGAGAGAAAAAAAAAACTTTGTGAACACCGGTGATGGCTGTCATAAAGCCGGTAAGACTGATATTTTGTGATATTCACAACTCCTGGTTCCAAATACTTATGCCGGCACCTGTACATTGCTGAGCAACGCTCGAAAGGGCCACTAACGGAGCACTAGCATCGCTATGATAAGCCGGATGAGAAGAGAGCAGTGAGCAAAAAAAAATCATCCTTAACGTGGAGAAGATGCGTGCAACCTGGCATGGACACAGCAGTAAGGGCTACTAACGTGCACATGCGTCCGCATTCGTCAGCTGCTTGACCATTCATCGCTCTCTGCATCGCCGTAATGATGCGCAAGGCTTGTTCCGAGGTCTGAGAACAATGCCCTGATGATATATATCGTACTGCGACGACGACGATGCAGTCGTTACGTGCCTAGTAATCGTCAAATACGACTCTGGTTGCGCCTAAGTGCGCATTAGCGGTTGCTGCGGTCCCCTAGGAAAAGGGCGAACGGTGCGTTCCCATGGCGCTGTGTGTGCCAGCCCGACTTGCGCCAAGTCGATCCTCCGTGGCCTCCATCGCGGCTCCAGGATTATACGCTTGGAAACTGAGATTTTGACGCTTGTAAATTGAATATTTCTGCAAGTTCTTAAAATCTAAATTAGTACTCCCCCAGAACAAGAGAAATTGTATTCAAACGGCAAAATTTCATCGTCGATTCCAGAGAGATGTCACTTCATTGCACTAAAAGACGCGTTAAAAATTGTTGTGTGGCTCAAAATAGCGTGTGTTAGCAAATTTACCATAAAATAATTACAGGTTGCGCCTTCGTTAACACCGTACGTGCTGGTTGTTTGTGCACATTGCGTCCGGGCCGACAACACGGAACAGGGTTAGCAGTTTTCCTCCGATGTTTGAGAATAAGTACGAGCTAGCGCAAATAAACAACAAAGGACAGTGTAAACTCTTTAATTTGCTTGCCTGTTGAACTCGGCTAATCAAACGTATCCAAACAAGGGAAAGACGAAGGTTGCAGTGTTGTGAGGCTAAAATAGTCTGAGCCACTACGTGCAGGGGCGGGGAAGCCACAGCCAATGCGTTTTGTGTCTGGCCAGGAGGGATAAATTTATGGCCGTGTAACGTACCAAAGCGGCACTTCGCCAACAACTTCGGCAACGGTTACGCCTGACACAACGCTAAGGCCGGGTTAAGACTGTTGCCGCAACTGTCGTAATAACTTTGCAGAATGAAGTCATTTCACGTCTCAGCCAACCTAACTGCGTTACATGCAGTTTTCCTACGTCCACAAATCAAGGTATGGCTTTTGCGTCGGCAAGCGTCATCCTGCCATGCTAGACGCGACTGGCTAGACGCTCAACACAATCAAATAGATTTTCTTTGATTAAAGAATCACAGTCATTCACGCGACCGAAGATAGTTTCACTACAGAATAAGGGCTCATGATGTCCTGAAGTGCTGCAGTCCTGACAGTTTCCAGAAAAAAAAATACAATTCACGTTCATGCACAGATGCTGCAGTTACAACTAATTTATCCGTGAGAAGCCGAAATAAACGTTGGACATATTCTCTCTCGTGATTGTGTCTTTCGCGCTGGCTCCCCCCCCCCTTCCCCATTCTTTTTTTTTTTTTTTTTGCGTAGGAGGCGGACAAACCAGGGCACACCGACAAGACTAGCAAGGCGCCGGTGGCAGGTTGTGGCGGCTATTTTATAGTTATGATGGCTCCCATGTTCAAGGAGGTAGCTCCGGGGCGCGTGTGCACATCCTCCATCGGCATCAGGAGTGCCCTGGCTTTCATGGACGCAGCAAACAGAGCTTAAGTTTGACCCGAGACAAAAACTTCCAATTTTGAGCCCCCCACTGCAGATAGACGTCGGCGATGAGTGGGCCGAAATTGAGAGCTGCGGAATAATGGAGATTACCCTGTGTGGGTTAACATTCAGCGCCGATTACAGAGGAGTCGAGGTACTTGAGCTCCGTCGCGAATTCAATGCTCCGGTAATCTAAACGATGACGTCACGCTCAGCAGTAAAATGCGTTGGCGCCACTGAGCCCTCATGGCGGTTAAACTTGAAACGGTGACTCGTAAGCTTCATGCAGCAGTCGTAAATGTCAAGCGCCTTGGAATCTTTCATCCAATTGTGAAGAAACCTGTGGCCCAAAAACAGATCCCACGTCCTACGCATACAGGTGATGCCAAAGTTGCTTTTGACGTTTTAATCAGCGAAACAGGTGTCCAGCAGAGCTTAAAGCCCACCCATTCTCATAAGAAATGTATACTGAGACAAATCTGCTCGGAAAGTTGGAAGTTAAATATAGAAAAAAGAAGGAACGCAAGCACAATTACAGCCTTAAGGAATCCAGATCAAAAGCATAAAATAATTCAAGTAAAATTATAGTGGCGTTAAAACTGTTTGACACATTCAGAACCAGGGCCGTACCCAGAATTTTTTTTCGGGGGGTGTTATGACTTTTGGGAAGGGGGTAATTTGGCTGAAAGCAACAGTAAGTATTGTTTACGTGCTGCTTGGAAAAGATTTCGGGAGGGGTTCGAACCCCCAAACCCCCCCTCTGGGTACGGCCCTGTTCAGAACACACAGTTAGCAAAAACTGGCTTTAAATTACGCCAGGAGCGATTCGCAAACCGCATTTGTGTGGTTCCCTTTCGAGCGGCGAGTATAGATTTTCCTGCGTTTCCACCCCATTCATAATAAGATCATAACCTACTTTTAACCGATGTTTCTTTTCTATCTGCGTTATGTCGGCCCGGATATTTCTTTTGCATTAATGGTAGCGGTAGAGATTACATTGCCCTGTGTTCGCCGCCGCGTGTTCCATGTCCGTTCCGCGCCATGTGAACGCGGCTTTTGGCGCTTCTTCGCACGATCACCCGACCGTTACCAGAGAGCTCCGGCCTGTGCCGTGCCTTACGAATGGGTAGCGCTGATGCGCCTGACATTTGTTGTCTTTGGCGGGAGAGCCTGCAGCCCATGTCGATGCACGCTCAGCAGGAAACAGGGGCTCCGCATGCAGCCCGTTTCGGAGTCACAAAGCAAAGCAGCGCAGATGTTGTAGAAGATGTTACGTTCAGAGCAACATGGCACGAAAAATTCCGAATTCCGAAGTCAGTTACGTGCGTAGATTAATTCTCTCGATGCTGTTAATCTCACGTGGAAAGTACAGCTTCGCGTACTGTCGTGCGGCATTTGCATGAACCTGAAGGGGCGGCGCGTGTTCGTTTTTTGGGTTTAAGCGATGTAATGCACCGCTTTCTTTGACAGTCATGAAGTAAGACTCCACACAAGCCCAGATTTCCCAGCATAATTGTCCGACTGGCGTATTTCAGGGCATGCCGCCATGGCGCCGCCCTCACCTCGGTCCTTGTGAATGCTAGACCTGTCTACTCACAGAAGCAAGAAATTCTTCGCCTTTTTTTACGAGATAAAAAAGAGAGCCCACATCGTGCGGTGCGCGGTGCAGATGCACGAGGCGAGCAGTCGCAGACGTGACCGCGACGACATCGGGGGGGAGCAGGATGCGCCTGCTCCGGGAACCGTCGGGCAAGGATGCTCGGGGCGGGTAAACAAACGCTGACAAGTTACACAAGACAGCGGCTGTCATTCAATACAGGTCGCCTTGAACTTGGCCCTCATCGCGCAAGGTCTTCGAGAGGGGAAGGGAGCCTTCAGCAGCGCTCTTGCACCGGCCCCGCCGAGAGGAGGAGGAGAGAACTAAGTGGAACGCGCGCGATGCTGCCCAATAATAAACGGTGCGGCTCCCGATCAGCGGAAGACGTCAACCTGCACCGTCGATCAAAATCGGAACTCGAGGACGCGTCACGAGCAGCAGAGGCTGCGCGCCGGGGCATCCGGCTCTGGGCGGCTGCAGTGAACAGCCGAGCGGCCAACCGCGGCAGCCAGAGACGGATCTCCGGCGGCACGCTTGCGTGCTCGTGCGCGCGGAAAAGAATGGGGTCTGCAGCGCTGGCAGCTGGGTCAGCACGGCGTACCATGCTGGGCGCGTTCGCCTACTGACACACAAATGGAGAAGGGCCTTTCTTCGGCTCCGCCCTTGACGGACGCTCGCCGGCCTCCGAGGGCCCCCAGAGGTGGAGGAGAAAACGCGTGCCGCTGGCCGGACCCGCGCGATGAAAGCACGCCAACCTTCGCGCGTGTCCGCTCAAAACTGCACTCTTGTCCCACCGTCACGAAATATGATAAAAAGGAAGAGCTTCGCAAGCGGCCGTTGGCAGTGCTGCAAGACGCTGGGTGAGTGTCCTGGGGCGGTATTCTCGAGGTTTGTCCCTTTTGCGTCCCTTTCAAAAGTGTCCCTTTTGGCGAGCCCTGATTGGCTAAAAGCAAACAACCGGACGTGACGTAACGTAAGCGCAACAAACCTACTGTTAACGCCCACTGCTTAACCGGAAGTACGTCACGATGAAAGGGACTCAAGAGGGACGTTTTCAAAAGGGACAGTTACGAGAATACCGCCCCTGTTATGCCTGCTGGAGCACTCGGCGGCGCCAGATGGCGTGCGGCGAGTAGGAACAGTAACGCTATTAACTCCAGTTTTATTCATCTTTTCCCATTTATATTCGAATCTCAGGTGGGAGTAGCTGCAATAATTTAAATAACTTCTCGCAACAACACTTCCGAGAGTACCGTGATTTCAACAGGTCTCCTCTACGGCGGAATATTAGGATAGTTGGCAGCGCAAAAACGGGACAAGACGCGCTGCCGTTTGTTCCCTTGTTCGCCTTGTCTCATCATTGCGCTCTTTTTCTAATAAATGACTTCATGAATACGTCAGCACGCAGTAAGGGGAGTCACCTAAATTCTCAATGCTTACGACCAAAACATCGCTGTCGGGAACGATCCTCAGCTAAGATTAGCTCAGGCAAGCAGTCGAGTAGGACCTGCTGCCGCTATCATTTCGCAAATAGCCCTCGCCTTTTCCACTCTTTCCCGCCATCGCGAATCGAGGTCATGACCAGACGACCTGGTCAAGTCATTTCAACTTCCCCTATCTGCAGTCGTTCCCTATGACGCATAACGAGCTGGCAAGCGAAAACGATTAACATTAAATATGCATGCACACATCTTAAAGCCTATATTTTAAAATCAAAAGAATTATGCACCCATTTTTTACTATTGAGGTCACGAGCTCAGCTATACTGGGGAAGTTCTGGAAACCTGTGTACACATTAGTAAAGCAATTTTAAAATATTTCGCACCGCATTGCCAACGTGTCCAACGTACTCGGGTCTATGTTAGGATGTCCGAAAATATCTCTTTATGTCCAAGTACTCAATAGTAGCGATGGCCCGGTGTGCTCCACTTAGTTCCGCCAACACTAAATTGCTACAGAAATATATTAAACTGTAAAATAAGTCGTCGGGTTCCGGAAGGGGCCGTCGTAGCTGGCGCACTTTGCACGGCCTGCGAGCATAAGCAGGAGGAGCATTCGGAGTGGAGATGTTGATGGGCAGGCGGACAATGAACCGGAGAAGATGCAAGCAGGAGATAATGAATGAATGAATGAATGAATGAATGAATGAATGAATGAATGAATGAATGAATGAATGAATGAATGAATGAATGAATGAATATATCCAAAAAGGTTAAGACGTGTACCTGGTGTAGGTGAAGGGTAGAAAGGGCAATATGCAATCTAGGGAAAAGAATTTATTATTTCTCCGTGCTCAATAGGCGCTCATTTAGCTAGACCAACGCCAACCCAGTGCAAAACATCAACATATTTAAAGCGAAAGATGTGGCGCGTCGTTTGCCGCGCATTAGTCGAACCAGAGTATCTTTTCTCAACTAACTGTGCATTTTCTTTTCTCTTCTCGATTTAAAGTGACCGCATTTTTTAGAACGGCCGTATACATTTTCTGGTTGTTTGTACACCTAATCTATTTTTAAAACTACACACCTGCGTCCAAACTAGCAGACGTAAAAAAAAAATGTTCACATTCTTTAAACGTTACTGAGTGACGGCCGCTTCCACATTATCAATTTTGAACAGTCTTAATATTTTAGCCCTATAATGTCTTTTGTAAAATCTGCAGATCCTTATAATATCTGCTCTATCTGAGTTCATGTCGGAATGGGAGACATTCAATTTCAGTCCCTTACGGTTAGGCCGAAGCTTAAAGGCCAACTGCCCTCAAATGTTCGACAACGTAAAAATAATGTAACCTAATACCTCACATAAAAAAGTGCGAAATGCAAAATACTACGTTTCATTCAACATGAACGTGGGCGACGAGAACGGCTCACGACATTGGCGTTTTCGGAACCCAAACTGAATAGAAAAGGCAGCATTACCAGCTGCCGGACGTGACGTATGTGATGGAACGGACGCGTTTCGCACTGTTACTTCCACAGGAGAACTCCCATCAACATTTGCCCATGAAAATGCAGTTAGGCGCAATTCTGACATCGCGAGTATCCCGAACGACAGTTATTTTTCCACCAGAATAACCGCCGTTGTAGCAATCCTTGGCATTGCGAATAAAAAAGCGGGCCCTCATTTACAAAGATAGTTGCGCGTACAATATTTAAAAGCAACTTTGGTTAGCCGGCATCTCGGCTATCACATCGCGCTCTTTGAAGGGAACAAACCACACGCGGGCGAAGATCAAGCACTATTTTTACTATACGTTGCGTGCAAACAGCTTCGTGAATATCAGCCTACTATTTTTAGCCTTGCTGCACATCTAGAATCGAATTGTAAACGGGTTCTGAAACTATACGCCCGTTTCCACAGCTATATATGATGCACTAAAACAACATAAACGTTTCCCATTTACCGCTGTTTTCTACTTTCACCAGAGACATGTGCTGTTGAAAACAATTTACTTTCAAGCAAACTAAATCTAGTTGTTTACAGAAGTAAATACTTCATTTGGGAATTGAGAAAAAAATCAAGTTTACTCTTAGGTGAGGAGCAGTTTTGTTAGCTTTCGCACTTCGCGAAGATGACGGCCGATATCTGTGCGCATGTATGTTACCACGAGTTAGGCTTATTTTGGTTCACTTAGCAAACGAAGCAAAAGTTGCACAAATGTTTATACCCACGTGTACAACAACTCAAGTTACGCTGCAAAACTTTGGACATATCTAAGGGATGGAGGTGGCGTTGGCTTAGCCCAAATATTGCAAATATTGGACGCACAAGAGCACGTGGTCAATAATTTATAAAAGACCCTTTTTTTCTGTGATAGATGCAATAGAAATGGCAAATCTAAGGCAAGTGTGGAATACCATAGTCAATTATGGAATACAATAGTCAGCAACGGAACCGCTGGCACAGAATAGACAGCAAAACTGGCATGGGGGATGCAAGAATGAGAAGTCAGCCAGACTTTTACATAATTTATTCTCCCATGTGCGAGAGCCCCGTCACTGTGCCCACAGTCAGCCACTTCTGCGTGTTTGTTTTTGATTTTTTTTTTCATGCTCCTCCCATTCGTGTTTCGTTGTTAGCAAGACAGAATAAAGGTAGGAGCGGACCAGGTTTTGTTGTTTTGTAATGCGAATAATCTCGGAAACATTTCACTGGCTGGTGAACCAGCAAATAGACGGCGGCTGGGTGTTTATTTATTTCGTTTCCAGATTGACTCAGGAGGCGATAAATAACGTGGCGCATAGTCGTTTTGTCTACAAACGCTTTGTTTGTATACATGCAAACAAACTGATTTTATCTTGTGACCACCGGTGGTGCAGGCTGGGAGTCCCTTCTCCTTCTCACACACTGTCACATTGCGCAGAAGAAAAACAAACGGAGCCTTTTCGCCCTGATGATCCCTTCGTACCACTCAGACAGAGACAGAGGGATACGATCAGATCAGATAAAATTTTGCCACGGGTGGGACCGTTTTCAGGTCGACTTCAGTGTCCTTCCGGTGACGGCAGGATTCATGCAGATCTCTGCGGCGTCTTCGGCCACCTGGGCTAGTGAGACCTGGGTTATAGGGTCTGTGCTGAGCAGCGCGGCCTAGGAAAGATTTGTAAAAGGTGCATGAAAGAGATACAGTTTCCTCACATATAAGTGTTCACGGGAAGTTCCTGGAGATAATTCTGCTACTTGTTAAATCATCTCGTTGACGAGCACTGGGCGACGGCGTTCAATAAATGCGGAGCTTACGCTTCATAGCTCGGTTGTCCAGGGTGCATGGACAGAGGCATTCCTGTATTCCTGAAATACTTTGAAGGTGAAACCCCAGCAATTATCAAAGTCTTCTTTACTGCCACATGGGCTATGTTACGCTGCATCTACCTCACAGTCAGCGCTCCCCTCCGGGTGCACCCGTTCTACTCACGTGCCACCACGTTCACCTATCACGGCACACACATCAAGCTAATTTTTGTTCAATTCTGCCAGGGTTCCGAGACAGCGTTGTCGTTGTAGTACTTGGCAGCTGCTCTGGCCACCCTGGTTCAAACCTGACATGAACCCAATGCATTTTCTCTTTACAGCGGCGGACATTTTGGTACCATCGTGTTGACGCCGACGATGACTACGGTCACTGTTCGCGTTTGATGACATACATAAAGTTTTCTCCTTGTAAAAAACAGAAGGATGAAGGACGCACAGGTCTCCGTCCTAAGCGTTTTCATAGTGATTTGGAGACGGAGAGACAGAACAACTTTATTTGGCCACAGCTGGGGCGACTAGGCCGGCGACGTCTTCTCCGTCGTCCGTCGGGCAGCAGGGCCCTTGTTGGGCAGGGGTCCGGTGCCGTCGGCAAAGCGGCCCAGGTGTTGTTGGTCTTGGGGGTTTGGGTCTCGCAGGGCGGCCTCCCAGCGCTCCTCGCTGGTGATGGTAAGGAGAATGGGGTAGGATCCGTGCCTGAATAGTGGGATGCTATCGCAGGCCCATATGATGTGGGATAGCGATGCGTGAGGGACCGAACAATATGGGCATGCGTCTACGTAGGTGTCGGAAAAGATCGCCGACATGATGGCGGGGGTGGACAAGGAGCGAGTCTGGAGCTTCCGATAGATGACTGCCAAGGATCGGGATAGAGATGGGTGAGGAGGGGGAAAATGGAACGCTCCAAGCGGTAATGGTCAAGGATGTCCCCGTATGTGCCCAGGAAATTTTTGCAACGAGCAACAACGCCACATTCAGCTCCATGCACGCGCTGTTTTCCTGCCATAACTTAAATGGAGGTCGGCAACAGCCCTTAACCTATTAATGGCACGAAGTGGATCGCGAAAAATGGGGCCAAGGGATGTTTTCGCTACGGCATGCACAAGAGAGAGTGCTATGAGTGGGCATCAGTGGGCATCCGTTATCGAAGTTTTAATCCTTACGTTATACACCGCCCGCAAGTTTGGTGTTCCACCTTCGTTTTTCGGTTTTCTCGTTTTGCATCATTACAGGCTCGAGCGCAAGTTTCACACCCGGCCCACACATCCTTAACGACATCTCAGGAGAGATCACTTATAGGCTGCTTTAAACAAATATGTCCTCCCCCGACGAAATTCACCTAATATATCCCACGCAGTATTCCACTCTGTGTCAGTTTTGTAGCGAACCTGGCACGCTCTACCCTATGGTGCAGGGGAATTAAAAAAAAAAGAACAAGTTAGACGGAATTCCTCGTCCGTCTCATGAGCAGTAGGACAGCGTGCTGTCCAGTGTCAGTGCGGACGACCAGCTTCGGTTCGTGGAAAGGGCCGCCGCAGCTGGCACCACGAATGGGGTTCTGCAATGAGGCCACTACGCCGCAAATTGTTTGCTATTAAAGAAGCTTATTCCTTTTCCCCACCTTCCCCTTCCCCACATGCAGGTTATAAAACTACGCTATTGCCTGGTTGACAGTCGTGCCTTTTACCTCCTTCCTTCCTTATGTCATGGGGCTTATAAATCCGAATTCAGCACTGCTTCAAAAAAAAAAAAACATCGATTCAGGGTCTCTTTCGAATAACCCAATGGCTCTCGTAGGGTTAGCAATTCGAGTTCAGTTCGAAAACGTTGAAAATTTATTTCAGATACACGCGAATAGCAAAGAAATGCGTTTCCGCCCTTTTCGCTATCGTCATCGCTATTTGTTCGCCGCTCGGGTGCACAGCTGGGAAAGTGATCTACGTACTGTCCGACCCGCTCCTCCACTGCTCCGATTTCTAATTCTTGGTTGATTGATTGTAGGGTTTAACGCGCCGCCGCAACGCAGGCGATGAGGCGCGCCGTAGTGGAGGGCTACGGATTAATTTTCACCACCTGGGGATCTTTAACGTGCGCCGAAATCTCGTACACACTGGCGTTTTTGCTTCTCGCCTCCATCAGAAAAGCGGCCACCTTGACTTGGAATCGAACCCGCGACCTCGTGCTCAGCAGCGCAACCCCTTAGCCACTGAGACACCGCGGCGGGGGATTTCTGCTCGTAAGAAACCAGGTTCGTTCTGGCACCCGAGACGCCAAAGCACAGGCAGTGAGCAAACAAAGGTGCGGGAGTAGCAAGCGAGCTTTTAGAGGAGCTATGCAGCCGCGACTGGGCCCCATTATTCGAGTGTCCTGGGGTGCCGACCTACCTGATACCAGTGGGGCCCTTAAAATTCTAGCAAGCAGGTAATTGGCGTTGCTTCAATGGCAGTGCTGAAAATTACACAGGACGCCGCGATCCACTGAGAAGTGGTCATAGAGACGCCAGTCCACTGACTGCCTATTTAGACGTCTATTGTCCTACCCTCGTGGACGAAAAGGTTAGAGGATCTGACTGATTACGGGCACGCAACAAAGAGTGGCCGCAGTGCGCGCGATGTTTGAAAGCACTGGAACTACCTCTGAACTGTTGGCTAAACACTTTGTTATTTAGACTGTAAATGAAAAAAATAGCCCCACGTCCCGGATGGAACCACAACAACTCCAAGGTTTCATTGGCAGCAGCCGCCGCCCGACGCGGTCTTTGGGGCGCTGATTTGTTATCTGAGAGGGCGCTCTCCCCTTTTGCATGGTTCATTGTTTTTCCCCCTCTCCTCCTCTCTCGACGAAAAATCCTATCCTGGGTGGAGTCAGCATGATCTGTACTGCCATGGGGCATCCTTAGAAACTACTTTCGTACTGGCATCGTAATGGGCCCCGATGGCACAGGGTCTCCAATGGTTGTCAACCAAAAGCAGTGAATTCTTAGGGCGGTCCTTTTAGAGCATTTGACGGAGAAAAAGTTGCCAACAAATGCAGCGCGAAGTACTCCGCGGCGAACAAATCATCGATGCCCGTTACACGTGGGATCTTTGTAAACTGCGAGCAGCCATAAGTAATGCTCCCAGCAGTTTTTACAGCGCAAGTGGTAAAGAACTGCTCGCCCATGGTCCTGGCTTACGTGCAGTAGCCGTTTATTAAAGAGGAGCCGCCGGGGCCTTGATAGCTGGAAAGATACCAGCAGGTATCAGCGGAGGGGCTATCTGTACACTCTCTCCAGCAATGCAAAAAAGCGGCAGTAAATGCACAGCGCACAATCGGTGCATGTGCGCATCCATAAAACAAGTGACGTCACGCTCTTGATGGCGCCGCAGGTGCACTCCGCCATCCTTCAAACGGTCAAGTGTATATAGTGCGAGTATATTGCGTGTATAACCACAGGTAGTATCAGTGGCACGCGGTAGACCGGGAGGCGGTTCCAATGAATGGATCTCCTGAAGGGGTATTCACACGATTGAGAAATCCGCTGTTATGCTCCTAGGAGTGCGTGCCACTTGACCGCAACGTCACGGTTTCTCTCCGGCGCACCGCTCCGATCGGAGGTCGGGGCTTCTCCTCCATGGGGCTTCTGCTCGCGAGCTACAAACGATCCGATGCTTGGCTACGGAGGCGGCGGGATTTCGTGTGCTCGTCGGGCCGCGACTCAAGTTTTAGAGCGGTTGCAGGCGCTCTATTTTTATTGCTTTTTATTACACTGGGCACGAAAATGCAACGCGGAAACGACAGGCGCACTGAAAGAGCCGCGTATACCACCAGCACGGTCGCTGGGCGAGCGGCGGCCGCGCGCAGTGGCGCAGGCCGCCGCAGGTAGCTCGAGCGATAGCTTGTTATCGCTACCCAATGCGCAAACAAAGCTGCACATACGAGGAAGGTGGTAACGATGTGATGGGAAATTGCATTAAAAATCGTCATCTGCGCCGCTTGCGAGAGCGGCGATCGAATATTCGCAAAATCTGTATGCGGGCCCATTCTAGGCGGACCGGCCGGCTGATCCCAGCGCGCGGTCGCCCCACCCACTGCCAAGCGCGTCGCGCGCCGTTCTCTTTCCGCGGCAGCGCCTGCATCGCGTCCGTGGCCAATTTTTGGGCGGCTGACAAGATCAGTACGTAGGGGCTTTAGCAGAAATTGCCGCCGTCACGGAATCAGCGGCAGGCCTGCTATTGAGATAGCCGACTGCAAACAGTGATATCCGTCCGATCGTCGCATCCTTCGTAGCGAAGGAGCTGGCCGAGCGGAAGTCCGCCTGCGGTGACGCCACGATCTCTCTCGGATATCTCCGCCGAAAAGCTCCGTCGTGTGAATACTGCTTGAAAGGAAAGCAGCGTACCGTTAATGTGAGCATCTTCGCACCCGAGAAAAGCTCAAACGCCTTTGGGAGCATGCATTAACAGTGCATGGGATGGAGAACTGATGGAAGCACCCAGACTCATCTTGATAACAACGGAATAAAATTATTTCGACAAATCGTTTTGCGTTTAATTTCATTTAGTTTTCTTAAACGGCTGCAGCTACCACTGTCAGTTTAGATCAAAATATAATGCTCTTCTTTGAATTTTAGCCACCTCATTTGTCCGTGCAGCGTCGGGTCTAGGGTAACGCCAGATCCTGACTAGTTTTTGCATTGCATACATAGACAGAACTGAAAAATCACTAAGGATAAAGGGCGACTTCGCTGTTGGATTATCGTTTTACAGTGTAAGTGTGCGAGTAATAATTCCTCTATGCAAAGCTCCTTACCGTTTACGGGTTCACATAAAGGATTGTATGACGTATCTAGTGAGATTTGTGAATACAAGAAGAACAATGAGGTAAAATTGCCCGGTTGTAGTTTCCTTGGGCGTTAATCGCTCCTGTGATACCGCTACTCCTCACGTACATGTTTTCAGGGGCTAATGTCGCTCAAGTAAAGGGCCTCTTTTTGCAGTGCGGAATGGTACAGCCCAGGAGCATTTCTTTTCTATCCATGTATTCCTCAAGAGCCTGTTTTAAGCCAGACACTGTTCAATGCGGTCCTAACGCAAACGCGATGCATTCTGCGAATACACACGAAATTTGGGTCTGAACGATGCTCCAGGCACTTGTTTAAATGCTGTCTAACAGCGCAGTCTCATGGAATCTCATCGAGACTTCCCTCTTGTCTCGTTGCTGTCTGTCAACAAGAAACCCAGGTGGTTTCGTACCCCCCCCGTCACTTTTCACATGCCCGCGTGAGCGCGAGTCCGCACGCCACGTTCCACTTGCTCACGACTCCCAACATCCTCTTACCATCAAAAATTTGGCCGCGTATCTGCTCCTTTCGTTGCAACTGTCGACAAAATACGATAGTCTTTATCGACATTTGCAAAGTAAATGCCTCCCTTTGCTATCTCGCTCACCTCTCATGTTCTTCCTTTTGCGTCGCGCTCCTCCCAAGGTAAAGACGCCAAAGGTTCGCTTAAATCAATTGAAATTTACCGCGTTCTACTGCTGCATGGTACTTCGATGCCAGCGCTGCCGTACGGCGGAGACGCGCGTGAATCGAGGCGCCCTACTTTCAACGTTTATAGAACCACGTTACCCTACTCCACGTGCGTTCCAAGCAGAACGTGGAACCTATCTAGTGGAACCTTTCGTAACCGTTGCCGCTTGATTTCTTAAAATTCCGCCAGAAGCTATAGTGGCGCGGGCGACAGCAGGCTACGGCGTAGTGATTTTTTTCTCTGCAGTGGATGAAGTATTTATTTTTGCAAAAATCAAGCATCCGTAAATTTGTTATAAAGGAACAATGCAAATATCGCTTATGTATTAATTTTTTGTCTTACATTTACGTAATGTCTTGTTCTTGTTCAACAATGTTGACAAGTATGAACATTACACCGGACTTAGACGGGTAGATTTGGCTGTGACTGTATAAGACTATTGCGCAGCCCGCTGTTTTACTTCGGCCGGGTGACTGAATCGAGTTACAGACAGACGTACAGACAGACCAAAATCTATGTGTTTAAGTAGACCAAGAAAGACTATCGTGTTTAAAAATTATGTGTACCTTGCTGATAATGGCTCAATACGACGTATGCCGTCATGAGCATAATCTACTTTTCCGTACCTGGGGAATCCAGCACCACAGTAACATAGAGCGTAATGCTGATTGTGCTCCAGCCCCTCATATAGGGTCATCCCGCTCCTGACGGTTGTCGGTTGGGGAGTGTAAAGCCGTAGTGCCGCCCAGCTCCCCATGAGCGACACTGGCGATCTGTATAGGGACCGGGCGGCCGTTGTATGGCACCACCGTCGCTTCAGCGAACAGCGCCGCCCGTGGCGAACCGCTCGTCAGTGGAATGCCGGTGGCGGTCAGCGCTGCGTTGTTGTTCATGGCTTTCTGTCTGTTTTCTGCGGAGCGGGTTGCAAAGCGTACATAACCAGGAGGGCTTTTTTCAGGTCGGTAAATCTTGAACGTGGATGTGACCTTTTCGAGGCATGCCATGTGCGTGATTTACGCCCATACTCAGTATTTGCAAATAGCAGACGACGCTCAATGCGCCAGGCTGGAAGCCGAGCTGGAAGTGAAAGTCCGTTCCTTTATGCGATTTTTTCATGCCTGCATGCAGTTTCGCGTATCGAGGAGTATATTGCAGCTAAATGCTCCCACAAAGCCGGTGTGCGCAAACGATCCAGGAATGCTGCGGCGCTGGCCTTTGCAGCTGACGATGAAACGGCGTCGTGCACAAGCGAAAGGCAAAGTTTGCGGGTGTCTTCTAAGATTTACCTCAAAACATAAATTGTGATGGTCGACGCTTCCGTAACTTCATTAGCTACGGCTGAAACGTGTTTAAGTTCACCGAAATGCTCCTACAACAGTTATCGGGAATCGTTAAAGAATAAATACCGCATGATAGTAGAACGTTATTGCTTGTCATGGAGGAGCATTGCTTTGCAAGAATTTCAATGGTTGCTGGCTAGTTGGTTAATGGTTTTTCAAAAACCAATTCCTGAGTGGATGAAGGACGCGAGACAGGAGGGCGCCCGAAACCTGTACACAGTTTCACAACAGAATGCTGCGGTCAAGCTGCCACCTACCCCTGAAAAATCTTGCACTCCTCCGCCTAACGAAGATGATGTTGTTTTATAGCAAAGCTTTCTCGTGTGTGTTACCTTGGTTGTCTTCTGGATTTGAAATTTGACTAACTGAGCTTCGAATTTGACCATCACGCAGTTTGTCTTTTGATCGCAGCGTCTTTGACTTTGACCATTTCCCATTCGATTTCGCGTGAAGAAAGTTTTGCATTCAACCATCGTAATCATTAGATGGAGGGCTAGATGATTTTTCTGTTTAATTTTGAACTTCCATGCACCCCTCTCCAAATCTAAACTTTTTCCAGCGTGTCGGAAATGTGTCTGTACTGAAGGACTCGGGCTGGTGCACCCATATTTGAGGCAACTAATCGCGCGTTTTTGGTGTCTTCACTAGGCATTACACGATTTTTCAGGAATTCTGTAAAGAATGCTTAACCATTAAATAACACCGGCTGACGTCAACACTGCCACATTTTTAAACTATCGGTGCCAGCCTTTATTACCCGCAGGTGGGAAAACGGGAAGGGGAGGAGGGATGGTTTGTAGCTTGGGATGTTGGGTGGGTGAATAACTTTGGCTCTTGATAAAATTACCACCACAAACGTGGGAGTTCCACTTCGGCTTTCAGGCTCCCATGCTGTCACAGTGTCGCTCACCAAAACCGAAGGCACAAAGCTTACGGGTACAGAAAGAAAGTACACTTCTACGGCTACACGGTAATCCATCTCGTACGCAAGTGCCTTTCTCTTCAAAGCACACGTATCGAGGTATCCCAGCGCTAAGACTGGCGTGGAAACCGTAGTCAATTAAACCAGTGAGGATAATTTAAAATGGTAGAAAGAAATACTAATATAATATTTTATTCCTACTCAGAGAGCGGGCAGCCAGGCGCAGAGCGCTGTAAAAAGCGCTCATGTCAGTGTCGCCCGTTCCCAAACTTAGAAGCGTCAAATACGTTTATGTAGCCGTTAGTGCATTTAGGAAGAAATAAATACTAATAATAGTAGTTTTATTCGTACTCAGAACGGGTGGAGCCAAGCGTAGATCACTGCAAAAAGCGCTCATGCCATTGTAGCCGATACCCAAATTTAGAAGCGTCCGACAAGTTTACGTAGCGTTACTGCATCTAAGAACCCAACGAATCTGTCTAGATTTCGTTTCATCTCACATGTCCGCTCACAACACCGCCAAGACATTCAAACAACCGAAGCAAACACGACAAAAACAACGTGAGGCTGTGTAGTCGAATGCACCGGCTCATTCCACTAACGAGGGGAGCGCCGAGTGGTGGCGCCACCCGTACAGCTGCCCGGTCCCTATACAGTGGACTGACACGAAACGCCGTTGTCCCTCTTGTGGATAAGAATGTGTATGCGTATTCTCGACAGGGGTATCCTAGGGAGCAGGGAGCGTTTGAGATTCGTGGCACGTTTGGGCAGGAGTGTTTTTTTTCTTTCCTCTTTATTTCCATCTTTGTAAAGCAGTACCTCCTAAGGTCTTCTTGCGGGTGTTCACTGCCTATTGGGACCGTTCATCAAGGCCAGCGTGAGGCAACTTACTGTACACACGCTTTTCGCTTGATTCTGTCCCTTCTTCGGCGTGTGGGTCTCCCAAGTCGATGGTCCCCATCCAATAACGCCCTTGTTCCCCAACGGCTTCCCCTTTTTGCTGTAACACCCTCCCTCTTTCTCGCTTTGAAGATAAAACTTGAGGTTTGTGTTTTATGACAGTACCTCATAAACGGCCTTCCGGTCAGAACTGTCATCCATATGATATTTTCATGAAGTTATCATCATGATATTTCCTTGATATGCACACGCTGTACCCAGCGCGGTGGCTTAGTGGCTACGGCGTTCTGCAGCTGAACCCAAGGACGCGGGTTCGATCCTGACCACAGCGACCATTTTTCTGATGGAGTCGAAAAACACAGAAAAAAGCCCGTGTGCCAAGATTTCGCGCAATATTGAGGGACCCCAGGTTGTCGAAATTATTCTGGAGTCCTTTGCGACGGCGCCCCTCGGGATCAGGTGCAGCTTCGGAGCGTAAAACTAAAGAAAAAAATTGTAATCGTTTATGTGTACCCGTAGCGCTCCTGTATACAAATTTATTGTTACTAACAAATCCAAGTCCATGACAAGCTGGGGATTTGAAGTTTAGAAACAATTGGACATTCAGCGTTTCGGCGAACAGAAATAAGTCACCAAGAACAAACCGGGAGAAAGCTTGAACTCAGAAAGGCAGGTATTGGAGCCCGACTGGCTTAGTGCTTCGTAGGAGGCCAAAATACGGAGGCTAATAACGCGAACACTGATAGCCCAGCCCGTGTGCCTGCGGAAGCTCACCTTGGAAAAGACTAAAAATAATAAATTAAGGTTAAAATCGTCATTAGTCTTTACTCTGACAGCGCACCCTACCGAAATTTTACCTCTACATTCAGCCTGCCTCACGATGCTGTGCATGTTTTAGATCGAATCTCCCACTGTCTCCTGTGCACAGACTCTCAAAATGCATCACTGCTTTTTAAAGCTTTATACGCACAAAAAAGTAAAGTAAACCCAGTTCCATCCATTGTGAAATTGCTGAAACAGAGGGTCTGTGGGTTGTCTTTACGGATATTCCATTTAGCTTTGTTTTCTTTCTCGTGCGTAATGTTAGATTCATCTTAAAATTTTTCTCTGGGTAGTTCAGATAAAACAACAGTCACAGCCGTTTTATGTAACCATACTTCCTTCGTAGATGGCCATCTAATCATCGCAGAAAGTAATTCTTTAACGTTTACAACTTCACTGTGAACTAATTCGGACAAGTAAATAAGACTCGGAGTAATGGTAGAGCCATTTTAGCGGCTAATTTTCTTATACTTTGTTTTGGTATACTTTTGATAACACGAGTTAGAGCTGTTTTCTGTAATCATAGTCCCTCGATAGATGGCCATGCTTCACTGCCCAACAGCAATGTGGCAGAGCCAGCTTACAAACACCAAGGTTACGCCGATCACCTTAAAGTCGGTTTCACCTCTGAACACAAATGAATTACTGAGAAGGAATTTTTTCCAAGGCCCTTCATACCAAAATATGAACGCCTTCGTACCTGTTTCACTTTTGATGATTTTTTCTGTACCGGGACGCGTTTTTTTTTTTGTCGGCGAAGAAACGTGCTCCGCAGAGAGCGTAACACAATACCAGGAGAAACTGTAGTCCAGGCCAAAGCTAGACAGCTCCGCTGTTAAAAACCAGCTCGCATATACTGAGTGTATCGTGGGCAAGTCTACACTGACGTTTTAGCTGGGGGATATTGATGCTGCGCTGACCAGCCGTCGATATGAATGCTTTATGTCAAGTTAGTAACTTACAGATCGTGGACCCAGTGAATATGCCACCTGACCGATTATACATTTGCACACGTAATCCGTGTTAGTGACGGTCAATGGGCCATGCGGTGTGACTTGAAGAGTTTCGCGATGCATAATTACAGATCTATGCCATCACTATCGGCGGGAGCCTTTTCAGTGAGTCTATAGGCTTCGCAACTGATTGCGCGTTATATACATATACTATGAACCGCCCGGCATATATTCGACAGAGGATTCGGGCATGGAAGTACCCTTACAAGGTGGTGTCTATGGGGTTGCAACAGAAGGTTCTATTGTGGCCCATCCAAGTGCCGCGTTCATGTATGGTTTACGCGCATAAGTGAAAATGCACATAAAACATGCTTATAGAATATCGTTGTCTCTTATGTTAAACGGGTGAGTAAATGCGTGCTTTTTGTTGTTGTTGCGCAAACCCACAACAACTCGATACGGGTGAAATACTGTGGACCTTGCTATGCGTTATAACTGCATTTTAACCTATACATATACATGTACATACTACATACTGCCCCATAACGACAACGTCGTTCACACTGCTTAAAAGATGTACACACGTTGAGGCTCTACGTTGTTTACAAAGCCGTCCCGAACACAAGCAAAGAAAGGGAGAATAATTACTTTTTGTAAAGCAAACACATGCACAGGGTATTCGGTGGCGATGGCGTCTCGCAGCGTCAGTTATGTGGAAAGCCAAGAAGCACTGTTCGGTCAATCCAGCGGTTACTCGAAGCTTGGAGTTCGGCAATGGCGACTCTTACAGGCCTTCCGGGCGTCGGTGTGGGATCTTAGCGGTCAACTAGAGGCTATATGAGCAGATCGCGTTCGCCTCGTCGCAATCGAAGCGGATAAACGAACTTACAAGGATATGGGCGTTTGTGTTCGGCCACCGTTCCAGGCCAAGTTTTTTTCTCCCTTCCTTCTAATCTGCCTTCTAATCTGCTACCTCCCTTTTAATCTTACTTGGAGGAAGTAGTTGGTTAGTAGTTACAGAAACAATGAAACCAGTAGCAATCTAAGTAGCAGGAAGGAAATTTCGCGCCATGACGGCGCCAGACTGCGTAATGCTGCGACCTATCGGGGGGTTGAGCAGTTGGCGTTAACGATTGAGTGATTATGGGGTTGATTCTGATGCTCTTTCATTTGGAATAAAGAAAATATATTCGCCAAAAAATTGGTTGTCGGTCACTTTAGGGTGCCATTGAAGGAGCTCGTGTGAAGGAAACTAATCTCGATTGAAGTTATCAGACAGGAACTCTGCAGGTAGCCAACTTGAGAAAGTTATCTCAAGGGAAGTTTGCTCAACTGAAATTTTGCCGGTATCCGGGTTCGGCGCCTCTAACAGCGCAGAGGGGGATTCTTTGGTAGCACCAGAGTCTTTGGTAGTACTGACAGGACCAGGATGACGGAGGAAATGAGGAGCCACTTGATTGTTTGAACGAGTCCGGTATACGCGGTGACGTTGTTCGAGAACCGGCAGACAGTGTCTCTTGATTGATTGTAGTGTTTAACGCGCCGACGCAATGCAGGCGATGAGGCGCGCCGTAGTGGAGGGCTCCGGATTAATTTTCACCACCTCGGGATCTTCAACGTGCGCCGAAATCTCGAACACACGTGCGCTCTTGCTTTTCGCCTCCACCAGGAAAGCGGCCGCCGTGCCCTGGAATCGAACCCGCGTCCTCGTGACAGTGTCTCTTCTCTTCTGCAGGGAGGAGCTATGATACCACGACCGCTATGCCTGTTCCTCGTGCTCCTGGCCGGCGCGTGGCCCCGACAGCAGCAGGTAAGAGCTCCGGCACATGCGGCAGGCTGCGCTTTTCGGAAGAGAAATAGCGGGGGGTGTCGTTGTTCCGCAGCAATGAAGACACCACGAGACTACGCACAGCTGCGTTTTATTTGCAAATGCTAGCCTTTGGTACGACCCTCAACTTCATTTCAGCCACTGCTGTAGTGGATTTCACCAAGAAATGCTCCTTAATTAGTGTTCAGAAACTTTAGATTTTCACGCTGCACGATGTCCGGAGGGTCGTCGAAAGGGGTAGACCAAGAGCAGTGTACTTAGCGCATTACGTCTGCGCTAGAATTCAGCAGCAAATTAAAAGGAACCACAGCCCCACTACAATCGCCCACTCAAGCTGATTGCCGTTGGAATTTGTAGCCGGCATCAAATCGCACAAACTGGTTGCTGTGATGACATAGGGGCAGCGCCAGAAAGTGGTTGGTGAATCACCGCTTCATTTTTGTGAGAGCGAAGCTCCTATCAAATCGTAATTTTTCGGGTACGCAGTTGAAAATACCAAGAAATTGCTGAACGCGCGCACGTAAGAGCGGGCCTCGCGGCGGCCACCGGCAGTTAACAATACCAAGAAAATGCCTAGCGCTCGTGTGTGCGTGCCTCGCGACGACCGCCCAGTGTCCCCGGCGCACGTTTGCAATCCAAGCATACCCAGTTGGTAGGTAGATTGGCGAAAGTTGGCAAAAAAAAAAAAAAAACTCAAGCGTTTGCCGTAATTGTGGCAAAACTTACTCGGAACGAGAAAGACACGTCGTAGCGTACGCCCTCCAAAGTGATGTACAATGCTTATCCCTTCCGAACAATTGAGGGAAGCTTACAGTTATAGCAAAACTGACGGGGAGTAAAGGTCGTTGTCGCAGCGAATATGAGAGCAAATCGGCTGCAATCCTGTCGTGATGGTCGTGAAGGTTGCGCGCAGCTTCGCTACCTTCAAGTATTATGTGTTAGTGTGAGCTTCCTTAATTTTTTTTCGTTCTAATCTAGCTTAATTCTTGGAATTTAGCGTTAAAATTGACTTGACTGTTATTGTGACGTCGCAATCTTTGGAATAAGGGAAACTTGTATTTGTTTTCATGGCACCTTTAAGGCTGTCACGAATATATTTGCTCCTGTTGAAGTGAAACGTAACAACTGGGGCAGGGATGTGCAAAAAATACATTTATTGTGATTAAATGTTCTTGGTACGTTTATAAGGCTTCGAGATGATAGAGAAGGAAGCAAACAACAATCTGCAATTTCCCAAAAATAGCTTGGCGGATCCCACACTATGGTGGGAATAGATGTAAAGCGAAGCTTCGAACTTGCGCTTCTACAATAACATCATCATTTTCATGTTTTTACGGTGGACGTAGATCTCCTCGTCATCGCAAACGTCACGCGAAAGGGTCGTAACCATGTGGTCCCTTGCCTGTAACGTTCGAAGACGAAGGAGCGAAGGCACTCCTACTGGTCAGAATGCTGTTTATACCCCACCAACTCCAGGCTCGGATAACGTGATACACGCACAACCTAGGGCTTCCCCGCCGACAGTCACTTGCGGCCCCACAGGCGCGATACGCGGATAACAGTGTTAACTGGTGTAACTTTACTGGCGTACCCACTACCAGTGACTTCCAGGGCGGGTGGACACAGTGCCCGGCGGTCAGCGTTACTGGTGTACGATAAAAGCCAGTGGTGCGCCCTGCCAGAAAGCAGCAGCAGACACCGCAAAACCGGTCGGAGGGCTGCAGAAAGATTAGCTTTAACAAAGATTCGGCCCCAAAGGGGCCATGTAGCCTGGCGCAACTTACGAGTTGCTCGTTCCTGTTGTGTCAGACCCCGTGTCCTGTCTTGAGCAAGTTCATGACAGGCACCTTCAATTTACCTGTCCCAAATTGTTCTGGATATATTTAACCGGCAGTCCAAGGTACGCCGTCGTAATAAGACCATATGAGTGAAAAAAAAAAAAAAAAAACAATACCGAAATGAGTCTGCAACCGTTCTCGACAGTCGGGAACTGCAAATCGAAGAGACTAAACTTTTCTAGAGGAGTACTTTGCTCATGAAAACGTCGGAAAAAGCGGCCGCAGTCGAATTGAAAGATTACTCCTGGTACCCAACTTGACCTCGGTTGAGATGCGCGCTTCCCGCCTTTTCTCTACTTGGTTCGTAACTTGGCTGTCCACTTGACTTGTGTGTGAGTAATGTGACACCGCTCCGTAGATTGGTTCAACCCAAACGGAAACAGCGCGCTCGCCCACATCGTCCGTGCCGCGCCAGGGCAGACGGAGTAGCCGCACGTGGGGCTGACCCGCTTAGCCACTGCTTCGTGACGGTTGGTGCCATGGCGCCTCGGGGTTTTCAAGGGCCACACTCGGCATTCACAAATAATCTGGAGGAACGCCGAAACTCGGGGAGTGTCAAAAGGACAAGGTGTGGCGAACTTCCGCACTCACTGGAGATTCGTTCTTCTATTTTTTTTTAAGCGGAACGAGGCAAGACGGAACGGTAAGCCGAGACACGCCGGCATAGCGCATGCACGCCGGTGTCGGTAAAAAGCGTGGTTGTCAGGCGCGGGAAAAAATAAAAGAAATGGAGGGGGAGAAAAACTACTAAGAAAGAAACCTCGTCGTTGGATTTTTTTCTGTCGAGATCAAGCGCGACCCCTTCGAGGGGAATGTGCATAACGCGTCTGTGCCTCACACTGGGAAAGAGACGCACGGCCTCGTGCTTCGTTTTAGTGTTCTTATTTATATCTTTTTTAGAAGACGCGAAGGGTTGCGAGACAGGCTCTGCAAAACGGTGCATTTGAGCGTGCGGCTGCCGGGGCTCAACCACTCAGCGCCATGCCTGTCTGGCCATCCCAGGGGGAGGAAATAAAGACGAAGGACGAGGAGGAGAAAAAGGAAGCGCCGTGCGTGCCGTTGAATGGGCCATTGCGCACGCGGCGACGAAAGATTACTCCCACCAGCGTCGTCAAGTTCCAGCTCAAATGTCGATTGCAAACCGCTACCTCACTGAATTTCGGATGCCATCCCGACGCGCACTATGCTAGGTCTCAGGGATTTTTTTTATTTATCGTAGCTTCATTTCAAGAATATCTTGCAAATTTGTATCTCTGAAGTGTGGCAATCGTGCGTCCTTAAAATCGAACCGAGTTCTGACACCGTAGAGAATCGATTACGAATCAGATAGGAAGAACCGAAGAACACTGAATATTATCTCTACGGGGCTGATAATATACAACATCTCCAAAGAGCGCTTTTACTCGCTACCTTTTACGACTGTTTTCCTACGACGAGGTCAAACTTGACTGAAGGGGATTACGTTGATTAGGAGATGACAACATGCGCCTCTACGTTAGCGGGTTGGGGCTTCTCGACGTGCCTCTCGGGCTACGAAAGCCTTATTTGCGTACCTAAAAGACACAAGTCTTGATCAGACCTTGTAAATAGTTGAAATCATATGTGTTTCTCTTGATCACTATAATCATCATTGTCACCGCATTTATGAGGCGCAGCAAGCCGGGCAGCTTAGCTCGGTTGACATCGCCAATGCCACTAAAGATTGTTCTCTTTCTCGAGCAAACCATTAAACAAACAACATTGGAATGAAAACGTTAGTACACGAACAGTCATGTGTCAATAAAGCATTGGTTCTATAAGCTACAATAACTCGAAGATCACAGTTGTTCAAAAACCGTTCGAAAATTATTTTTCGTGTAAACCAAATATTGTTAATTTCGAATAGTTTGAATACGCACTACTCGAGTGGTTCACCCGACCGACGAAGAGGGTATTTGATTCAAGACTGATATGTTTGTACAGTGATCCCCCGTTAACTTGAAGTCGCAAAATCTGCTAAAAATCTCGAGATAAGTGGAGTTTCGAGTCAAGCGAAATGCCAAAAAATTTGTGGTCAGGGATAGCTGCAGAAGAGAGTAATGCGAGTGGGTCGAAGAATTGTACGAAGCTTAGATGACCACGGATGCCTCGGGATGAGCAAATAAGGCGGCTTGAGCATCAAGGGATCCCAGCAGTGTAGAGATGGCGAAACGTCGCCCGGAAGCTACGTCATATGAGCTGGTAGGAAAGTCTCGCAAAAAATCGCGAGGAGCGCGCCAACGTTCGTGGGCACAAGACACCGAATGAACGAGCTTTCACTATACAGTGAAAGCTCGTTAATTCGGATCTCTAGGTAGTAAAAAAAAATGTACGAATTATCCGAATGTCGACTTATCAAAGGAACGACAAAAAATGCCCACTTACAATTTATTTACGCGCGCATTTACTTTGCGAAGAAGTCAGTGATGATAGCTTGTCTTTTACCGGATAGCTGTGTGGAAAGAACAAGGTTTCTGACGTGCGACAATCCGAGCATGGCAAGAGCATTGCGTGGAGCATCATAGCGGAATTGTTCCATAACAGCGAGAGCATCGGCAGCTTCTTTTGCAGTACCACCCGTCGGGAATACGACATTGTAGGGGTCCTCTGCGCCGGACGCTTCATCCTACACACCGATGGCGTCGTTGATGATCGCATCATTGCTTATCTGGCCGGCGGCAACAACGCCATTTTCAATGAAAATATAGTCAGCAAGTTGAACGTCGGTTGGGAGCAGATGAAGGAATGTCCCATCGCCACATTTCTATTCTGGCGCTGTAGCTGTTTTCTGGTCGCGATGTACGCTTGTATCCTCCCCATCGCAGGGGGTATGGAGCCGGTGAGCGCAGAAGGCGCGTGGCGGCGTGCGTTTCGGGAAGACGTTGGTCCGAATTAAGACGTGCGTGCGTAATTTTGCGCCAAAATAATGAAGATACGTGGCCATTGGGCAATGCACATTTTTGAAGAAAGGGAGAAGGGATGCCGAATGATCTGAATTTCCCAAGTAAAAGGGGACCAATTGATGAGCTTTTGCTGTAGGTTGGGCAGGCCCAGCACAACCCCCTTGCTTCCCGGAAAAATGAAAACTTTCCGGCTATGCACTAGGCCACCTGGATTGGTCATTCTGAAATATTGTGGTGAAGACGCCCCACGGAAACGCGTAGCCAGTGATCCCACCGGGGCGGTTGGGCCCACTCGTCCCACCACTCAGCTCGATGCGTAGAAGTTTCATTCAGGACGACTTATGCTGTCCTGTTCCGACTGGATTGAAGTTGGAAAGCACAAATTTGGTGCGCACATTGCGAAATTTGTAATGACCTATAATCGCTCTGCCAATTACAGTGCTCTTTCTAATCACTTGTTTGGTTTCCCAAGCGTTCTACACCTAATATGACTACCTTTTTTTTTTTTAAATACAGGTGCGCTATACGCGGGTTCCTCGGGGCGTGTCCGGTACGTGCGCCGTAATCATCGGCCCGCATACTGACTGAAAAACATTTATTTACAGAAGTTTGTACAGGGAGGGTGGGAGCGGTCCTTAAGGGGCCGCCCCGTACAAAGACTAGGTGGGCTCCCCCTTACGGGAGCCCAATGGCGTCGACCGCGGCCCGGGCCCGCCCGACCAGGGCCCGTTGGGCCGTCAGGTCAGAGCAGCCGAGCAGGGCTGCCTCCCAGTCCTCCCGGGAAGGGTTGGGTAGAGGGGGTAGGTTTGGGGTTTTTTGGCACGCCCACACCATGTGGAAAATGTCAGAGGAATCTTCCTCACAGTGCGGGCACTTCCCCGTGCAAGCGGGGTCGAAGTGTTTTAAGATTGCCGGGCACAAGAGAGTTTTCGTATAAAGGCGAAGGAGGATGCGCTCCTCCGCCTTCGTGAGACCCCTACAGGGCTTGGGATAGACGGAATGGCCGGATCGATAAAACTGTGTGACCTCCTTAAAGGTGCACCTGTAGCGTAAATATAAGATTGTGGGCTCTTCGCGTCTCGGTGTTACTTCTGGCCGCGCTCCAATCCCGACAGAAATGCACACTTCGCGGCACAGTCATTAGGCGCGGCGCTATCAGCGTGCCTCCAGGCACGTGCGAACGCTGCTCGCATGCAAACAGCGATGGGCGGTGCGGCCAGCGGCACGAGCGGATACGGTGGAAGGCAAGGAGGAGGGGGGGGGGGGGGGGGGGGGGGAGGACGCAAAAAAGATGCATGGGACAACCACCGATCAAGCCAATACAAATTTAGCATCCGCTACGCGCGCGCTCGTCGGAAGAAGCGTGCGCGTGCTTTGCGTGATCTTGGCTGCTGGCTACCGGTAGTCAGCTTCTTTTTGTATTTTTCAAGGCCAACTGATGATGTCCCCGCGAAGCTGCGCCTCCCCGCGGGCTTGTCCCACATTTGCCGCTGCACGAGCTGCGTGCCCTCACGTGCATCGAGGAGTCAAAAGAAGGCCGGAAGGAAACCGGGTCAGACGATAGGCGGGCAGTCGTGTAGCAAGAATGTGAATGTTGAGTTTTGCGCGTTGGAAAGAAGCTATGATATTTACGAGAGGCGTCGAGTTTCTGGCGATCACCATATGTGTGTATGAATACATATATAAATTTTTTGAGGGTGACGAGGCTGCACTCGCAGCCGTGAAGGGATGGGTTGACGAAACTTTTAACATTATTGTACAAACAGTAACACAGGATATATACGAATATCGTGTTGATTAAAACTTGGGATGCTGTAAAAATACGCCCAGGCACCCATACTTCAATGAATTTCTTTTAAAGACGCCGCGTGATGTAACACAGAACATTAAAGGGACCCTGGAACAATTTTGTCAACTTTTTTTCGCAATCTTGAATACTTGCAGAACGTAGTCACCCAACACACCCAGTACTTAGAATAGGGGGTCCCAAAGTATCACGGCCAAAAATTACTGCTCTATGGCCATCAGATAACTTAGAAACTTGCTCAAAAGATTTTTCTCTCTTTCTTGCTGTGGGCGTTCTTCGACCGCTATAATTACGTCATCACAGCATTGTATCGCCTATTGGCCGGCTTTTCTTCAGTTGCAGAAATGGACGCATTCGATAGCCAGTTTAAAAAAAATAGCCACAAAAGCAGAGCAAAAACGGGAGGCGTATATCTGCTGCGACGAGCAAATCACGCAGTGCCGCTCCGTGCTGGTGATAGCTATAGCTTTCGCAGTGCTTCCAGACGCGAAGGAAAGAGTGAAAGCGTTTATGGGAATTGTTGCATAGTTTCTTTAAGTGGGCTTTTTGTCCGTTACCTGCTTGTCTACACTGAGGCAATCCCGTAATTCAGCTTGAGCAAAATGCACTCGAGTGTCCGATCCACGCTGCACACAAAGCAAAGTCGACGAATGACAGCAACGTCCACGCCATTTGACTCAAAAAGGTGATCTGCGCGGTGGCACAGCACAATGCAAAACGTCCTGCTTGCATTGCGTAACGCCACCACACAGACGAAAATTTTGAGTCAAATGGCATGCTCGGCTTTCTCACTCGCAGGAATTTTATTGCTGGCTGCAGGAATTGGCAAATTTAATGCATTGGGCGAATCTGAAGCACAGGATTGCCTAAGACCGTACTACATCAGCCTTTCGCTATAGCGGGTAAAATATACACATACCGAAGGTGGGCATCTTGCGACTTATCACGTTAAACCCGTTGGAATAAATGCCCATCAAAAATTGAATTTGATTTGATTAGTGCATCGACCCTGTAGGCACCCTGTCATGATCTCTTGTACGAGCTGCTTAACCGCGTATACACGCACTCAAGACTTCATGCCCACACACCCCCTCACGCTCCTGCCTCAAAGGGTTAACGCCCCTTTGTTCCTCACACCTACGTGCTCTGTAAATTAGCCACTGTTCTTCTATCCATTTACCCCATCATGCCAGGGAAAGGGGTTCCACTCAAGTCAAGTTGATGGCGAACACAGTGCGCTCCAATCGGTCACCATTACGGGCCCCTTGAAGATACCCCTCTCATGACGAGGGCCGTAGGGCCATTCGGATGGGCAGTTAAGCTCTCTCTCTCTCTCTCTCTCTCTCTCTCTCTCTCTCTCTCTCTCTCTCTCTCTCTCTCTCTTACAAACACACACGTGGTCTCCCAGAACTTCATAGTCACCGGAATACATAGAAAATCCATGAACCCTAGCTTAAGCCTTGAATTAGACATCCTATTGCCGGACCTGTAACAAAATCACACTGAAATTGACATTTGAGCTATGCTGAGCTTTGGCGAGGAAAATTGAGGGCAAGGAATAGGGCAGTACCCGAAGACACGCTGTAAACAATCCGAAATGCACTGAAATACTGTGTGAATTTTTGTTTCGATACAGAGCGCTGGGGATTAATTAATGTGGATCGCTGAAGTTCTAATTAACGCACCCAGTTTGTTTTCCCGCCCAAGCGGACATTTAGGCCACACGTTGTCGAACAGGGAAGAGACGAGTGGTGGGCTTTGTGCGCACTTATATTACGTGAGGGACAGTTAAGGTAACACGAGCCTCCGCGGAGGGTAAATGCCAATAACCCTTCTTCTGAACAGCCGTTATCGCGCATCACGCCGTCCCTGCGTATGCCGCCTATTGTGCCGGATTTTCTTTATTTCTTCTGGTAGGGCGCCAGAGATAGCCTCGATAACCTCTGAACCGATGTGCAAGCCGGTTCGCGTAGAGGAACAGTGCGTCATAGCCGCCGCACGGGCTCCGATCGAGATTAGGGCGTTTTTACAACAGCTACGTCGACTGCGTGCCTGTAGCAGCCGAGTGCACATCGCCTGATATGTAGGTCGAGCGCTCACCACGAGTACGACTTTCTGCGGTCGCATACTTCGTGCAGCACTTCGAAGCTTTGCAGTAGCCCGCGGAGGACGGGCAGTGCAGTGCTCGGGCGGCATGCCTCTCGAGGTGCGCCAACAGGGTCAGGCGAGGGGGATTCCGTGAGCGAGTCGTGGGCCGTTTGACCCGCTCGCCTGCGGCGGAGAGCCCCAAGCGCGCTCCGGAGACAGCGAGTGCCTGCAGCTTGCGCGAGCCACAGACATGCCGGTCCCCGAAGGGAACTTGGCGGGGCCAATTTGTCTTCGAGCCCTGCAAAGAACCTCAGTAATTTGGCCTGCGGCGCGTCACGAATTTCGAATATGCCGGCATGAGGCCAGCCGCCTCTTGGAAGCTCGATAGAGGAAAGGGCACTGCCTCTAAGGTTCCTGCGTGCACGTGCGCCTGTCAGGCTCTGTAGTATGGCTGACGGCTTATTTACAGAGGTAACCTGTCTTGGAAGGGGTGATCCGCCTTGCAAGAAGCAATTGGCAAGTGCCGCTCATCTCATCGTATGCAGATCACGTGCAGCGCCTTAAAAAAATACGCGCTTTGCAAAGGGGATGTGCTGCGCTTATTCCCACCGCGGTGGTCCCGTATGAGGCGTAATGCAGTGGGCGAACATATATCGGAAGCATCGCCACCGCTGCGGAAGCAAATCAGCGTTTGGCCACGAGTGCGTATTTACACGCGACTATTTCATGCGTCAAATGTGTGCGCCACAAGGCTGCCACCGCAGAAACAGGGTCCGCGAACACCAATATTATGTAAGCGGGGGCTACAGAAATTTCAGCAACCACCATTTGCGCCTAACTGTATGTCTTGGGGGTTTTGGCGGACGCTTATAACTGACTATGGCTGCTAGATTACGAAAGATTACTAACACCAGCGTCGTCAAGTTCCGGCTCAAATGTCGATTGCAAACCATTACCTCACTGAATTTCGGATGCCATCCCGACGCACAGTATGCTAGGTCTCAGGGATTTTTCTTATTTATCGTAGCTTCATTTCAAGAATATCTGGCAAATTAGTATCTCTGAAGTGCGGCAATCGTGCGTCCTTAAAATCGAACCGAGTTCTGACACAGTAGCGAATTGAATACTGCCGCAAACCATCTATGCGTTTGTTTATTTATTGTTTGTTTTAAAGCAAAGCTTTTTACCTCTACCCCCCAAGGGTTTTTTGCGACCGTTGGTGTCACCAGAAAACTCCCGCGAACCAATAAAAGAATGTACTGCCACCGACAGGAATCGAACCTGGAACTAATATAGAAACAAAGCGAGAGTCCGTTGTCTTACCGATTTAGCTACGGGTCCACGCGGAGACGGGCAAGACATGCAGGGGTAAACTCACCAAGCACGTCTACGGGTTTACGCCCTGCATTCTCGCTGAACGCCACGTGATAGATTAACGCGACCTTTGGCACCACTCTGCGCTCCGCCCGCGGCAGGTCTAGCGGCCCTGTGCGCTCCTTGCACCTGTGCTAGGAGTTACAAAAATTAAAGGAAGCTCACACCAACGCATGGCACCTAACTTCTAATACGCAAATGTGCTAAAGTCTGTGGTCTACAGTGTTACGTAAAAAAACACAGCTCCTTGTCGTCCGCGCTAACGCCAAACGACACATCAAGGAACACATTCAAATACTCCTTGATGGTCAGGTCATCACTCCAAGGCCCAGCTTCAAGATCCTGGGCTTACAACTCTAGACCAACACCAAGAGTGATGTATCCTTGCAGCGCCTCAAACGCAGCGTCAATCAAATCATACACATGGCAAGGCGAGTTGCAACCAAGAAGCGAGGCCTCAAGGACTCCGATACCTTTCGATGAATTCAAACTATTGTCCTTTCGAGAATCACTTACGTCAACCGCCTGTCTTCTTCTCGGCAAGGAGGACATAACGATGCTTTGTATAATGAATAGAAAGGCAGTTCAGGCCATTGGTCTTCCCATGAGAGCGTCCACAGACAGAGTGCTTAGCACGGGGCTTCATAACAGAGTGGAATAGCTGATAGAGGGCCACGTTTCTAACTAGAAGCTCCGAATGAGCAGAACTGTGGCGGGTCGCCGCATCCTTCACCAGATTGGCTGGGCCCCACAGAATGTCACCCGCTTGATGTACTCCCGGACACTTGGCGACAAGGACTATATATGCTCCCTTTGCTCAGAAATATGAACCGCTCACACGAAAAGCGTCACCGATAACCACCGGCTCAAGCGCTCAACAACACCCTCGGTTGAGATCATGCAGTTATCTCCACAGACGCTTCCCAACATCCAGGGCAGCAGTAGGCCATCATCGTGGCAACCTCCAGAACCAACCTCCTTGCGTGTGCCTCACTCAAGACCGAAGATATGACGGCAGCAGAAGAGGCAGCCATCGCATTGGCTCTCCCTCAACCAGGGGTTCGGAAGGTAGTCACCGATTCCCAACAAGCGTGCCGGAATTAGTAGTCGGGTCGGATGTCCCAAGCTGCACTGCGCGTGGTAAAAAACCACTCCCCAAACGGTTCCATTCACCTCATCTGGACACCCGCTCACGCTTCCATGGAGCAGCGAATACGCCCACCAACAAGACTGCGCTTTTACCCCCCGTGCTATGGAGCTGCACGAGGACAGTCACCTGCTTGTCTCGTTAAGGGACATAACCCAGCAATATCGCCTTCAGAAACAGATTCTACCTTCGCCTTACCCTGACATTTTCAGAGAATAACAAACTACCCTTAGGCTCATACAATTCGGCTCCTTCCCACACCCTACGCGTCTTCACATAATGCGCTCGAATAGCTACGACACTGAATGTAAATTTTTCTCAGAAGTAGGAACACTCTGCCACATAATCGGGGTGTGCGACTTTAGCCCTGAACACCTTCCTCTCTTTCCATCAGCTACCCAACAAAAGATATGGGAGGTGCTGCTGTCTAGCCCCTCTCTGCCTACCCAGCTTCCGCTGGTGGACAGAGCACAGGCGGCGCGGACTGCATATAGTCTCCAGTGAAGAAGGAATCACTTTCCTGGGCCGCACTCTGGGGAGTTCAGAAATCTGACTAAAAATATTTCCTCCTCTCCTCCTCGTCCTCCTCCTCCTCCTCCTCCTCCTCCGTCTCTGCCATCAATCTCGTCGCCTCCGTCCCCAGCGGCAGAGACGGAGAAATTAGATCGTCTAACCCCGGAATGGAGCTTCCTTTAATTTTATAAAAAAAGTCTCCAACCAATACAATGGAACTCCACCAATCACCATTCATGATTTAACCTTACCAAGAATATCTCTTTGAAGTAATAAAGGGTGTGGTTAAGTGTATTTCACTTCTCGCTGGTTTTACTATTTGTAGAGCGACGTGAGTGAATTTAAGTGACGTCGCATGGGTAATCGTTGTGGGTGGAGTTTACAGCTTTGCTTTCAACCACATTCACAGGGTGGACTGGCGCGAATTTTTTTACTGCCCGGCCACGCCCGGCTCTGTTTCTGTGTCCCAAGCGAAGCGCGTCTTCCATTCTTTATTTTTATGCCACACGGGCTATGCTGCGCCCGTGTGGCATAAAAATAAAAATTTCTCATTCAGATAAGCAGACTGTTTCGCCGTAACGTCACTAGCCCAGAATAATATTCTTTGATCTACAATGTTCTGGATGTAAATCGAGGGCTCCAGAAACACTCGCGCCGAAAGATAAAAGCCTGCAGAGCAGACGCCGCGGCATTCGAATCGTCGACGCTCGCCTTCGCACGTAACTTTTTTGACTGCTGTCTCGCCGCCTGTGTATTCTTTGAGTTGTTAGGGGAGCACAAGTTTGCTCCAATAAACTCGTTTGCTTTGAAGACAACTGTGTCGTCTTTGACTTCGTGACAATACGAATCGAATAGAAAAGAACTGAAGAACACTGAATATTATCTCTACGGGGCTGATAATATACAACATCTCCAAAGAGCGCTTTTACTCGCTACCTTTTACGACTGTTTTCCTACGACGAGGTCAAACTTGACTGAAGGGGATTACGTTGATTAGGAGATGACAACATGCGCCTCTACGTTAGCGGGTTGGGGCTTCTCGACGTGCCTCTCGGGCTACGAAAGCCTTATTTGCGTACCTAAAAGACACAAGTCTTGATCAGACTTTGTAAATAGTTGAAATCATATGTGTTTCTCTTGATCACTATAATCATCATTGCCACCGCATTTATGAGGCGCAGCAAGCCGGGCAGCTTAGCTCGGTTGACATCGCCAATGCCACTAAAGCTTGTTCTCTTTCTCGAGCAAACCATTAAACAAACATTGGAATAGAAACGTTAGTAGAGGAACAGTCATATCAATAAAGCATTGGTTCTATAAGCTACAATAACTCCAAGATCACAGTTGTTCAAAAACCATTCAAAAATTATTTTTCGTGTAAACCAAATATTGTTAGTTTCGAATAGTTTGAATACGCACTACTCGAGTGGTTCACCCGACCGACGAAGAGGGTATTCGATTCACGACTGATATGTTTGTACAGTGATCCCCGTTAACTCGAAGTCGCAAAATCTACTAAAAATTTCGAGATAAGGGGAGTTTCGAGTCAAGCGAAATGCCAAAAAAATTGTGGCCAGGGGTAGCTGCAAAAGAGAGTAATGTGAGTGGGTCGAAGAATTGTACGAAGTTTAGATGACCACGGATGCCTTGGGCGGAGCAAATAAAGCGGCTTAAGCATAGCGTTCCTCGAAGTCTGGCAGACGATTCTTTGCTAAGCGGTTATCTTGAAACCTGTTCGAGGTTTGATACGCCCTTCAGAAAACATAGGCTAAGCCATCTACAAATTTTTGTGAGTACACGCGTGCGTATAGGAATTACCTCCGCGTACGGTAAAAGTAAAATTAGGTTTTTTTAGTGGTGGGGATTGCGCCGTGGAGTATTGTTAGTTGTGAATTACGCAAATCAAATTCACTAAGAAACGATTCTACTGCTAGTTTGAAGGTACAATTATGGGCTGTTAAATAGAAAATTGGCATGCTGTTCAGATGAGCAGGGAGTGGAAGCAACTTCACCACGGTTTGTACATTCACCCTCACCTCGAAACACTGCACTTCGGTCAACAAGTGCGGGTAAACAGGCCGTTGGTAGATCTGGAGGGTCACCTCGTGTTAATAATATTGCCCAGGTCCCATATTTGCAGGCGTATAGAGCATTACGAGCGGAAGTTTGTTTCCTTGCTGGCTTGGTTTTAGATGTAAAATGTGCCTGCGTGTGGTTGGAAAGACTACTGGAGAGAAAAATGGATGCTTTAGCCTCAAAGTAAGCCTAACGGTCTGACCTAGTGTCACTAGATAAGGTGTCAGAGTATCGCACTGAGGCACACAAGTCTGCAACGGCGGCCATTTTGGTGTTTATCACTGTCGCGATATTGCCGCATCTACAGCCTCACCGCTAACTTTGACCGGGTCTTTTGTTAACAACACTGCCGCAGATGCAGAAAAACGGCATCTTTGAACACTCTTCTGCTGCTGAAATGCTGCCACACGAGTTATCTCAGATTCGCGTTCGGAACGACGTCAGGCGCGCTCAGCCACAGAGCAGGAAGGACAAGCTAAGTCTACCAAAGTTGGCCGACTAAAACGCATAAACAAAAAAATGGCCGCGCCCGTCAACCGTCGCAGTGTAAACAAATTTCACATGATGTGAACTGACCAATGATCATGGCAGGGGCACAGCACAATACGAGAAAAGAGCGCCTTTACTCTGTAACCTTATATAACCCTACCATGCACTCGTGTCTTGCGGCTTTACGTCCTCTCACATTGGTGTGGTGCCACGTCGGAGCGTTTTGGAGCGCACGTTCGGTTAATTGCTGTTTTTGTGAATTATTACAGCGAAGCTATCTCTGCCTCACCCATGGCGCCCGGCGCGCGGCAAAAGGCATTACAGGAAAGCCAACTTTACACAGCCGCCTTAAGAGGAAAACGTGGTCGGAATCGAACGAAGCTGGGTTCCTCGCGTTATGAAGCCGACATCTATCCGATTGCGCCATTCCGACAGCTTCGCAGCAGTTTGGATTTTAAAGCGCAGCTTTCTTTTACTCGCTTATGGCTACCGTGCCATCGCCGAAAGCACTGCAGGGGAGCCAACTTTCTCTGAAGATGTTGATGGTCGTGGGTGAAATGAAAGATGGTTGAAACGCGAAGCTCTCTCTGGTCGAGAGCCAATGTCTTCAAAGTCCAAAGAAAAACTTCAAAAACCAAATCTTTACGCCCAAAACACACTGCAGAAAAGCCAACTTAAGAATGGGTTTCCACAAAGGCACACCAAGCGCAGGTGCTGTCAACACTCGATCCCTGGCCAATCCCCTCGAGTGGGCACGCACCAAATACTTAAAGGCCATCATCACCGTCATCGTCATTAGAGCACGCGGAAAAGCTGGCTTCGGCGCAGGACATTTCGGCAGTAGACGTAGGTGCACATATCGTTGCATCGCGACCACCAGTCAGTGCACTGCCGGCTGCCGTCATGTGTCGCGACAACGAACGAATCCCTCACGAGATTGGACTTTGATTTGACTCTGTTTTCGGCGGAACAAAGCTTCGCGTTTCAACCAACTTTGTCGTTAGGCGATGGGGCTTTGATTTTTTGGTAGCCTGTTTCCTCAGCCTCTTGCGGGGGTGTGGGTGCTACTTCAATGATGTGCGGGCTAATCTGCCTGCTTTCTGACTTGCTCCCTGCCATGCATGATTGCCGGTTTGACCAGGCAGAAAGTCCATTTTTGCCCTTGCACCGGACTTTTTTCTCTCGTGAACGGCCATGTTTTATTGTTTTCAGCCTGAGGGATTTCTATTTTAAAGAAAATTAAATGCCATCATCGTGTGGAAGAAGGATCCTAGAAGAGTAGTTCTCGCTGTAAACCCGTTCAATTTATCCTACTCGTCTTGCTTCTCGAGAGGGTAAATGGTCCCTGAAAATGAAACTGTATCTTTGTGTGAAGCCTGGTTTGTACTAGTAAGGCTCGCGAGAGCGCATCCCCCATCAGGATTCACTTTCTTTAAGATGGGTGGCTGCTGGCGGCGCCACATTCTGAAAAGCAGTGTTTCCTTTGCCATAGTGTCGGGCTCCGTGGTGGGTAGGTTAGGCCGGGGGCAGACAGTTGCTGCAACTGTCGTAATATCTTTAAAGAATGACGCCATTTCACGTCTCAGCCAACCGAACTGTGTGACACGCTGTTTTTTTACGTCCATAGCTCACGACATGATTGTTACGTCGGTAGTCTGCCCATAGCCTTACAGGTAGGCGACACTTGTTCCAGAACTGCTCCTGACAATAAGGGCTCGCTTAAAGGAGGAGCCAAAGGGCAGATCATTTCTGTTATTAAAGACGATGGCCATTTTTGGCTGTTCAGATTGACATGCTGTTCAGATGAGCAGGGAGTGGAAGCAACTTCACCACGGTTTGTACATTCACCCTCACCTCGAAACACTGCACTTCGGTCAACAAGTGCGGGTAAACAAGCCGTTGGTAGATCTGGAAAATTTTGGTCTGTCTGTCTGTCTGTCTGTCTGTCTGTCTGTCTGTCTGTCTGTCTGTCTGTCTGTCTGTCTGTCTGTCTGTCTGTCTGTCTGTCTGTCTGTCCCTCTATTCAGTCACCCGACCAACAGGTAACAGAATCCTTGAACGAAAAGTTCATATAGGCAAAACATTTCTAAACCCCTAAATCTGGTACGACACTTCATACTTATCATTATTGAGCGAAACAGAAAACATTGGGCATATCTCAGGCGAGACATAAAAAAACATAACTGGTACTATGCAGTGTTCTTTTAGTAAAAAATAGGCGTGGTCTTCATGTTTACGCGGTAAAATAAAAATTCTTGCGGACAACAATTTTTTGACCCCAAAATACAAAGAGGGCTAGTGGCGACGTTCCAATTCCAACCGTAACGAAAGGTTCCAGTAGACTGCACGCGAGCAATGGAACGCGGGAAAATTGAATTGACTTTAGCAAAGTTCCACCGTGATTATCACGGAAGGAGCGAAACGGAAGGGATGAGCCTGAGAGGTGGACGAGGGAGATAAGAGAGGCAGTTACGGGGCAAAGGCGGCAGAAGGCTATCGCCTTTCGACGAGATTTGAAGCGAAGTGAGCAGATACGCGTCTAATTGTTTACGCTTTTATATAAACGCTCAGGGACCCCTAACATGTTCAACGTTTTTCTGGGTAGTAAATAAAAGGCTGAAAACGCGTTGTTTGTGGGTCCAAATTCCATGACCACTGAAAACTTCTTCAGGAGAAATACACTCCTAATAAAAAAGGTCGTAAAAAATATTAAGGCTATGCTCAGACTGCTGACGCAAAAGCGATATCGCAGTCTATGGACGTAAAAAAACGGCTTGTCACAGAGTTCGGGCAGTTGAGACGTGAAATAACGTCATTCTTTAAAGATATTACGACCGTTGCGGCAACAGTCTGAAGCCGGCCTAACCGCCCTATTTACTAACTCTTTACGAACCTTACTAACCCGCGGTATGGTACGTAGGCTCTGCCACTATCAAATGCATAGTTAGGAAATTAACAGGTTGTAGGAAGTAGTATACACTAGATTAAAATCGTGCTTGTGAATAGGTTATGCATGGCTAGTTAGTAAACGCATGTAGCTCAGAAGGGTGTTATCGTATAGGACTTTACTAGTGAACGTAGTGGTGCTTACTGCCTGCTTCAGTTAGTAACCTTGGCTAGTGCTACATTTACTAACTCCAGTTACTAACTACCTGGTGTACACTGGGACAAGTAACTTGTTAGTGTTCCGTTAGTGAATGCCACAACCTTTTTTTTAAGAGTGTATATTATAACTTTCCACTGAGTATGGATGCGAGTGGATAACGGTACGAAGTATTCCTGAGAGTGAAATGTTGGGTGAGTTGGTTTGCGGCGTGTTGGGCGAGCGACGTGCTTGTGCTCCATCTTTTCGTGTCCTGTGCCCTTTTAGCTGGTTCTTTTTGTGCGCGAAGCATTCCTGCGTACCACTTAAAAAGGCTTAAGGAAAGCGGCGGCCCACGTTAAAATTTGATACGGCTTTTCTGATGGAGGCGAAAAGCAAAAACGCCCGTGTGTACGAGATTTCGGCGCACGTTAAAGATCCACAGGTGGTCAAAATTAATCCGGAGCCCTACACTACGGCGCGCCTCATCACCTGCGTTGCGTCGGCGCGTTAAACCCTGGAATCAATCAATAAATTTTGATACGGCTTGAAACAGACACTATACTACAGAAGAGAGCACATCACTCGGGCTTCACTAAGAAAGCTACGATAATAGTAGGAGTGACGCCTACATGGAAGAAGCTCGTATGCATGCAGAACGACCCTGTATGCGTACGGACGGAAGGGTGGAAGTGCACCTGTCGCTTTGGAAGGTAAACACCGCCACGGTCTTGTGCACTCGGCAAGAAGCAGGAAGCTGATTTGTAATGCGAAGATACCGAAACATGTTACTTGAATGAAACACCTTTTCCGTACCTAATGCTCCCAGCGAGCTTCCTGCTTTTTTGATGTTACCTTTTTTAGCTCTGAAGGAATGCGGCAATATTAAAGGGAAGAGATGGAGTTGATGCGCCGAAGTGATATGAAACAGCTCAGTCACGAAATGGAAGGAGGTTGAAATGTAGGTCCTCGTAAACTAAAAGAATTCATTTTAGCGTATTTTATATTAAAATACCAGGTCCCTTTAAACTCCAAGATTTAATTTAAAAGTATTTTATGTATGCCAACTGAAGGACTGTCAGGCATGTAACCACGGCGATGTGAAACCGGAGTGCAGCGTCGGCGTGCACCTAGGATATCGGTACAACTGTACTGTTCTTGTCCAAAGTATTCGCGCATGCTGATTTTATGCATTTCTTTGTCACAGGTGTGGTCCAAGGAGATCGACAAGGCGCAGGACCTGCAGCAGGAGGAGACGGCACATATCCCAGCCGAGCACCGCGGGGGTGGCGGCTACGAGCCTCCTGAGCCGCCGCAGCAGCGGCCGCACCACGAGGCGTCGGCTGGCCACGTGGCCGCTGTGCCGGTCATTCCGATCCACGATCACCACGGCGATCACCATGGCGATCACCACGGTGATCACCACGGTGATCACCACGGCGACCACCACGGGGTGGCGGCCGTGGCGCCACAGGACCCGGGTGACCCGTGGCCGCTGGGTCGACCGGACATGCCGCAGATTAAAAGCCTGAACGTCAAGTGTGAGAAGAACCACATGAAGGTGTTCTTGGAATTCGACCGACCCTTCCACGGCATGATTTTCAGCAAGGGTCACTACAGCGACCCCAAATGCGTGCACCTGCCACCGAATACCGGTCACATCGCAGTCAACTTCGACATCTTCCTGGGTAGCTGCGGCATGTCGAGCAGCCAGCAGGGTGGCTACGACAACCTGGGCAGTGGCGTCTTCATCGAAGACACCATCATAGTTCAGTACGACCCACAGGTGCAAGAGATCTGGGACCAGGCGCGGCGTCTACGCTGCACCTGGTATGACTTCTACGAGAAGGCTGTCACTTTTCGTCCCTTCAACGTCGACATGTTGGATGCCGTGACAGCGAACTTCCTGGGCGACAATATCCAGTGTTGGATGCAGATTCAAGTGGGAAAGGGTCCTTGGGCCAGCGAGGTGGCGGGCATTGTGAAGATCGGTCAGACCATGACTATGGTGTTAGCCATCAAGGACGATGAGAACAAGTTCGACATGCTGGTGCGCAACTGCATAGCGCATGACGGAAAGCACCAGCCCATCGTGTTGGTGGACGAGTACGGGTGCGTGGCTCGACCCAAGATTATGAGCCGGTTTCAGAAGATTAAGAACTTCGGTGCGTCGGCATCTGTTGTGTCGTACGCATACTTCCAAGCCTTCAAGTTCCCCGACTCAATGAACGTACACTTCCAGTGCGTCATCCAGGTATGCCGCTACGAATGCCCCGAGCCCAAGTGCGATGGTGACGCTGCGCTGGGTGGCCACTACCTGCCGGCCCCACGTGATCCTTCCTCGGCGTACTCGGAGCAGAAGGCACACTTCGTCAAACCGTCCGAATCGCAGAAGCAGACCGTATCCGTGACCAAAAAGCAGGGCGCCGTGACTGTATCCACAGACCCGCCCAAGGAGAACCCGCCGCCCGTCTTTTACAACCGACAGGGCGAGCAGCTACCCAGTGACAATGACGTGGTGCACTCGAACACTGGTTACGCAATCGCCCATACGGGCGGCATGCCACGTTCGCACGACGCACGCCGGCGTCGACGAGAGGTGGGCGCCGATGCGACGGACATCCAGACGCAGAAGGTGATCCAGGTGGTGGCTCCCGGCGACGTGGCCTTCAACCTGCCAACTGGAGACAACGACACCCTGGTCGACGTGTACAGCAGCCGCTCAGCGTCTGCGGACGGGAACATCTGCATCTCGCTCCCCGGCTTCGCCGCCGGCCTCATCGTTCTCTTGCTCTTGCTCATCGTGTCCGCGCTGGTCGCGTCGTTCCTGTTCGTGCGCGTGCGCCACGTCGCCAAGAACCACGACCAGATCATCTCCTACGACAGCCCAGAGTTCGTCAAGGTCGCCATTACACCTCAGTGAGATGGCAGCGCGCTATCTCCGGCACAGCGCGCTGTTCCCTGCCGGTTGAGCAGCATCGAGTGGTGTACACTTTAGTGGAACGCGTAAGCGCCGACACTTGGTGCTTTCAAAATCACGAGCTTGTGCGCGAACCACGGAGTGATCACAGCTTGAATCGGGTAGCAATAGCACAATGCGATAGAGCTGACTGATCTGCTTTGACAGTATCACTTGGCCAGTCGCATTTAGACTAACGAGGTCACGGCTAAGAATAGTCATTCTTTTTTGCGACGACCTGATGTCGCACGGCCCGGAAGCAAGCCGAGGAAGCCATAAAGTGTGCGGAAAGATCGTCTGTCACGAAGCTACGCAATACTTTTTCTCTTTCGCCGACGGCATTCGCACCGAGCGGTCTTGAGAGCCTCCTTTACTTCCGGCATTTTTCTTCGGAGACCTTACTATGAGAAATGGCAGTGCAATTAATTTTCGGAATCGGTGGTCTCCGTCCCGGTTTCTGTGGCTGTTTATTAGAGGCAGCTGACATTCTTTTGTCACAACATTACCTACTCCAAGCTATGAACAATAAGAAATCCGACAATGTAATGGAAGTAAAACTTCTTGCGGGATTTAAAGAAACAAACATGCTCCCATACCCCATAAACGTAACACGCACAAAAAAACGAAGTGAACCGGTAACGATAACTGTAAAATACAGCGCCAGTGAGCTCCGGTACATAAAGTGGCATTTTCAGTAAATGACACGGATAAATAATTTATGGTTGTATGCAAACATAACCTGCAGCTGCTGCTTGGCTATCAAAGGCTGCATAAAACCAAGTCACTCTTGAGAAGGCCACCGGGAGGGGCGGCCGTTACTGTCGTTTTGTGCTCAGGGACAGCATACTGTTGTTTTTAGAGCAGTTGAATCGTGCACGACAGGTTTAAGGCACTAGGGTAAGTTGCGCTTCTGAAAGTTTTGTTGCGTCTGGCACATATTAGTCACCTATTGACGCGCACGCACCAAGGCCTTTCCATATGTTTGCTGACGTCGTTTTCTAGTTGTATAGACGTCCGCTATGGCTGTGTGTGCGACAGTACACGTCCTCGCCCGCCCGTGCTTCGTTTTGTAACATATTTATTTCGTGTTGACGAGACCACCGTGCTATTTTGTTGTTGCAAGCATATGCACATATCCTGTTGTTGAAGTTGATGGACACTAATCGTCGATAGTGTTGCACCATGGGACCTGGACTTTTAGTTTTGCGACCTTCTTATCTGAATGCATTGTTCCTGAACGCGTGTGTGCGTGTGCGGGTATCTGTGTGTGTGCGCGCGTGTATCCTTGTTGGATATACCCGCTATGTGTATCTACCCCATGTATTTTAGTTTTAGATGTGCGCAGTGCAGCTTGTTGCTCGGCATTCTGAAACAGGCACGGGATTCTGTCTGCACGCCTCGATAAGCAATTGTCGGGGTCCGGAAGCACGGGTGCATGCAGACACTTCAGCACCGCTACTCCTCCACAAGACCGCATTCGTGGGGTTCTGCTTACGACGCAGCAGTGTGGCAGTTCACCTCTGGTCGACGTGACGTGAAGAGTATGAATCCTGCCACGAGCCGCATCAACTCGCGGTCATCACAAAAGGCCGCGACATTCAGCAAGGCCCTCATGTGTTTTACCTCCAGCAATCATGACGGTGATGCTGAGCGTGTAACAGACGGTCGGTTTTTATTTTTTGTGTTATGTGGCATTCTATTTTCTTCGTAACAAGCAGCAGACTATGCTAGAAGTATAAACTGGTCCGCACAAGCCACCTTAGACAAACTACACTGTTTCCGTTACGCTTGTTTGGTTCAGTTTGGCGGCGCGTATGAAACGCCAACGCCACAGGCATAGACTTTTGTTAGCTCTTCTACATATGCCGAAATATGCCCTGCCGCGAAAGGGTGTTTGGTGCAGTTGGTATTTCTATAAATGCTGGCTGATGAAGCTCATTCATTCTTCCTAAAGACACCTTGGAAGTTGCAGGGGAGGACTTCTCTGCTGTAAGGCGATGCGGGTACAGCAGTTGTGCCTTTGTGCTGCACCGGGCCACTACTTTGCCGGCTGCGCGCCCAGTCAAGGGGCCTCCTGTATAGCGTGGGTAACGTTGCCACGTGCCTCGAAACGCTCTGCCCTATCCCGTTCTTTCCTTACCCCGTTGAGAAGCTGTAGATCTTGAGAATACTTTTTATGGTTACCTTTTTTCTTCAAACACGTGCACATGCACTTGGAGTGACTCTACAAGACCTGTGGCTTGGCTAGACTGTAATAATGTACAGTCTCAAGTTGGTTTTGCGACGAGGATTCTAAAACACGGTAGCATATAAGTGCAGTGAGATGGTGTCGATTTACTTTAATAAATACGAAAAGAAAAGACTTACGCTTGTTTTCTGTGTGGAAGAGTGCCTTATTGCGCCTTTGAGTTAAGGATCAAGGTACAACTCTGTAAAAGAGTTTTGTCTTGAACTGCGGCTCAAAAACGTTTATTCCCCTACGAATCAATGACACAGCCGTGTGAAATTCTTTGGAGTTTCTGCCAAGCAGTGTGCCTAAGTGAGCCGTGGGTTGCGACCTCTTTGTTTACACGAAAATGTTATTCTGATATTGTGGGGAATTCCGATCGCCTATCGCTGAACACACTGTCTCGAGTTTTTGGGCGAGTTTTGATGTAAATATGGCTGATTGTGCGGGCAAGTTGAAATCACTTGTCTCTTTGAAGCATTACAATTTCTCTGCACGTAATGTTTATTTCAATGAAATATCGTGTCCTCTCGTGTCCTCTCAAACAGTTTACTGCACACAGGGGTTAACTGGCTGGATCGTAGCGTTGAAGTACCAAGTAGGGGAAAGATAGCTGACGCAGTTTTAAAGCAAATATACTGCTGTGCGATGCTATAATAGCCGTTCGCTGCTCTTACAGGGACACTGCTCTACCAGTCTTCTACAGCGATGCTGCAGTAAATGATAATCCCTCTTTTAGCCGCCAGACTATGCTGTTGGCAATTTCTATGCATTACGAAGACAGTAGAAAGATTATTTCGGACTTAATAATCATCTCTGCGTCATAACCACTACTCCATATGAAGGAAAAGGAGGTGGGGACTTTGAACCAGCTCATCAGCTATAAGAGGACCCTGAGTGGTTCACTTTCGTTCACCTGAGTGGTTCAGTGAAGACCAAAAAAGTTTGTGTAGTGCCTCGCGCTGGAAAAGCAGGCTCAGGGTAAAAGAGTGGTTAGGTTAACCAGAGGCTATAATTTGGTTGACTTCTCTGCACTCAGCAAATTGGAAAAAATTCCCCGCATTTCCCCGAGGGGAAGAATGTGAAAGTGCGAATGCACGAGTTGAATTTGCGCGGTTCGGTAATGTTCGCGAAAGAGAGATCACACACACACACACACAACTACAAAGAAAGAAAGATGCATTTATTCACAGACACCTATTTGTGTTGTCGTTGTACTTGATTGCTAGAGCGGATCTCAGCTTTGAAATTTCGTGTCAGTACTCCTTTAAGCAGGTGCATTAGCCCTTCTCACGCCCGATTCTTGGCCAATCCCCCACGTGGGTATGTGCCATGTCAGCGGCCAGGCAGCGCGCGCCCATCTCCCCCCGTTGCCAAGGAAGACGAGGAGATTCCTGGCCAATCCCCCACATGGGTATGTGCCATGTCAGCGGCCAGGCTGCGCGCGCCCATCTCCACGTGCGCGGACATCGCCGGTGGACGCAGGTTCAGGGTCGCTTAAGAAGTGCATTGCACTTAAAAACGACCAGCAGAAGCGGTGACAATAACAAAATACACACTTGCGTCCGGTAAGCGTCACACAACACGGCTGTGAGTAGCGGGTAGATCAGCAAATTAGCTACAAGTAATGCCCACACACACGTTGTAATGAACCCCAAATGGAAAAATCTCGAATGTGAATGCAGAAACTTGAACATTTAAGTACAATAACCACATTTGCTACGTAGGACTTGCTTTATTTGACGTTTACGTGGAACAATGGCTAAATTTTTTCACTCTTTTTCAAACTTCGTACTACCTGACATTCCATAAGTCGTTTGCTTGAAGAAGGTGTCAATATGATTGGACAATTTAAATATGTGATGCCGCATCACTCAGACGACCTGTAGAGGAAGGTGACGCGATGTTTTAGACCACCTGGCTTTCATCAATGCGCGACGAAATAGGAAATACAGTAGAACTCAGCCGGAAAACAAAATCGCGGTTTCCTACTTAGCCGCAGACGTTTAGCCACGACAACCCGTTAGCGTCCATAACTGGCAGTGAGGCCTGTTGTACGGGGCATTGTTTATCTAAGTGCTAACTTTCCGGGAAATTACCGACGAAGTAGAATGGACTTAGTGCTGTCGTTACTTCATGCAAATAAAGTGACAGCAGCAATGTTACCTTTCAAAAAAATTTTGTAAAAAAGTACTAGTTTCGGTTGTTATGTATGTATATGTGTACATAATTAAACTTCGTCGAACCTTAGATTTCATTATGTGTACATAACATTTGCAGTACGGTTATGGTGATAAGAAATAATACACATACACTGACGTACACAGGGAGGGGTACTGAGAGGCCGCGAACCCCCCCACCCCCTTTTTTTTCTCTTCCTTCTGAAATCTCACAGTCGTGGATGGATGGGGCCCAGACTCTGCGTATCACCAAATAACAACCGAACGGTACATATTACAGCGAACCTGTTAGCCTCCCAGAGGCCCGGATTTTTGCGTCGTCTGTGGGTAGAAAGGAGATGAAAACGAGTCAAAATACAAATTAGTAAGACAAAAAATAGTCAAAAAGAAAATGAACGCGGCCCAGCCGCTCACGTGCCACCAATGGTCAAAAAGAGCGCCTTTCTATTGGCTTGCGTGGAGGAGACTGTTGCGCTAGGATCATGCAGAACCCAATGAGAGGAATGCCGGACGCACACACAGGACGGAATGTATTTAAAACATATTTAGCCACTCAAGGAAATGAAGGAAACTAAAAAAAGGAATGTTCGCAAAGCGGGTTCGGTTAGCTTTCCACGGCAGTGGCTGTCGCTAGGCCCGCAAAACAGTTGCGTTGAGCACGGCTCACAGGTATGTCTTGTTGGGGCGCAGTGGTCGTCGAGGGTGAGGGCCGCAAACTTGGCCGGCCGCTTCATGGACAGGTCGCCAACGAGCTGGTGTGGGACGCTCCGGAACACCTGGGCGACCAAGCACACCAGGCCCGGAAGTCTTGGCCAGGACTTAGCAACCCGGCGGTCCGAGCAGGAGCATGGGGCCGCTGACGCACCACGAACGTCGGCCTCGCAGCAGCAGAAACCCTGGCTCGAGCCGGAACGGGACGACGCGGCAGAGCCTTGCGGTCACTCGTGCCCGAGCCGCACCCAGACGAAAGCTCGCCTTAGTGACCGATGGCGACGGTCTCGTAGCGGACGGCACGTCGACCGGACGTCTGACGTGGGAATGCCAATCCAGCCGTGCCCTGTCTCGGTCGCCCTGCGCTTCCCGGGTTCGCGGCTCTTGCTCCCACCACGCCTCGTCTTCTTCTTCTTCTCCGTGGCGTCTTTTTCCCAGCGGCCGCTTGGTGTCTGGCGCGAGTGAAATCTTCTTCCACTATTTTCCCCGTGCCCCCTCCGAGCCACTCATCACAGAGACCACGTGAACACCTCAAACATGAAAGCTTCAAGGTCACGGCACTAACTTATGCGCAGGAAGCAGAAGATTACGTGGACGCCGTTGACCAGCAAGACATGTAAGGTGTAGCACGAAGGAGGAACGGAGGGTGGTGGCTATAGCAACAACGAGTAGTGCGGCTTCTTACAAGTACTAGTGGGGTCGCAACGGCCATTATCTGCCGCGTTGGGTACTTTTCAAAAAACGTTTGTAACCTAGCTGGAAGGTTACTGCAAACCATCTTACATGCTGTCGTATTTTGTTCACATGTACACACTGAAATAGTCACTGAATGCTGTTATCTCCAACCGCTTCACTGGCTATCCATTTCTGTAGGATAGGATGGATCCTCAGATATTTTGCTTCAAGCTTGGCACTAAGCTCACGCAGCTTTGGTGCCTTCTCTCATCCGGACGAGCTGTCGTTCTTTATTACTAGTCAATAAAAATGAAGAGGAACAAAATAATAAGTTCAGGTACAGTACGACCATCGCGTCCCGAAGTTTGTTTTCAATTGAGCATTAATTGCTAGCTGGCTGAGGCCTTCTTTCTTGTCGGGTTGCCCTTTTCCATGCCTTCATGATGTCCCTTGACTCCCTTCATGCTGTTTTCCGCTGAAATGAGGTTAAAATGTGTGGTTAAGAACTATAGTTCGCTTTTGTAAAATATAAAATGCAACGCTCCTATTTATAAACACAAAAAAAGAACTGAAACCTGTTCTTAGCTCGATCACAAGCAATGATATCTAGCACACTATGACACCACAAAGCACTCCGACGGGCTCCTTGCACAAGCTTAGGAACTGCTGATATATGTATTAAGCATAGAAAAGGGTGAATGTGCTCCCCATGTGGGTGGAATAGCATGCTGAGGGAAGTTGTCCCATTTGACGACGTTTGACGACATTGCGTAGGGAGACGTTAAAAAGCGTTTTGGCTAAATTTTAGAAACACCACGTAAGTGCACCCGCTCTCAGCACCAACAAAACATGCGTGACTTGCACTGGCTTTTTAGGCACAGACGACAGGAGTTGTGTCGCGAAATGGAATGAGGAAGATGAACTCGGAGGGATTGTCTCGAGATGATTCGAGGCAATATGAAGTTTCCGTACAAACATGAGAACTGCTCACGCTGAGAAACTCAACTTTCAGGTGTCACTCAGTGTTGGTTGTCGCCAACATGTGCAACGAGTAAGCTACTGGCATAAGACGAACGAACGAGCAGTGTCCTGAGAAATGATGACTTGTGGAATCCTGCCATCGGTTCTAGCAGGGAGCTAGCGTTAGCGCTTACTATCCCGAGGGTTGCGTATAGGACCACCAGGTAATGTAGCTAGGACCGGGATGTAGCTTGGCTCTGCGGCATACTCTTCACATAAGATGATTCCACTTTGCCATACACTGGATATCAAAAGTGTTCAATAATGCGTTCCACTTCCTTTCTGGTGCTTAAAATGGCATATTTCAAATAATTAGGGCTGTCCACTCCCGCAGGCGAACCAAGCAGCTGTCGGTAATGCGTTCTATACACTGCGGGTGTACTGTTTACGGAATGGCTTAAAATTAGGGAAATTGCGGTCTTGAAAACTAGCTGCTTCTAATTTGCAGGGGATGCACTACAGCCAACATCTGACGATATTATGTTGTTATGACAAGATGGTGATTTTTAAGCTTGTTGTGGGTGAGGTTTATAATAGCCCACGAGTGAGAGAGAGATAAAAAGAGAGAGCTAGAGAGAGAGAGAGAGAGAGAGAGAGAGAGAATATATTTATTTCGAGCTCAATGGTGCAGGATGGGCAGAGTACTGGCCCTCTGGGGGGCGTCCGCTAGTCTGGGATGCCCCGGTCCTTGCTGGCTGCTTGTGCCCTCTCTATCAGCATGCGCTGGGTCGAGAGGTCCGAGCTGGAAAGCCAGTCCACGCACTGCTCGTACGTGGGACGGGGATTGAATGTGAGGGATGAGCATTGTTGGCCTTCCCAGACCAGATGGTACAGGGTGACGGTCTGGGGGCAAAAGTGGCAGGTACTGTAATATTGGGTGGGGTAGAGGAAACTAGAGTAAAGGCTGGAGTTGGTCTGGACTCGGCGGAGTGTGGTCGCTTTGGTTCGGGAAAGGTGGGAGTGACGTGTAGGGAACCCTTGACGCTAGTTTCTTAAGTGAGAGAGGATGTCCGCATAGCCATTGAGTGTGTGGGGGGGGGGGTCTCCTCCATGTCTTGGCGCTCTTCTGAAATGGCCTGCGCGGCGTCTACTCTGGCACCAGCAGCGTGCGCCGCCTCATTTTCGTTGAAGGACTCGTGTCTAGAGGTCAAAATGATTTATTTTTTACCTAAATTAGAAAAACATCCAGCAGGCACCCGCAAATGTGTAAGTCTGGCGTCGTACTTAGCCTAAAAATGCAAGCGAAATAAGGAAAACAAGGAGTGCTTTTTAAAGAATGATGAAGCAAGACTACCATCTTGCCGATACGTGTGCTTAACTAGGCCAGTTTAACAGTAAAAAAAACGTTTCTGTATGCGAATGCTATTTTTATGCTATTGGCAATGGCCGCGCTATTAACCGATCTGTCCCCATCTCTCTCGCGTGCGTATGCGAAACGAATCGCAGCGATGGCTCAGAGGTACAGCACTCGCCTCGTATGCGGGAGGTACTGGGTTCGAATCCTGGTACCACTGGGCACCCACCGGTTTCTTTAACGGGTACAGGCGTCCCTGGTCGAGTGTGGACCCTTGAAAGGGGAATCCAGCGCCTGGAAAACGGCCTTTACCCTTTCGAGGTGCCCTGACCCTTGCCCATCTGGCGGGGCCCCCGCCACCATGGCCCATTGCCGAGGGTGAAAGAGTCTGGCGGCATGTTCTGCCACAGGCGGTTGCGAGTTGAGCGTCCACCTTGGCTGTGGAAGGCACCATGCGCATTCATGTGCCTTGGTGGCGCAGGGCACCTACCGGTAAAATAGGTACAAGAGACTCCCTGGCCTGGCGCTTAGCCCTTGCGTGGGAGTACAACGCTTGGGGAGTTCACCCGGCTTGCACGGGAAATCGCCCCTAGGGAAAGGGGCGGCTGCAAAAACGCAGGAACTTTTTTTTTCAGACGTAGTGTGCAACGCTGCCAAGGCTAAAAGGTGTAATAGGACGCTTCCTGCGTCGACAAAAGTAGGAGTCAAGGCTGCTCAAAGCAAGAAAATTGCAAATGCTGTGAACTCAGTTTGTAGGCGGCCGAATAAAGTGGTGAGGCCCAGCCCACATTTATTCACAGTTGCGTGGGGACGACATGGGCCCGAGAATCGGAGAGCGCCCGTGGAGTGCGGCTGAGCAGCGCGGAAGCCATGATGTTCTGTCTCGCGTGGCTCGTCATGCCTCTCGAGGCCACGCACTGCTGACAATGGAGGCAGCGGCCAATGATGGTGATGGTGGGCGCTTGCAGTCGATGGCGAAGTGGCCACTACAGAGCTCCCCCCCCCCTAGCGCGGAGCGTGACAAAAGAAAACAACTTAGCAACTACCTAGCTAGGGAAACTACATACAAGGTGACAGGGACATCACAGAGTACGTAAGTATATGTACAGAGGGCAACACCCTTGTCTATAACACAGATTTCGTACTTATAGCCTCATCTTGCCTCGGGCAAAAAACATTTGAAGAAAACTATTGTGTCATTCTTAAGTCTTGACCATATATTTTGACCTCAACGTCTTTTGTGACAAGTTTGAGTCCGCAGTTTTGAGAGGTGACCAGTCAAAGTTGAAATCAGTGTTATAGACAAGGGTGTTGCGCACTGTACAAGGTGTGTCCGCGGTCAAAGTTCCTTACGGAGTCCGAGTCAAAGGGTACACAGATGTTAAGGTTGGTTCAAGTCACTTTCGTAGTAGCGTCCGGGGACAGTCCAAGTCGTCTTCAAGAAGGCTCCCGGAGCGTCGTGGAGTCTCTGGCGGTCTGGGCTGAGAGTGGAGTAGCGGACGTACTTCAGCACGAATCAGCACGAATGTCCACATTTAAGCAGATGATGGGACGGGTCTGGAAGGGTGGCCGCAGTGAGTGTAGCGTTCCCCAACGTGAGTGGGCCCGTTTATTAGCCGCATGCCTGAGCTGTTCAAGTGGAAGTTCAGAGGATAGAGCTGGGTGCAGGATCGATGCGTGTGCATGACGCGGAATCTGGAAGTGACGCCGAGGATTTTCTCTGCGTGCGCGTGGTGGGGATGAAACCAGAAGTAGGCGACGACTCGGGCAGAACAGATGACGGGTCCATCGCAGGCACCATGGGCGTCGGCGTAGCCGGAGCAAACGGATAACTTGGCATTTCGCCCTCGTAGGAGGCGGTCGTCGTGGTCGGTGCTTGTGACGTCTGCGGTGACGTTTAGGCTTGACGGTGCTCGTGACTGCTGGTTTACGACCCTTCAACGCTGGAGATGGTTTGTTGTTGTGAGATCGACCATGTGGCTGGTCCGTTGGAGGTACAGGACTTGTGTATCGTGAACTTTGCGTCCACTCAGCCATGCTGGTCCCGCTAGAGCTGCACCTTAGAGTCGTGTGGCCGGGTGTGTTGTGTGGGCCAGAGGGTTGCCGGTGACACAGACCTTGGTGTCGGCTTTGTTGTAATGGCTGGTCACACTGGACTGGGGCAGCAGCTCGTCGGAGGATGGGCTTTCCCCGTCGCCGGTAACGAGTACCATAGTTTGCTTCTCGAGCGTACTATGCAGCGACTGCAGTGGAGCTGGAGTATACGCGTCCGCCACCTCACAGATGGTCGACATGTGTCGTGAGGCAGCGTCTTCGACTGATGCCTCCAGCTGTGTCGACGAAAATGGTGCAGTGGTTGCCGAAATTGCACTTGGGTCGACGGGAGCCGCTTTCACGAAAGGTGGTAAATGCGGTTGCCTAAAACGCCACCCCGGTGGCTCAGCAGGGCGTGGAGGCATTGCAGCTGCGGTGGTGGACAGACTGCGGCAGGGATGGGGGCACAGTCTGCTCTACATGCTACCGCATCGCTGTGGTCCATGAGGCATGATGGGGCCATTGTTGTCATGACATCGTTGCTGCACGGCAACGCTGTCGCTGTGAGCGGGCTGGTAACGGCTGCAGGTTGTGTTGGGATTATCGTCTGCCGGGTTTTCATGCCGTAGTGGTTGAGGACAGTGTCTTTTAAGTCGTCATACACACTGGGGACTGGGGTCGGCAGCTGGATCTGCTCAATGAGGTCAGCAGGTAGCTTCTGTAGTGTCAAGAGGTACCTGATTTCCGGTGACCAGATGTCATTCACATAAAAATGGCTCTTCAGGATGACGAACCATGCAGCGTGGTTTGTGATGGAGTCAAACGGAATCAGCAAGGGAAGGTCTGGGAGGGCGGGGAACTTTCTTCGCGTGCCGTCATCCACGTTGTGGCTGGGGAGACAGCGTTGCGAAGCCATGGCGAAGCCGCTTGTCCGGGTCACCAAATTGTAGGCGAAGCAGGGCTCCATGCTGCCGACGTCCGGGTCACCAATTATGTAGGCGGCCGAATGAAGTGGTGAGGCTTAGCCCACATTTATTCACAGTTGCGCGGGGACGACATGGGCCCGAGAATCGGAGAGCGCCCGTGGAGTGCGGCCGAGCAGCGCGGAAGCCATGATGTTCTGTCTCGCGTGGCTCGTCATGCCTCTCGAGGCCACGCGCTGCTGACGATGGAGGCAGCGACCAATGATGGGGATGGTGGGCGCTTGCAGTCGATGGCGAAGTGGCCGCTACAAGTTGTTATATTTAGTATTTCATTATTATTGTCTTAGCAGACTAATACCCCGGTCACACGGCAAATTTAATGTCCTTCCCAACGAATATCATTCCTTCGACTTAATGCCATTTTCTTGACGCGCTGCTACACGGACAAAATTAATGTCATTTGCAAATGCTCGCAGTGCCGATGGGTAAAAGCTTGCGTAGGGAAAATATTTTAGTAAGCGCTTCAATATTTGCGAAACCTTTGAAGCAGCAACTGCGACAAGTGGCACTGGAGCACTTCAGTTTCGCGCACTGCCGTCGCACCAGCATGGAGCATTAAACAAACATGACCGCTGAAGCCCACTACACCGGCCGAGGCACCGAGGCTGGCCTGGTAGCTAGACTAACAGTTTTCGTCTTTTACAACTCTATTCGGCTTGTTTCATATGAATCAATAAATGGCTAAAAAATATACGCATGTAAAAATATTGTAATGCTACCGACGCTATAGTAATCTGTTTTGGGTAGGCTTTCCGACCGAGGGACCGAGTCTCTGGTGTCGAGATAACACATTTGCTCGAAAACGGCGTCGAATGTGCTCCGCAAACTCACTCCGTCCCTAACGTCGTTTTGATCGAATGTCATTACATTTTCTCGTGTTACAGCAAACAAATGTCATTTTGAACGAATGGCATCGCATGAGAAGTACATCAAATTTGCCATGTGGCAGGGGTGTAAGCTTACGTACGTTTACTGCTGCAATATGCGAGGGTGTGTTGCTTTCAGTATTTGTTACAAGAGTAGCTCAGAGATGGCACCCCGTGTCCAATCGGAGTACGTGGCCGAACGGGCCCGATGCACTTTTTCTTGCTCCGTGGCTCGACGTTTGAGCACACGACGTTTCCGGTTCTGCGCCCCTTCTGTCTTTACCTTCAGGCATTTAGGCAGAATTAACCTGAATGCGCTGGTTTTATTTTCTTACCTTTGTCGTTGTTTTAAAAAATTGCTCCAAAATAAAAGGACACCCAAACTCACACTGCGATCCTAACCTTGGTCCTTCGATGGGGTTCGATTCCCCGGCGCGCACATCGTATACCACTGGGCCATGATGAGAGGAGGAGTGATGTAATGGGTTTATTTCAATCCTGGGGTCTTTTCACGTAGCTTCCACTGCTTTGCACGCTATCCATGAAAGTGAGTAAGAAATCCGGAAACACGACCCTCGTAATAATGAGTGTATTATCCCTCGGAAAGGCAAAGAATCCAGAAAGGTAACCCAGTCGGGTACAGACTCGCCGTGGTGGCTCAGTGGCTAAGTCGTAGTGCTGCTGAGCACGAGCAGGCGGGTTCGATTCCCGGCCGCGGCGGCCGCTTTTAAATGCAGAGCATTTCAGTAACTCACGATGTCACCCGCGTTGGCGTCCGTAGTCCGCATCGCTCCCCCTACACTATATAAAAAAATAATACTTAATATATATTAAAATAATAATCTTCTGTTTGGTGGTATGCGTCAGTGCGAGGACGGTGCAACGGACAATCTTCCGTCTGTGGGCATGCACCAGGGTCAGGGCACTATCATGGTCCAGTTTTGGTCACGCCCTATCGCTCCCGCTTGTCTCGTGCTCGCCCTGTTCCGACCGGCTGAAACGACGGCTTGGTTTGGCCCAGCTCATCGTCGTACCCTTATCTGCCCTCCCAATAAACACCATTTCAATATATATATATATATATATATATATATATATATATATATATATATATATATATATATATATATATATATATATCAGGGTGTCGAACCGGAACCGAACCGAACCGTAAACCGGAACTGAACCGATATTTTTGCCGGAACTGAACCCGAACCCGAACCGATATTTTTTGAGCGCGCTGAACCCGAACCGGAACTGAACCGAAAAAAAAATAACGGTTACCGGTTCATGCCGAAATGGTTCGACCCTCTGTTGTTGATATTGCACAGTAAATGCAATTCAGGCCTTTTTTTCTTTCACGTACCATCAACTTCTTACTTGCTCGGGTACTTTCCCCTCCCGACAATTGAACACTATCACGCTCTATGTAACAACAGGGGAAATGAATTAGCACCATTGTAGCAATGGTCTGTTGCTGCTGGAGGCGCGAGCGTAGTGCAAGCTGACCAAACGAAATGTCATTCTCGGCAGCTTGCAGGGGATATAAAACGACTTTGCCCTTCCCTAGTTGCGACTTCATTGGAGCAATCAGGCTGCAGGAGTGCTCCACTGCGCAACAGCGAAAGCTCACACCCGATGTGTGCAAACTTTTTGCATTTCATAATTTGTTTAAAAGGTCCGACACCTGCAAATTATTAATACTTGACAAGTGTGACCGCAGGAGCTGCTCAGTGGCTAAGCCGTTTGCTAAGCCGTTTGCCCAACTCGCTACATTGCTTCTACTGCGACTCGTTCCGGAGGGGAGTACTGCTGTGGACGAATTAAAGAGCGTCTACCCAAAAAGTCCCATCTCATGCTCCGCGTGACAAATTTCCCTTTCATTTTGTAACCGCATTATCTGTTGTAAGATTCCGCAATGTAGCACACGGAACGATGGTAGGGGTTCAGGCGGTACGATGACATACTGATTGTAATGCACACTTTCGGTATCGCAAAAGGAATTGCAGTGGTCAGAGCAATAATGCAGTGACTGAGCATTAACTAAAGCTTACTTTTAACAAAAGTGTGGCTAACACATTCGATAAGGTGACAGCTAACAAATTATTCAGGGTGACCAAATATTCTAATTCATTGGTAGTATTTATGTGCCTGTTGTAGGATTTTTCTGTTTTGTTACAAATATAAAAAAAAATGTGCGCTATTGGTATTAAGCGCTGGTATTTGAACGCGCCAGTACGCAGGACTAAATTTCAAGCTTCAAGGTTAGCGTGATGGGTGATTGCATAGCGACGATTGCGATTTCAACAAAAAAGGAAAGGACAGAAAATATATCCCACCGTCATATGTCTTGGCGGTGGCTTTATGAATAGTCGCTGGGACAACATAATGTGAGCGAGAAAGAAGGTGGTAAATCGTCGCCACTTCATTTGTTTTTCTAATATCTCGTGATTGTTTAAAGTTTGCTTTGCAATTGCGCCACTGCCCTTGGGGAACAGCAGAATTTTGAATTTTTGTTTGTGTTTTGACTTGACGGTCGTTTTAAACTAGTAAATGTTTTTTTCTAATTTCAGTGATAATTCAACTCGTCGAACCGGTTCGCGAACCGGTTCAAGCTCCCGAACCGGTTCGTGAACCGGTTCGGTACGTGATTTTGTCGAACCGGAACTGAACCGGAACGAAATTATTTCACCCGAACCCGAACCGTAACCGAACCGGTATTTTTTTCGGTTCGACACCCTGATATATATATATATATATATATATTATATATATATGTATATATATATATATATATATATATATATATATATATCATCATCATCATCACCAGCCTATCTACGCCCACTGCAGGGCATAGGCCTCTCCCATTATTCTCCAATTATCTCGGTCCTGTGCCAACTGTGTATATATATATATATATATATATATATATATATATATATATATATATATATATATATATATATATATATATATATATTTGGAAACATGTCATAGGATCCGTGCCGATGGGCAAGTTAGTTCATAACTTGAAACCTAAAAGGGCGCATGTGGAATAAATTAGGACGAAAACAGAAGAAATAGGACTCGCCGTGTTGTCGTCGTTTCTTCTAATTTGCGCTTTTTTATAGTTGCCAAAAGACTTCGTATGTTAACCTGTTCGCCTTAGGCATTCGTCCTTATCGCTGTTTTGTCTCCAGTAACCCCGGATAGAGCTTAGCTCTTTTCTGTCGAGGTCGAAATAAAGGTACCCCTCTCAACGCTAACCTCCATCGCGGGCCGGATATATAGATATAGCCCGTTCTACATGGTGCGATTTTCCCTGCGAATTCGCAGATGCGGCGCCGCTCGTGCGGCAAAACGACCTTTTTTCGTTGCTGCGGCAGTGTCAAATGTTTGGAACGGTCGAGCATCCCCCGCAAACGCCGCTCGAGCGGCTCGTGCGGCCTAGATGGGACGGACCTGCGGCCAATAAGCACATAGTTAGGTGACCATCACGGCATCATCATCCGCACGCTTAGCAACCAGATGGCGTTGCTTGCATATGCACGGAGTAAGCGCGGGTGCACCAAAACAGACGCACGCGCGTTCACAACACGATGTCGCGCGCCGTTTTCATCGAATGTTTATGCAGTATCCGCGTAAGTGGTGGACATCACAGCAGGGAACAAGTACAAAAGAACCCAAGAAGAACCGGCAGAGGTAAACCGAGGTGTGGTAGGCGCGCACAACAAGCGAATCTAGGGTTGTTTGCTGTGTTTGTCTTCTCTTCTATGTGTGCGTATATTGATAAATAATTCGCGATTGTTGTATGGAACCGCAGATAAACTCATATTTATTGCAAAACAGTCTGGAAAAACTTGCCCAGAAAGTATATTAAAAACCTTTTTTGAAAAAATCACAAGCTTTGCTAGCGGCAGACGTAATTCGGTCTGAAAACAATGTGCCTCTGAAATGCGAAGAGCGTGCCGTTCGCACATCGGGGGCCAATTCGCCCATGTTTTTTGCGTAAGCACGACGTAAGCCATAGCCTGCTTTATAACGCCTTGTGGCTGCTCAGTGCCAGAAATTCCGCCGTTCTCTCTGGTGGCGCCCTAATCCCAGGATCTCCTGTGTTGGCGAGGGCACGGTCAACATTTGTCTTCACACCTGGCAACAATGTGTGGTTTAAAAAAAGTTGCAAGACCCTTTGCAAACGAAAACATTTGTGTTGTATTTCGGAGTCTCTGGCTCTAGCACTTACGGGCAGCTCCTTATTGAAATAAAAAGGAATAAAAATTCGCGAGGCCTTTCACGAAGCAGACAAATAAAACTTGACGGCGGTGATTACAAAAAAAAAATGATCTTTCTTGGTCTACCTTGTTCGTGTGTAAATAATTTAACGCAAAAGTTTATTTCGTTGCGCTGCTGAGCACGAGGTCGCGGGTTCGATTCCCTGCCGCGGCGGCTGCTTTTCTGATGGAGGCGAAAAGCAAAAACGCACGTGTGTACGAGATTTCGGCGCACGTTAAAGATCCCCAGGTGGTCAAAATTAATCCGGAGTCCTCCACTACGGCGCGCCTCATCGCCTGCGTTGCGTCGGCGCGTTAAACCCTACAATCAATCAATCAATCAAGTTTATTTCTGCGTTTCACTCGATTCAGCCAGAAATGTTACGGGGGAGTTTGCTGGCGGGTTTGTTACCCACTGGGAATTGATCGCTTATTCGGTATCTGATTGGTGAGGGAAGAGTGAGTGTAGCGGGGAGAAGTATAGTGAGAAACGAGCTTAGTGCATGCTTAATGCTTATCCTAAGCCCTCAACAGGGGCCCTCAAACACTGAGTATCGCCTTGAGCTGAAGTTTGAAGTCATCATTCTTCTCGAGCAGCCCGGCATTGCCGATTACTGCGTCGTCAATATATCTACTACATGCGCGATGGGACCATTTCCTGGAGCAGCGGCGGCGGAGAAATAAAGGGAGGACGAGAGTGGGGGCGTACCCTTTCGGGGACCGTTATTAGATATTAGCGGGAGAACAAGACTGAATGGACTCGTCAGTAAAAAGGGGGCGCTCAACGGTTTGGACTTCTTTAAACAAAATTTAATTTGTATGGCTCAATTACCACTAAACACCGAATCAAGCATAATTATCTTTCACTTATCAACTCCTACAGAGTGGCAGAAAAGTTAAAGGAGCCCTGAGATGGATTGAAAAGTGTTTTTGTTTTTGTCAGAAAACTACTGTATAGTTCTTGTAGAAACAAGTCCAAAAATAATCAGCATATTCGCTCACGCTAACAAAAGTTATTACCCCGACGAGACAGAACTATTTGTTGGCTCGGCGGCTTGCGATGACGACATAGTCCGACCTCGTCCGAGGCGAAGCACTCATTTCATGGTTGGCCGCCGGAATGTCCGCGATTTTTGACGGCGGCGGTCGTTGGTTTACAGCGTCGTCGTTACCATGGTTACTTCAGCGAGTGGGTCGCACATGAGACGACAACGCCCTTTTTTTTTTTTTTTTACCTTTTCAGTCCTTACGGACTTAGAGCAGGAGATACTGGTGATTGCGGAAGTCGACCTTGCATGCGCGAGAGTTTCCGTGAACGGTAACTTATTTTTACCGTCAGTACATAGCGATACAGAGGCTAGAATTTCTATCGACTGTAGTGGCGAGCCCCCTCCGCCGGCGAAATGTACGCTCGCGTCATGATTAGATTACCGGAAAGTTCCGAGTGAACGCCCTCCCCCGAAACATCGCCCACCCCCCTAATACGGGTGAAATATTCAATTTACTGAAAGACGCACCCACCCCGTAAAATCCATGGCTTTAGCGCCGATGAGTGCACAAAACAAACCCGAATCAACTCTTTATGTGTAGGTGCGGTCACTTATTCGTCCTTTCCGCGCTTGACCCGAAAGTTCGCCCATGTCGTATTTTTCACTTGATATCACTGTGCTTAAATTTGGGTGGGCGTTCTTCCGGAACTTTACGGCAGAGCAAATGCGTTGCGCTCGGCGCTTCATGCAAGCAATCTTAGTTGATGTTGTTTACTACATTCTTGCTAAATGATGATCAGGAGCACGATAAATGACAATTTTTTTCAGAATGAGCGAGCAAAATCTCCGCCCCTACTCCAGCCTCTCACGCTTCCAATGATTCAGATGCCCTTATGAACTAGCATAGCTCTTTTATGCTTTAAAATCGTGTTGGGCAAGGTAATATAGGTAACTGCGGAATCATTACAATATATCTTACTCATTTTATATCGAAATATTTAGCGGTGGCGTGAATTCTAGTTAATGCAATACTTGGTCCTAATTGTTCCCACTAGATGGTGGCGTCAACGTCATGTTTTCTATTTTTTAAGCTCTACAGCAGAAGTATACGGCTCTTTTAAAAGAAAATTATTGTATTGTGAGAGTTCAATCTAAAACGTCAAAGATTCAAGCTATTTCAAGCGTAAGCGAACAGTTCTGGGCAACAAACTTTTGTGTCATTTGCTTTGACACAAATTCGCGAGATGTCGCTACTTGGCAGAGCCGGTAAGCCGGAATGCAGAAACCGCAGAGTGCAATCATTTCGTTTTCAGCGCCAAACGGCTACTCTTGCCTTATTTAACACGGTAAACGGTAAAGCGCGCTAAGGACACTAGGCAACAGGTCAGTTCAGGAGGCCGGTGCAGCAAACAACACTTTCCTGCGATCATGACTTGATGGGAAGCAATGAAATGAAACTCTTTGGCAGGAGTTGTCGTTTGGAACTGGTGTCTGTAAATGACATGAAACGTCAAAATGACGACAGCACACACAACCGCTTTGTCAACCGGAAGCACGTGACCAAAATCGAAAGCCAATCAGAAAAGACTTCCGGCCAATTGCCAGAATTGCCGGCGATTCGCCATGTTTTTTATTTGCGTAAGCACGACGTAGGCAATCAGTGACGTGCTTCACCTATAGCTATGACGACATGCAGTGTAATTCGACGATTCACTCATAAAGATCGCAACCAAGGCATGAAATATTGTGCAAGAAAGATATAAAAACACTTGGCATGTACTATAAAAATTAAGACGGTAGCTGAGGCTGACAAGAAAAACACATTTCTGGAGGTAAAAATTGGCGTCAACACCACAAGGCGATCGAGTAACGTTGATCCAAAAGTGAGCGAAAGGCGGATGTCGAGCTAAAGAACATCACACAATTTTTTTACCGTATCTATTTATTTCTTTCAATCGCTTTTAGTAACATAGCTGGGCTCTGTGCTTCAATGCAAGCTTTGTTGCGTTATCACCTTCCCTGCCGCCACCGCCGCCACGCCATCGTCTGCTGCTATGTTACAAGTTTATGGCGTGACTCACAGAAAAAGACGGCCGCGACCATCGCTTCTATAACACATAAGAGCAGCGAAGCGCTACGCCTGATGACCGCGGAGCGCACCGATGTCGCCGATTCTTTTATTCGCCAATCTCGACTTCAATCAGCGCTGTAACGAACGAAAGAGTCACTTTTCTTTGTTATTTTTCTCTTGAATTCGATCATGTGACCCAACAGCTTACTAGGACGAGTGTGGACGAATGGCATGCATTGGGTCCTCTTTGTCATGGAGAAACTTGTACTGCCCTCTCATGTTGGGGTAACGCCAAACAAATAATTTTTATTTTATTGCCAAACCTAAAAGCAAAATACCGCACGTCATTTGTATGCTCCATGATCGCTGACTTGGAAGCAGTTGGAACTATAATTTATTTCAGTAGGAAACATGCTTTAAACAGCGTGCATGCGAAACTGCGCCTGCTGCAAATTGGCAGACATTTCGCGGCGCCAAAAGCCGGGGCAATTTTTTGCCCTATTTTGCTTGTATTTTGCAACAAAAACAGCCGCCATTTTCAAGCTGTTACGTAGCTTTACGTCACTTTTACGCAGGCTGAAGTTGCCAATGCATGACGTAATCATTCCCGTCAGCTGTTTAAATTACGTCATGCCTTCTCAGCCAATCACAGAGAGGGCGTGTATTACAGGCATTATTTTTGTTGAATAGCAAAGACAGGCCTACGTTGTCATGTCTAGTGCTTTTAGTCTGGGTTTTCATTGCCGGCCAAGAATTATGCGCTTTCAGTTAAGATAAATAAGGCAAACTTTAGAACTGGTGCCCGTAAATGTCATAAAACGTCAAAATGACGACAACACACACAACCGTTTTGTGATCCGGAAGCACGTGACCAAAATTTAAGGTCAATCAGAAAAGACTTCCGGCAAATTGCCGGCAAACATAGCGAATTGCTGGCAATTTGTGCAATCGAAAATAGGGTCCCAGGGGCCCTATTCTCGACTGCACAAATTCCCAGGCAATTTGCCATGTTTTTTTGCGTAAGCATGACGTAAGCAATCAGTGACGTGCGCACATATAGCTATGACGACATGCAGTGTAATTTAACGCTTCACTCATAAACATCGCAACCAAGGTATCTGATATTGTGCAAGAAAGATATAAAAACACTTTGCACGTCCTATAAAAATTAAGATGGTAGCTGAGGCTGGCAAGAGAAACACATTTCTGCCGGTCAAAATTGGCGTCAACACCACAAGGTGATCGAGTAACGTTGATCCAAAAGCGACCGAAAGGCACATGTTGAGCTAACAAACACCAAACAATTTTTTACCCTATCTATTTATTTCTTTCTATCGCTTTTAGTAACATAGTTGGGCTGTCTGCTTCAATACAAGTTTTGTTGCGTTATCACCTTCCCGGCCGCCACCGCCGCCAAGCTATCATCTGCTCCTATGTTACAAGTTATGGAAAAAGTCCGCCGGCCGCGACCATCCCTTGTATGACAAGAGCAGCGAGGCCCTACGCCTGATAACCGCGGAGCGCACCGATATCGCCGATTCACTCATTCTTCAAGCTCGACTTCAATCAGCGCTGTAATAAACAAACGACTAACTTTTCTTTGTTATTTTTCTCTCCAGTTCGATCATGTGACCAAGCAGCTTACTCAGAGAAGTGTGGACAAATGCCATGCATTGGGTTCTCTTTGTCATGGAGAGGCATGTGCTCCCCTATTATGTTGCGGTTACGCAAAACAAATGATTTTTGTTTTATTGCCAAACCTAAAAGCAAAATACTGCATGTCATTTGTATGCTCCGTGATCGCTGACTTGGAAACCGTCGAAACTATTTTCTTTCGGTTGAAAATATGCTCTAATCCACGCGTCATGCGAAACTGCGCGTTCTGCAAATTCCCGGACATTTCGGGGCGCCGAAGGTTTGGTGAAATTTTTTGCCCTATTTCACGGCAAAAGCAGCCGCCATTTTCAAGCTGTTACGTAAGATTACGTCACTTTTACGCAGGCTGGAGTCGGCAATGTGTGACATGATCGTTCCCGCCAACTGTTTAAATTACGTCACGCCTTCTCAGCCAATCACAGAGAGGGCGTGTATTACAAGCAGCTATGACAAGCAGTATTGCTGTTAAATAGTAAATTCAGGCCTACGTTGTCATGTCCGGTGCATTCAGTCTAGTTTTTCATTGCCGGCCAAGAATTTTGTGCTTTCAGTAAAGAGAAATAAGGAAAACTTTAGAACTGTTGACAGTAAACGTAATGAAACGTCAAAATGACAAAACCACACACAACCGCTTTGTAAAACGGAAGCACGAGACCAAAATTGAAAGGCAATGAGAAGAGACTTCGGCAAATTGTCCAATTTCCCGGAAATTTGTGCAGTCGAGAATAGGGCCCTCGCAGACCATGTAGACGACATTTCCAGGCATTGCGAACTTCGCGAGTGCGAATTTTCGTTCCACCGAATTCGCAGACAAAAAACGCACCATGTAGAACGGGCTTAAGCGTGAATAGGGGCAACTAAAGACGAAGGACAAGAAGAACGCACAGGGACGCTTGCGTGCGTCCTTGCGGACAGTGTGGCTCCTTCCCGTCCTTCGTCTTTGGTTGCACCATTCACTCCTCAGTTATTCTGTACCAACTAGCTTAAAGACACACCTTATTAGACGGTAGATGGGAACGAAATAGATGAGTGGCACCCGTTCACGTCCACACGTGGTGAAGCGCGACCGCAAGCGCGCGTCCTCCCTTCCCAAGAAGTGCATCGAGCAATGAAATTCGCTCGCATGGGAGCGGCCTTCCGCTGCTCTCCGCCAAAACGCAGCCCGGGAGGGAAACCGGGGCGGCCGAGAGGAGCCAGCAGAGCGTGCCGCCTTATTCCGCACGAAGCTCGCGGGACGAAGCGGGGCTTAACGATGCGGAACGCTCATCCGCTGCGCCTCGTGCGTTCCAATGGGCGAGTTTCGGGGCTAAAGAGAACGGACACACGCAGACGGATGACGCCATTCCGGTTGTCTGCAGGCACCGGGCGCTCGTTATACTTTTCTCCTCTCGGTACAGGGCTTAACTTGTGTAACATACGTGCGCATGCGCTGCGCAGTAACAACTGGAATTCTCGCAGAAACGTCGGTCCGCCAGAATGAGGCGTCCTCGTTCGAGTGCGGTCGAGCGCGTGCACGGAAAGCTGGTTCGTTCGTAAAAAGCGCATGCGTTTTACCCAGAAGGGTTATTTGGTGTGAGTGTTCTAAAATAACAGCCTGCCGCGTGTCTCGTATAGGCAACTGCGAGGCGTGATTCCGTATTAAGCGACTTCTGCGTGTGGAAGGCCTGTCGAAGAGTAGTACCAGAGTCCTACCCGCCGTGATGGCTCAGTGGCTAAGGCGTTGCGCTACTCAGCACGAGGTCGCGGGTTCGATTCCCGGCCGCGGCGGCCGCTTTTCTGATGGAGGCGAAAAGCAAAAACGCCCGTGTGTACGAGATTTCGGCGCACGATAAAGATCCCCAGGTGGTCAAAATTAATCCGGAGCCCTCCACTACGGCGCGCCTCATCGCCTGCATTGCGTCGGCGCGTTAAACCCCCACAATCAATCAAATCAGTACCAGAATCCTTCAATGCCTCTCTGGTCACGAAACTCCCGGCCAAGTTTCGTACGGGGACAAAGGCTACCGCGAGTGGCGCCACCGCAGATCGGAGGGCATCGGGCGGCCGCCGCTGCTCTGTAGCCAGACCGGCAGGCAGGAACGCAGTGGCAGCATGCCCGTTCGCACCAAATTTTTTCGCCACTCACAAAATGATAAGTACGTTTGAGCAGCCCACGACAGGTAAAGCGAAAGGGCACTGCTGATAAGGCGGCGAGCGACACTGTTTTATCTTACTCCGTGGTCCGTTCCCTGCCAAACGCGCTCTGACCACGCCCCCGGCTGCCCTCCGATCGACAGCATCGTCGCGGCGCGGCGGGGAACGAAGCTCTCCCATAGCGTGACGGCGAAGTTTCATGACCAGAAAGGCATTGAAGAACTCTGGTAGTACTGACCAAAGGTGTGGCAATTGGCTCAGGTATGCGACGATTACATACGACACGAAAGTGCATCCGTACCGTGTTTCGAGGTGAACAAGAAGGAACATACGAGATATGCGGTGCACAGCAGCGGATTTAGAAAACTGCTCATGTGCTTGTCACAGGAGTGGAAGTTCTGGTGCGAGATAAAAGCGGGATAAAAGCGAGGCAACCTATACGGTGGATTTCCGCTGGTTCGGGGCTTTTGGTACCTGTGTTGCATCAACTGGAGAAAATAAAATCATGTAAAGGAATACAATAAAATAGCCCTTAATTAGCAATGTGAACGTAGCCGAACGACCTTGTGTGCGTTTGTGGGCTGCACGCCTTTTGCAAAGAAGGTACCAGCACGTGGACAGGCAAACAGGCGCTGCTGCTGCGGAGAGAAGACCGTCTTACCACGAAAGAGAAAAAGAAAGAAGGGACATGGAATGGAGCGGTAGAAAGTCCAAAGAGGGAATGGTTGAATGCGCGGTGGTGCAGCGGAATGGCAAAAAAAAAGTGCAGACACTGATGAGTCAAGAGAAGCATCGCGCACGCGAATAAAACTCGATGGGCAGTGTGCCGGCGTCAGCGCGCAATGAAGAGCTACGCGAAGCGGCGCGCCACATGTGCGCCACGAGGCGGAGCTCCTCTTGTCTCTGTAACGGTGCGTGCTCCTCGGGCCCAGTTTGGGAGCCGTTTTGGAGGAAAAACACATTGTGCGTGCGGCGTGCACGAAACCGAGCCAGATTGCGCGACCACGACGGCGGGCTTCAGGCCGCGGACTGTCTCTCGGCCGGCGGCAGCGGTCGTCTTTTGTCCTCTTCTCGCGACCCGTTCCTCCTCGCCGCCGGCCTTCTGGCTAAACGATGTCGACCCTTCCATTCAACACTGCGACCGGTGGCCCACTCTGACGCCGGCGGCCACGCACCCACGGTCCCCAGACACGCAAATTGACGGCCCTCGCTCAACCGACCTACGGGGGGGCGTCCGCGCCGCCGCGCGAGAGAGGACGATGAATGTAGTACACATTATCCGGCTGTGTACGGACGTCGGGGCCGCGCGCTGCAATTATCCCAGAGCTCATACGACCGCGTGAGTGCGTGAACGGGGAGCAAGCCGCTTCCAAACTCCACGGATGTGTTTTTTTTTTTTTACATGGCTGACCTTGGTGTTAGGGCTTGCCGCCCGATGTCTTACCGGCCGTCACTGTCGGAAAAAAATCCAGCTTATATCCAGCCGCATCTTCTGGTCGCAGAGCACTTGAAGTATCGGATGAGTGCTGTAGAACAACCTTTGTTGTCACGTTCATTAGCACGAAGCAGTGCCGCCCTCTCCTCTGCCCATAAGGGCGAAATTAAGCGACAATAAAAGTGTGCTCGGAATTATTTTTAGCAAACTGCACAACCTGCACAAAGGTAACAAGGAGCCCCTGCGACGCTTTTTGCAGCCTTCATTAACATCTGAAAAGATTTTAGAACATGGTCGATAAGCGTATCGATACGTTGAGCTCGGTGGCCACCAAATACACGAGCCAGATATTACTGTTGTATGCACATTAGATAACTAAGAAGCTATAGCAAAATATGTTGTTACATCCGGGTTGACCCCAATACGTACAGAATGGATTTGGGTTGAATAGGGATTGTAAGGTCCACTTATGAGATTAGCGGCCAGGGGCCCGGGCTGCGTGTGAGAACCCGACACGCTGTCTGGTGGCCCAGCACTGTAGACTCTACGCTGCAGCCGACGCCAATTCGTCACGGCGCGCACGGGAGACGGATTGCTGGCCCACCGCATACCACAGGGATAATCCCCCATTGAGAAAGCAGACGGCGCCGCCGGATTCCGGGAACCGTCTGCGTTACGCGCGTAGGTGGTGGGATTACCGGCGTCGAAGCGCGCGCCGCGCAAGACACCATTGTTAACGCGCCCTGGCCGGCACAGTGCACTGTCGCCGCCTTTCGCTCTCACCCCGCGGGGTCACGCGCACCTGCTCGTCCGCGAGCGTGCCGTTGACCCATAGATGGCGGCGCCTCAATGAATATTCCATGGCGTGCTGAGTGACAGCTGTCTTCGTGAATTTGGGCACTCCCTTACGCGTGTACGAACGCTACAGGGGCGTTCCCGAGAGAGGGTGATTTCGAGGTTTTATAAGACCGAACTTGGCCGTTGGAAATCGTTCTTGTCTGAGCGCCGAGCTGGGCAGTTCCCGGCGTGACAAGGAGTCTCGACCGTTGAAGCAGAGTCCTTCAACGTTTTACTGGTCACGAAACTGCTCCGTAACTCAATGGGAGAGCTTCATATTCTGCCTTTGGCCGCCGCGCGGTGGCGCCACCCTCTCACTGAGGTCACTCCACGGGCGGCGTTGCGCTGGCTCGAACGGCGGAGCCGCGGCGAGTTGTGTTTGTTTTGTGCGGGAAAAAAATATAACGTGCATATCGCGCTCTCGTGATGCGACTTAGTAGTGCAATGACGATGCCGAACATGTGTTGCGTCCCGGGATGTCGTTCTTTGTACAACGATACCACAGAAAATGTTTCCTTGTTCTGTTGACCGAGCGACGGGGAGCTGCGTGAGAATTGGAGGCGCGCCATTCAAAGGCAAGTAACGGGAGATTTCAGCTTCAATAATAAGTGTGCGACAGTGTGTGGAAATGCACTGTGTGTGAGAATAGAAAAAGCAATGTACCATTTTGAGAGCATCGTGGACCTAGAATTGTACAAGGCTAACTTAAAGCGGGATTTTTGTCATATAACTCAGGTTGTAGCGGTGGTCCATTACCTGTTTGCAAACTTGTATTGCCTTGCGCTCAGGCTCGCGTGTAAAAAAGCTTTGGGACGTCCTTGGGCTTTTACTTTTCATATTTCCCCGAATTATCTCTTAGGGTTCGTTTTGTTTGTTCTGTAACCGCGCGTGGGCAATTCCGGTTTCTTATCGCGCGTTTCAACCGGAGCGCCCGTTTGCTCTGTTTGTCATACATGCCGTCGGGCAATATTGTTTGATATGGAAAGGGTGCCACCTTGTCGCTAACTTGATTTTTTGTTTCTTCGACAATGTTCTCGATCCTATTTCCATGGATCTGAAATTAGTGACGTTCCGAGTGTAGTGCATGCATAGCAAACGCCGCGCAACTCACTTTATCGACGTTCATCTGTGCACGTCACAGTGCGGACTGCTTCTTCGACGTTTGTGTTTCATTCTAGTCTTTTGTAGTGCCGGAGATCGCTAGCTCGCTGCGTTCAGAAAAGCTTTACCTCGTTCTTGGCTACGTGGAAATATTGTTTCCTCCGTGAGCTGCACATCGCAGCGCGAAAAAATAAATTTTTGTACGCTGAACCACGCTCTTTTGTCTCCCTTCGTAACATTGAATTTTTTGTTGCGTGTGATAAAATCAGTTTTATTGTTCTTTTTCGCTTCCTGTTTTTGCAAGTATTGCAAAGCGTGGATGCAGAAAGACACATGGTGCAACATATATCTCTTCGTGTTTTGATCCTTCGCGTTTCTGCAGCGTTTTTAGATGTTCTCAATTATGTACCCACTCATCAAAACGACAATACTATTGGGCTATCTCTTTTATCGTTCTGTGCATACCAGAGCAATCGACGGATTCATTAAGCGTAGTCTGAACGACGCGTACTTGGTTTCTTTCAGTTTTTTATTGTATTATCGATAGGCCCGCAGCAGTCCGTGACTAAACAGCTACCGTATATGTGGTAATTACAACTTTGCTTTAAGAAAAGAAGCAAAATAGATTTAAAATCCGTAAACACGACGGCGCAGCGCTTGTGCAAGAGCACACAGAAGCTTTTGCCGTTCGCGGGCGAAGTCTACGGTAATTTACTTCGAAAAATATAATCTCATTGAAGGCAGGTGATATGCACAATGACTGGACTATTCATTGCTAACTACTACGAAAAAAACAAACTTAATCAGCGCGCAGACACCAAAAGCAGCAAGTGTTTGCACGCCAAGAGCTGGCCAATGCGCCGCACGCGCGGCGGCTGGAAGACCTTCGTGCGGCGGTGGCGCCTGTAGTGGCGCGCGCGGTCCCTATATGAAACAAGCGCCGAAGTTTCGTGACCAGTAAAGCATTGAAGGACTCTCGTTGAAGCTAGGTTTAGATTTGTGAGCTCCCTAAGATAAAGGTTCGGAACGCGTCGGAAGTTTAGGGTGCAGCGCCGTACTGGGAAACTAGACGGATCCTGCCTCTCGGCCGTCGTTTCTCGAGCGGTTTGTGTACGCTCCGAGAATAGGAGAGTTAGACGAAGTTGAGGAGCTCGAATGATCTGTCGCGGACTCGGAGCTAGCGTCTAGATGAAGATTGAAGTTTTTCCTTTTTCTACTCATGTACCCTGTTTTCCTACTGTAAATATCTGTATATAAATTCTTCGTTCCACTTAATCAACACCAACGCCTCGAGTTCGTCAATTCGACCGCCATCTCCAAGAGCTTCAACACCATCGCCCTGCCAGCCTCCTGCCAAATCAACCGGAGCCCGGGCGATTGGGTTCCTGATCGACAACGGACTTCGGGGAAACGAACTACACAACCATCTTTACTGGCGCAGCCGACAGGATTTGGCAGAAGAGAACACCAGGACACAACCAAGGGCAGCAAGCGGGCGCAAGCCCGCCTTCATCGGCAGCAGCCGAGCTCCGCGCGGAGTGGAGCGGCAGAGCCAAGCCAGTGCACGTGGCCAACGACACGGCGGCCGACCACCGAAGGTGCGGGTGAGTGGGATTTCTTGCGCTTCGTTGTGGCGGTGTAGGCTGAGAATGAGGTTGCATGGTAGTCACGTGGAGCATGCTGGTGAACATGGCGGAAGGAGACCGAAATGGTCAGACACATGAGGCGCCACCTCAAGGAGGAACGGCGGCAGGAGGGGTTGTCCAAGCGGAGTCGGAAACGATAATTCTTAGACGAATGGAGTTGGAGTTTCAGGAGCGGGAGAGAAAAGCAGAGCGCGAGGCGGAGGAGCGAAAGATAAAAGCAGAGCGCGAAGCCGAAGAACGAGAGAGAAGAGAGGCGCGAGAATCGAAGGAGCGCATGCAAAAACTGAAGCTTGAATCTGAAGAGCGGTTGCGAAGGTATGAGTTGGAGCTGGAGCGAAGAAGGCAGACTCCCTTGCGCTCGGACTACCGTGAGCAGAAACAATGGGGCACGGATCCAGCCAGTTGAATAGCGACAGCGAAGTCGAATGGTGCCGGCCAATGTTTCGGAGTTGAACTTGGCGATGCCAAAGTAAGTAGCCGTGGCTCCCTACACGAGGCTAGCATTTCCGTCGGTGTCGAACGGGTGGAGACGGACGTTGGGATGAGGAGCGACAAGGTAAGCGCGTCCGGTGATACCGTAGAGCGGCGTAATGAAACGATGCTCGAACATGCTCGAAAATTTGGGGATGTAGCTGCAGCGCATAAGGCAGAACCCTTCGAGCAGGCCCAGTTATGCACTGACAGCAAAGTTGAATGGGGGCAGCCCGTTTTTCAACTTTAAGCCGCGCGAGAACGAGATAAGCGGCCGTGGCTGCGCACGGGAAGCGAGCGGCTCAGCCGGGAACAGCTGCATGGAAAGGGAAGCGAGCACGCGGAGCATCCCAGCGAACTCGTCCGGTTGGGAGCAGAGTCGAGGGCTAGCCCCGTTGTCGCGGATATAGAGCCGCCAGCTGCTTTTGCACCGGACACTGCGCTAATGCATGCTGAACTTGCTGGCACGGGCAGTACCCAAATTCTAATCGGTGGACCAGAAGAGACTGGAGTCACGCAGGAAAGTCTTGGGGCCCGCAGCGCTCCCAATTACGCTCGAAAGTTGCACGAGAAAGCGAACTCCGTGTCGGGCGTTCAGGAGCTCGCCCAGAAGAGAAAGGAGATAGAAGACGAGAAACCATGTGACGAGACAGAGCGAAAAAGAGACGGAGTTGACGATAAGGCTGAGAAAAAGCAGGAGTTAGAGGCGGATAAGGGAGCTGAGAAGGTAGACTGCGTTGAACATGTAGAAAATGGAAGCGGAAGTGACAAAGAACGCCAGAAGACCGAGGATGAGGAGCTCAGAACGTTTGAAGAGGGTATGAGCGATACGGAGATGTCGCGTGGGTTTGGTAGTCTTTATGGTGAGAGTGTAACTGAGGAGGCTGATGGAGAACACGAAAACGCATGCGTGGAGACTGCGAAACCAAGAATGAGAGCTCCCGAGGAGGTTGCGACGGAGAGGGAAAAACCATGTGAGGAGGCAGCTACACTTGAAACAGAGGAACCAGACGCAATCGGCGATCTCGTGAAACCGGTGTCTGAGATAGAGCTTCGTAGCTTTAGGGTTGGTTGCGGCCATTACCGAGATTTAGTCGGGAGCCGCGCTGGATGGGTTGACGCACTAAGTTCTGCGACCTGGCAGTGTGTCACAGGCCCTAGTTCTGAGTAGTGCCAGGATGAGTGCGTGCTGGGACAGCCGAAAAACTGTCTTGGTCAGGCCGCTGCTCAGAATGAACCTAGCGTGCACGAGTGGTTTTTGGTAATAACAGGTGTTTGTGAGGTTGTTGATGTGGGGCACTCTATACGTAAGGGAAATAATGACCCCGTGAAGGTCGTCGCGTTCGCGGGCCGACATTCCGCTCCAGCATCAACCCTTCGCTCACGCCGCCAGCACGCGGCATTGCCGTACGTTGGGGCATTGGAGAGGCATGGCCGCGTGGCCTATGGGGCAGGAAACGGGGTCGCATTTTGTGATACCACTCCGTCTTCCCCGAAGTTGTGTTCGCCTCACGGGGCTAAATTGTCGAGACTTGCGTCGACATTGCAACGCTACGCGGTCTGGATCATCTGCAGAGGGGGCTGGAAGTACGCGAATGCACTCTTCTGCTTTCAGGTTGTTGCTTGGGGGGGCTAGTATTGAATTGCCTCCGAGCCTTAACACTGCCACGACGGACGTGAACGTTCCCGTTCACCTGTCCTTTTTCGTTGGCGTGCGTGCGTGCGTGCGTGCGTGCGTGCGTGCGTGCGCTCGATGCCTTGAGTGCTCGATCCGTGCATCGAATTGATCGATCCGCGCACCGAACTGAACTTTCCGTGCACCGCAAGTGAGCGAAAGCACAGCCGAACATTCTTGAAGGAACGTTATCAGGCTGCGCCGTCAAGGAGGACATTTGCGTGCGTGCGCATAGTGGCAATGCAAACTTTCTTAACGCATTATTTTTGTTGACTGCGAGATTGCCCGTGTTCTGCCAGTCCTTATTCCTTTTGTTCTTGTTGTCGAGTGCCGGAATGATTGTGCGTGTTTGCAGTTATAGCGCGCATCAGTGAGTTGTCTCGTTGTTCGTGGCGTATACGCGCCCCGGAGACACGACCCAATTTCCGGTTAATCGCCCTTAGTGTTTTTAGCATTTTTTGGTGTGTGTTTCCGGTTTGCTAGAGCATTCCGCCCCTTTTGAACGGCTAGTGAATAGGTTGTGCAAGGTAAATATAACTGGTAGTGAAGCTTCCATAAAAGCCCATACGTTCAGAAAATGGCGGCTCTTAAGCTGCTCATGGGGCTTAGCGCCATCTGTGTGAGGAGGGAACACTTCCGGCGGAACAAAAAATAAACAGGATGTGACGCAAGATCAGGTCAGAAAGTGACGTCATTTTGGTAGCATTAGCGGGAAAACTTGACTTCAAAATAGCCTTAGCAGGACTCTGATCGCTGAGGGCTCATGTCATTGCCATCTGACGCAAGTTGGCGAGCCCTTGGCGTGTGTGCTTCAAGTGAACGCCAGCTTATACTCGTGACTAGAGAAACGCACTTTAGCATACTGTCGTATGATTCGCCTCGGTGTTTATAAAAGCATCTTGCATCTTCTCTGAACCTTTATTCTGTATTCATGCCTTCCACCGCTGTATAAAAGCAATCAGTTGTTTATTTTGATTGCAGCGGGTGGCAAACGTACACCCCCCCCCCCCCCCCCCGACCGGAATTTTTTTTCTGCCTTGGGATACAGAGCCCAAAATGACACTTGACCACTCTCCCCGGCCCCCCTTTTATATAAAAAACGTGCCCACTCCTTACCCCGATACCAATTTCTACCAACGCCACTGCTAAGTTTAATTTCGTCGCACATACGAGGTAGGCGTGCGTGCCTTAAGTATAGATCAAGGTTATATAGTGCTTGCTCAGTTTGTGTACTTCTGTTCTAAGAGAAGAAATAACGCAAAGTCATGCTATAATCAAGACATTTGAATTTTATTCCAGGATGAACATAAAACACATTTACCACACTGCACAAAATGAGCACGTATACAATAAGTACAAAATGTTCGTGGGCACTACATGCATTATGATTTTCCTTACGCGCCGAAAAATTGACTTTACCCGTAACACATAGCATTATGAGCAATGAAAGCGTCAACAGCAGAACTACTTCCAAACAAGAGAAAAGAACTAGACACTGCATCTATACGCAGAAAACCGGGCCGCAGGAATGCCGATTCACGAAAGTGCAGCGAGCACCCTGCAGCTGTCCCGGCGTCTTATCAAGTAGACAAGGGTTTCTACAGAAGTTCACTCAGCATTCACGCCTGCAATTTCCTGGTTGCATTATTAGGCAAGTGTCGCAACAGATAAGTAAAAAGAGGAAAAATGGATCAATGCAAACCAAAGTGACGGCAGTATGTAAAAGCACATAGCAGGAAAGATCTGGCAGCAGCGCAGCACGGAGCAGCACAACACAGTACTGCGATGGAAATAATGCTTGCGCATACAAGTGCCGGAAGCAACGAGCACTACAAGCGTTGTAATGCCATAGAGAAGACACTGAGATAGACAATTAAAGCGACTCGTTTAAATTCGAGTGGTACTACGCCGAGAAGTCCTAGAGTAATTGACACAACTTGCTCTGAGCCAGCCTGAGGTGAAATCAAGAGATAACTGTGACATAACAAAGCTTTAGACCCATTTTTTTTTCGAAGCACCACCACGTCCCCTTACACAACCCCCGTGCACATAATAACAGTACAATAGTTTCGCGTTACCTGTGGAAATGAGAGGAAAATGGTGCAGAAAAACGCCAGCTGTACGGGAGTTGCTGTTGCAACTTGTATGTACAGTGCGCGTCAGGCTTGTCTAGGGCAAGCGAGCGTGCGGCTTCCGAGCCCGCTGGCGACATCTGCTGATAGTGGCTGGGTTGGAGATAGCTTGCCATTGCGCGTGCGTGGATCTCGGACAGACTCGGGTCGGTCGTCTTATAGCATGGGCCCCTCAAACTTAGAGACGCCACGCCCCACGAGGGGCGCTTTTGTTCTGCAGTGCCAATCGTAGGCGGTGACACGGGTATAAGCGCGTAATTTGACGCGATGCATTATCAGTGCAGCCGTTACTCAATCACTCAAAAGTTTCGACGGAAAGCGCAGCATTGCGTTCTTGTTGCGTGCTTGTCGCGTGCTAAACGTGAGATTCAGAAGATTAGCGGAGGTCGTTTTGTAGTATTACGTAACCGCCTGCTGGGTTATCGCACCGCGTCGAACGACGCGTCTATCTGGCCTGTCAACGCTTCCAGCTGCCACTGTGAAAGACAAGCGCCACTCGAAGGTGGTGGCGTCTGCAAATTCGAGCGGCACATGCGAAACGACGACCGGCCTGACCCTGTCCGAGATCGGCGCACGCGCAATGGCAAGCTATCTCTAACCCAGCAGCTATCAGCAGATGTCGCCAGCACGCTCCGAAGCAGCGCGCTCGCTTGCCCTAGACAAGCCTGACGCGCACTGTACAGCACATCGTTTCTGTAGGTACCGACGAAAGCGCTCCCCTCCAACCGTTGGCAGCATCGTCCCGTAGTTCACCGTGCCTGCCGGGCACGGTACTAAACGTGTTCACCGACGATACAACGCACCTCGCAAGTCCACGCACGGCAAAAATTAAGTTCACACCAAATTACCAAGAAAAAAACGAATGCAAATGCGCACCAACAAAACACACGAGGGGCGTTTCCTAGCAGACGAACTTTAGGAGCGCCTTTCCGATCACTACAAGGACTGCATCACAAAGCAATGACATGTGCCATTCTTCAGAGGGCGCTACAAAAAAAGGTTTTTGAGAATGAACGGCATTTTCATAAATTATTTATACACTGTGCCTAAATAAATGTGATTCAGAAATAAATATAGTTCGTAAAATATAATTGTTGTTTTATTGTTGAACAAAACTTGGTTTTTTGTTACTAGTGTTTGTTCCCTCCTCACCTAGTCGCGCTTCAATCGCCACTCCCATAAGCCCCCATGCTGATGTCGCTGGCAATAGGTTCTGAACCGCTTTTTGCCCGAACCTTCGCTACCATTTATATTTACCTTGGGTTGTGTCTGTAGTATAGGTGAGAGAGGGTTCAGATCAGCTGCAGAAATGGACGGGGGCTCATTTGTGGTTATACCTAGCTCCTTCCACGTGTTTTTTTTTGTTTGTTTGTTCCGCTGTTATTGCTGGAGGAGAGATGAAACGAGTGGCCCTTTTAAATTCTTTTCGGATTGACTGAACCAAGAGGTCCAGTAACCCTCTTAAAGGAGCCATGAAGAGAAAACACAAGTTTGGTTCATTCGAAAGATTGCCTCGTTAGAACCACAACGACATCACTTATAACGCAAACTTCGCTCAAATAAGCTACATAATTAGGAAAAAAGGAAATGACCATGCGACCCACCAGCTCATTTTCCGCAACAGAACCTGTGATGTCACTTGGGAATGCTCTGCGATTGGCGGAGGCCGGCAAAAGCAAACGCATGTTAGGCAGGGCTTACAGTTTGCATAGCGAGCTAAATGCCCGTGAAACATACTGCACATTCTTTTTATGACAAAGAACGGTGGAGTAAACGGTTGAAGGTCCGAACGAACACGCAAGCGTGTGCGCCAATGCATACGAAACTAGCGCCGGCCGAGCTCGACATCTCGCCGTCGCGCAGACGAATTTTCGGGTTCGAGGCTCTTCGGGGCCAACGAACCGTTCCAGCACGCACAGCCGCGACCTTGCTTCGTATCGTAATCCCTCCACAGGAGGTTGGCCGTCATATCGCCAACCAGCAAAGGTAAAAATAGAAACGAGGGGAGTAAGGAACAGCAAGAAGCGACGAGATTGTGCCAGTCGTCGCGTAAGTTTCGAATGGTGTTGGCTTGCTGCTGTCGTTACGAGCTCGTTTCCAGTTTACAACCACTGAAAACTTCAGTTTGTTCGAGTAGTTTACAATGAAATTTCGTTGCTGCGTTTTGAAATGCCCATGTAGTACGGGCAAATCGTCGAGGGAGTGCGACATCCCCGCCGGTGAGGAGATCTCCTTTCATGTGCTGCCCAACGACGAACCTAGGCGAAGCAAGTGGCTACGTTTTGTGAACTTTGCAAACGGAGGAGAAAGAGAGCTAAAGGAAGTACGAGTGTGCTCGCTTCATTTCCGAGGAAGTGATTACGGCAGGGACCCTTACGTTAGCTCACTCCTGGGGCATGCTGGCGCTCGTCGCCGACTTCGTCAAATCGCTCTGACCTTGGGGAAAAAAATGCCGTAAACACCGCGCATTGACGCTCGTATCTTTCTGGTCGAAGCAGAGAGCTCGCGTGAACGGCTTTCCACACACGACACCGGCCAACTGGCATAAGTGATACTGCTACTGAAATTGAACTATTATTAACCGTAATCAAAATACGGCACATACGTACCAGTCTATATTCGTCCGTCGCGACGGGGCTGACAAGGCAGCGGTGCCGACGGCTGGGCGTTCGTCTGTTGTGGCTATCGCGGAATGGTCGCTTTCCCGTCCACCGCGTATCCCACAACTCTTGCCGCTCGTGCACTTAGAAACATTGAGCGTTTTAGTGGTGTTAGGTTGTTAAATGCAAGCCCGAGCTTCTCGGCGAGAGTTTTGTTCTCCGGATCAGGCGATTCCATGACTAGGGCTGCGGGTGCACTAGGTTTTACTAGTATTTTTAAAATGGCCGCCGTCTCGATCGACTCCCGCGTGTGGGTGCTATATGGAGTCGACATACTAAGTATCTGTTTCATGGCCCGGCTCTATGACGCCATTCTACACGTCACGGAATGTTCAATTTTAGCGGGAGATTTAAAATTTTGGCTTAAATTGCCTTATTTCTCAGTGAATAAAGCATCATTTGCTTCCGGGAAAGCGCTTGGGGTACTATGAAACACCTAATCTTTCAAATAAAACAAACTTTTGTTTTCTCTTCATGGCTCCTTTAAAGGAGGGAGTTGTAAGGTACACTTATGAGATTAGCGGCCAGGCACACGAGCTGCGCGTGAGAACCCGCCACGCTGTCTGGTGGCCCAGCACTGTAGACTCTACGCTGCAGCCGTCGCCAATTCGTCATGGCGCGCACAGGAGACGGATTGTCTGGCCCACCGCATACCACAGGGATAATCCCCCATTGAGAAAGCAGACGGCGCCGCCGGATTCCGGAGACCGTCTGCGTGACGCGCGGTGGTGGTGGGATTACCGGCGTCGAATGGCGCGCCGCGCAAGACACCATTGTTAACGCGCCCTGGCCGGCACAGTGCACTGTCACCGCCTTTCGCTCTCACCCCGCGGGGTCCCTCGCACCTGCTCGTCCGCGAGCGTGCCGTTGACCCAAAGATGGCGGCGCCTCATTGAATATTCCTTGGCGTGCTGAGTGACAGCTGTCTACGTGAATTTGGGCACTTCCTTACGCGTGTACGAACGCTACAGGGGCGTTCCCGAGAGAGGGTGATCTCGAGGTTTTATAAGGCCGAACTTGGCCGTTGGAAATCGTTCTTGTCTGAGCGCTGAGCTGGGCAGTTCCCGGCGGGACAAGGAGTGTCGACCGTTGAAGCTAGGTTGAGATTTGTGGGCCCCCTAGGATAAAGGTTAGGATCGCGTCGGAAGTTTAGGGTGCAGCGCCGTACCGGGCAACTAGACGGATCCAGCGGCGAGACAGGGTCTCGGCCGTCGTTTCTCTAGCGGTTTGTGTACGCTCCGAGAATGGGAGACTTAGACGAATTTGAGGAGCTCGAGTGATTTGTAGCGCACTCGGAGCTAGCGTCCAGTTGAAGATTGAAGTTTTTCCTTTTTCTACTCATGTACCCGGTATTCCTACTGTAAATAGCTGTATATAAATTCTTCGTTTCACTTAATCAACCCCAACGCCTCGAGTTCGTCAATTCGACCACCGTCTCCAAGAACTTCAATACCATCGCCCTGCCAGCCTCCTGCCAAATCAACCGGAGTCCGAGCCATTGGGTTCGTGATGGACACCCAACTTCGGGAAAAAGATATACACAACTATCTTTACTCGGATCAAGTGATTGATGTTGCCAGCATAATGTTCCGCTTGCTGTTTCCACGCGCAAGGCACGCGGGGTCAGTCTATGTTTGGCCGTCTCGCCAATGTGACCATCGCCCCCAGCTTTGACAGCCGTGGCGAAGTCCACGTTTCCGAAACCTGGGGCGCTTGGCGCTCGAAGAGCTGAGAAACCACTGGTTGTGCAGCTGGCTCTGCGCACACAGGTGGCGTGCCTCACGAGTTCCACGGGAACTTTTCGTCGCCCGTAAGCCCGCAGTATTGGCAGCTTATCGCGATACTTCGCGCTAAACCCCCCCTCTTTTCCCTTGGCGTAGGAGCGAGTCGTTCTTGAGAACATTCCGATTCGCGAAGAGAACCGGAAGCCAAACTCTGCACGGCGCTTTGGCAACCGTTTCAGGAGTGTTCCGATCTTGACCATTTTGTCCGTGACACCGCTTCCGGGCAAGACCGCCGGCGCTCCGTTTGTTATCGCTGTGACCTGCAGGACGGACACATAGCTCGTTATTTGTGGCTTTCACAATGACTTCCAATTGCCCTCGGGCCTGTCTCCGGGAAATTTGCGTGATCCAACCTCTGCGCGTATAGATACTCGGCTTGTGGCTTGAGTGTAATACAGCCTGTCCTACACCGTTCACCATCGCCACGACGCCGTTCGCCTCCTCCGAAAAACTAGCCGGAGCGGCCTGGGGGTGAGGGCGCAAGTCAGTGCTTATGCAACATGCCTTGACCTGCGCTGATACTAACAAAACGAAGTTGGAGTGGTAAGTGACCGAACGCGATAAGTGACCGTCCTCGTCAACAAGAATGATACGAAAATGGCCACCACAGACTCAACGAAACGCCTTCCGTATATGCGAGGCTTTGGAAAACGAACGTCCTGGCGGGTGTGCTATTGGCAGGCGGTCCCCATCTAAGTCGCGTGCCGTTCAAAACAGGACCAGGGGTGCTATTCCAGAAGGCCCGAGTTTGAGCGAAACTCGGTAAATGCGGAGCTGTGGTGATAATAATTAGCTCATGATAATATTTCGGGCAGGGTTAAAACGCATTAAAAATGCGATTCATGCTATTTGCTGATTATTGAGGTGACGTAATCGGTCCAGGGCAGCGCGCACCAAGGATGCGCCACTAGGGCGTGGCGCATCTTTCAGCGCTTTCTCTCGCTCCACTGCTGCCCTGCTGGCTACTGGGGGCACGCAAATGCAATTACTTCATTTTATTGTACCTTTACTTTATTAGTCTGTATTTCACTACAATGTACATTTTATTTTTTATTTCATGCGTTCATATGAGCTTTTTGTTTGGAATTTTTCGTCCTAAGAAGTAGTTTCTGCCGCTGCTGGCCCACAGTGCAATCACGTGACTATGGCCGACTGACAAAAAAAGAAAGCGGGTGATGAAAGCGCGCCACATTCAAAACACTTACTGCTCGTATACGTTATCGAAACCCTCCGATTTTCCACACAAAACTTCATCGGCACGGTCCAGTCTGCTTACGTGCTTTTAAGGCGGTACCTTGGTGAGATGTATTAGCAATTTCTTTTTTTAATTTATTGTATTTGCGCCTTTTTCTCGAATTTGTTTCTTTTTCTTTTGGCACGGAATAATTTAAACGGCTTTTTTAAATGCAGAGCATTTCAGTAACTCACGATGTCACCCGCGTTGACGTCCGTAGTCCGCACGCTCACTGCGCATGCGCGTCGAGTCGAGTCGAGGCGATAGCGAACACAACGTTACTAGATAGGTTGAGCGAACACTCTCTCGCGAGGGGCATTGGATTGGATTCGAACACACTCTCGCGAGGGGCATTCGATTGGATTGACTTGGATTGGATAGGATTGGCTTGGCTTGGCTTGGCTCGGATTGGATTTGGATTGGATTAAAGTGGATTGTGTTGGATTGTGTTGCGTCATAGCCGCGGAACGTTACGTCATAGCCGCGGCAGACGTGCCGGCGCATGTGCAGTACTCTCAAGGTAAATATAACTGGTAGCGAAGCTTCCATAGAAGCCCATACATTAAGAAAATGGCGGCTCTTAAGCTGCTCATGGGGCTTCGGAATTCAGTTCGGAATTCAGTCAGCTTGGTTTTCGCTTGACGTGACGCTTTGCTTGACTCGAGTAGACGCGACGCATTTACTCGAGTTCCCCCCGTGGGAAGATGCGGGCGGCTTTTTTCTGCTGTTGCGTGTTTGCGTCAGTTTCTTCTTTTTCATTTGTTCGTCTTAGTGTGATTGATTTGATTGATTGATTGTGGGGTTTAACGCGCCGACGCAACGCAGGCGATGAGGCGCGCCGTAGTGGAGGGCTCCGGATTAATTTTGACCACCTGGGGATCTTTAACGTGCGCCTAAATCTCGAACACACGGGCGTTTTCGCTTTTCGCCTCCATCAGAAAAGCGGCCGCCGCGACTCGTCTTAGTGTGCAAGCAGACTGGAACATGCCACAGCCTCCCTAGAATCGTGGTTCTGCGAGGGTGGTGTGCACCTGTCCTACTCCCGTAACATCACGTTGAGGCTTCCCGCTGCACGCACTATTCTACAACTGTTACTGTTAAAATCCACAGTGTTAAGAATTTTGAGAACCAGGCACTTTAGTTACTCAAAGGTCCAAATTCCGGGCCATGTGTTACGAAGGAAGGAATAGATTGATTGATTGATTGTAGGGTTTAACGCACCGACGCAACGCAGGTGATGGGGCGCGCCGTAGTGGAAGGCTCCGGATTAATTTTGACCACCTGGGGATTTTTAACGTGCGCCTAAATATCGCACACACGGGCGTTTTTCCTTTTCGCCTTCAGCAGAAAACCGGCCGCCGGGGCCTGGAATCGAACCCGCGACCTCGTGCTCAGCAGCGCAACGCCTTAGCCACTGAGCCACCGCGGCGGGTGAAGGAAGGAATAGCAACAAGGAAAACGAGTTTTAAGGTTTGTTTGCTTTATTTCAATTTGCTCTTCACCGCTGTTGTTCGGAGAAGCTTTCCACAGTCGTTTTTTTTTTTTTTTTCTGTAGAGTTCAATCCCCTCGCAACCCTCTCTTCCTTCGCCCCCTTCCCACTCCCGCTTACCCTCGCTCTGGCGTCACGCGGTTGTTTTAATTTTTAGCTCTCCCCTTTACTCGCTTTCCATTCTCTGCTTCCTACCACACGACGGTAACGCTGAACAAAACCCGTTGAAAAATGTTAAGATCGCCTCTCACAATAGGCACGCGCCGTTCATTGTATTGTAGAGAGGATAACAAAAAGATGCAACAGGCCATCAAGCTATCGGGGTATTCGGCGTACCAGCATCGACCATGCGCAAGAAAAAGGCAGGATCATGGCCAATACAGACACGGGGATATGCGCCAAAGACGTGCCAGGGGAAGAAGATGAACCCCATAAGGTGCATGCGCGAGAAACGAGCTAGATTATCTCAACGCTCGGACCTGCGTTCCTATCGGCTTCACCCCTGCAAATACACCACCTCAACCGACTATCGGTGCGTCGACTGTCTCCTTGACAGCATATGTAATACGTATAAGCTATCCTGTCAGTAACGTTTTCACAAGAAATGCGCGCTACGCAACCCCGCGAGGGAGACTGTCCGCCGCGCTGATGATAAACAAAACACACGGTCATGCAACGCTTCGTTCGGAATTGCTTTGCGTGAAGACGATAACTGAAGCGCACGCTCCGGCTGCAGACGGATACACGTGCGGTAGGAACTTGCGGAAGCCATGTCCGCCAAACCACCTAAAAGAAAGGCGAGGTCTGCAAAACACGTCTCCACTGATTATATTGCGCACACACCCGCTGACAGTTGACTGGTGGCGGTCGATGGTGCGGTCGCCACCAACGCTTATGTAAAAGCTGCCCGCCGCGTAAAACCGCAGCGCACACTACACTTGCTCCTCGACAGTCACAGAGCTAAAGCCGCCTCTATGTCATCGCAAACGGGGGTCTGTCGCCAAACGACTGCACAACCAATGCAAAGCACTTTTTGAGAGAAAGAAACGGGCTCGAAATTCCTATTTTGTTTAAAAGTCCTGTCGGGGCAGAAATATGCGTGCTACGAAGACCATAAATATAAACCACGCCGCAGAAGCGGTCACCGAGGGCGTCCCGAGTTCAACTCAGCCGTGCAAAACCATGCCCGAGTTTCCTCCGAGTACTAATGTCCGTCAAACACATCCAGCCCCTTAAGGGCCCCGCGTCGTAACAACCGAAGCCACACCCTCCCATGGCGTCCGCTTTGTAGGGGCGTAGCGTTCTAGCCACTAAGTCGTCACTTGATGCCCCCTAGCAGCGATAAGAACTTAGCACAAAACCAAAATAAAGTCCCCAGACCACTGTCAGCTAACGGTGTCACAGTCGCGGGGGTGTTCGGTCCGAACTAGAGTTCACTATTGTACAAACCGACAGGAGAGGCAAAAAGAACACGATTTTACCATGGGAGCCTTCTTCATACACCGTGAAAACAGTCGATGACTAATGACACAACTTCAACGCCTAAAACGCACTCGCCAATTCTCAAACACGCTCTTCAATTGACACCGGACGATTTAGCGCCCGCCGTGAACACTCAAGCAAGGACCCTATTCTGGACTGCACAAATTGCCGGCAATTCAGGCAATTTTCCGGAAGTCTTTTCTGATTGGCTTTCAATTTTGGTCACGTGCTTCCGGTTGACAAAGCGGTTGTGTGTGCTGTCGTCATTTTGACGTTTCATGTCGTCTACGGACACCAGTTCTAAAGTTTGCCTTATTCCTCGTTACTAAAGGCGCATAATTCTTGGCCGGCAATGAAAAATCAGACTAAATGCAGTGGACGTGACAACGCAAGCCTGTCTTTGCTATTCAACAACAATACTGCTTGTAATACACACCCCCTCTGTGATTGGCTGAGAAGGCGTGGCGTAATTTAAACAATTGGCGGGAACGATTACGTCATGCATTGGCAACTTCAGCCTGCGTAAAAGTGACGTAATGCTACGTAGCAGCTTGAAAATGGAGGCTGTTTTTGTCGCAAAATACAAGCAAAATAGGGCACAATATTGCCCCGGCTTACGGCGTCGCGAAATGTGCGGCAATTTGCAGCAGGCGCAGTTTCGCATGCGCGCTGTTTAAAGCATGTTTCCTACCGAAACAAATTATAGTTTCAACTGCTTCCAAGTCAGCGATCATGGAACATACAAATAACATGCAGTATTTTGCTTTTATGTTTGGCAATGAAATAAAAATGATTTGTTTGGCGTAACCGCAACATAAGAGGGCAGTACAAGCCTCTCCATAACAAAGAGAACCCAATGCATGGCATTTGTCCATACTTGTCCTAGTAAGCTGTTGGGTCATATGATCGAACTCAAGAGAAAAATAACAATGAAAAGTGACTATTTAGTTCATTACAGCGCTGATTGCAGTCGAGCTTGACGAATGAGTGAATAGGCGACATCGGTGCGCTCCGCGGTTCTCAGGCGTAGCGCTTCGCTGCTCTTAAGGCCGGAATACATGGAGCGTTTATGCGACGAATAGTCGACGAACTTCGCCCGGCGGCGTCCGCTGGACGCTCGGCGGCGGAAAAACATCGTCCGCCGCCTATCTAGCCAGGGCAGAAAAAGTTCGTCGCCGTCGACGGCAGCGGCAAAGCGTTTCCAAACATGGCGGCGCCCTCTTCGCCCGCTTCACAGCTAAAACAGCTTCGTCGCTAATCCCTCAATGCGATATCGTGTGCTAAACCGTTTACTTCGAATTAAATTTGTCCACTCTTGCCCTCACATAAATTTTCAAGCGGCAAATAGCCTTCTTTTTTCAGATAGAAGGGCGTTTTTCTAGCTGTTAAGCCTGACGCAGTAGCGTTGGTCGTCGTCATAGCAACGGTCTCGCGAGATGTGTCGTGACCACGGAGCAAGATATAAAGAGGAGCGCCGACTGTGGCCCAGAAAAAATCTTTTGCTCGGGCCGATAATGTCCACGCGCCGCCGGCCGCCCAGCTTTCCCTTTGCTCTCTTCCTCCTTCGTTCGCCCTCTCGTCGCTGTGCCTCTGTACATGGCTCTTCCCTTCTTCGCTCTCCCCAGAGGCATCTTTTCTTGCGCAGCGACGTCTGTCTTATGCCTGTCCTACTATGCAGGAGGCGTGCGTGCACGCGCGGAATTTAAACACCCGTGCGCGGCCGCAACAGACGGCGCAGATAATCGCACGCCGCCGCATACATGGCGATCGCTTATTCCCGGAACGTTTAGTCTGACATTATTACTATCCACTAACATATTGTACTAACCCAGCACATGTAAGACGCAACTGAACGACGACGACTTCAGAAGCACCAAAGAATGAGCAAGAGTAATATGAAACCCTACAACATGCAGTCTAGCGTGATTCTGCTTACGACAAATCGATGCAGCGCAAAGGTTACCCTCTGTTGTTATCCCGCTCTCCGGCCGCGTGCTTAATTATTTATGCCCCTTCTGCGCACGAACAATGCTTACAAGGGTCGCCCGGAGTCTCCATCGGCAAACGGCAATGAGACACACATTTCTGTGCCAATGACTGAATTGGACGGCTGCCCTGTTGTATCAAGTGTACAAAAACACTGTCAGCTTGATAAGGAACCCAAGAATATCAAACGCATACTTCATTTTAACTCATGCCGCAACTTACAGCCCGATGTTCACTGTCGCTTACGGTCGTGTTATCTCGTCGATAACACCGCGGTCTCCAAATAAAATGCTGCGATTTGTATGGCTGCAATTTTTTGGCCTACCAGGGTTCCCGGCGTTTTTTTTTTTTTCGTTAAGCGGCTGACCAGCAAAACAACCGGTTCGTTGAACCTTTTCTTTCGGCGAGTTATCGCGAAATGAAGGCTTGTGAAAAGACCGCACTGCCAGGGACTCGATCTTGAGCAGATTGCTACGTCGCGTGCAGTCGCGGGTGATGTTATCGCATTTCTGTTCTTTTCTGATGAGCGTGTAAGTGCCGGCCCGTGTTCTAGGCACACTCTGTTTTGGACGCAAGTTGCAGAACTGCGAGAAAGCTGAGGGAACTTTTATAATCGCTATTGATAAGAAACAGTTGCTCCTTTCGCCTTCTGTAAAACCTGTTAAAACACAGCCAAGTTGGTATTCCCAAATGTACAAAACGGAGCCACATTTTCGGCAAGAACCGCGCAAAAGGTAGTGTTTGTATAGCAGCCATATGTTTGTATGTGGTCTTTTTTTTTTTGCCCGCCATGCAAACCAATCCTTAACGTATCTTTGCCGTACGGCCACTCAATTCCTTCGGGTCCGGGTTACCCGGAAGGTGCTGTCGAACAAGTTAATCAACTGTGGAAAGGAGGCGCTCAATGAACGCGAAGCGGCGCCAAAGCAGGCCCAAAGCAGTCCGTGCACAAAACTACCGTCGCCGAAGCAGACGACAGAGCGGACGAAATGCGTTCCGCCAACTCGCCCGCCGGCGCACGGGGAACGCCGGCCGCTTAGCCGCCGCCGGCTAAGGTCCCTTTCGCTGCGCCATCTACATTGTGCTCCGCGAGTTATGGACATTAAGAGCCCGCCGGAGAGAGCGAAGTCGGCGCTCCTGTTTATCTTGCTCCGTGGTCGTGACATTCCGTTCTCTCCGCCCGCGCCCCGACTTCCTGCTTCCGAGCGTGCCGCGTCCCGTCCCGTGCCGTACACGCCGGTCGCATTTGTTGCAAAATGTCATCGTCCAAAGCTGTGCGCCTGGAATTCAATGACAAATTCATTACGGCAGTGCAGAAGCGTCCTATCTTGTGGGAATGCGGACGGGCGGACTACAAGGACCAACGTAAAAAAAGTGTGGCTTGGGAAGAAGTTGCTGCGGAAATAGGATGCGACCTTCAAGGTATGTTTACAGTTCCTATTCCTAGTACGCTTCAGCACGCAGGATGTACTTCCTGCAGCGCTTTCACTTACAGGGGAATGTATCCAGCGAAGTCCTCACTGTGCGTCATAGCTTGCCGTTGTCAAAATTGCAAAATAGTTGCAACTGCAATAACTGCCGCAACGTTGGCGCACCCTGCATATCCCGACGATGGAGCCCGCACGCGAGCGGGTAAATTCTCATTTCCGTAATCAGTGAATGGACAGCGAACACCTGCTATTGCGCGACGGTGCAGTGATTAAATGCTGTAAATATTGCAACCCCTAATTTGCTGCGCTGTGTGTCTTGATTTTTTCCCGACCGGCAAAACCGCCTCCGCTCACTGACTAGGCAGTCACTGTTAATGGTTAATCACTACACTCTTTTTTGTTTTGGTTGGGGTTTCGCCCAGACGTATCGCTGGCTTTCGCTGGTGTGTCGTGCACACGTAGGCTATTAATACTGACTAATCAAGGACAGTAACTCTGGCTAGTCAGTGAGCGGAAAGGTTTTTTGCCGGTTGGGTAAAAATCGAGACAGACTAGCTGCTCCCACCGCGAGTTGCGATGCGGGCGTGACATGGGTCGCCGGGAGGTGGTGGGGAGATTTGGCGACGCTTACCGGACTCTTGCCCTACTCGGCATATATTACCCTGGAGCTACACAAACGAAATATTTTTTGACCACCCACACGGCTCGCCGTGCCTCGAAAAGCCAAGGAAACACGAGTGATGTGCAATTTCAGCGATTGTTATATCTGATGCCCCCCCTCCCCCCCCCCCCCTCTCCAATTGCTGGTGTGCTAGAGATTTAAAGGTAACTATGGGGTAACAATTTTTATACCTACTTCCAGAAGCGAATCTACCGGGCCGATGGAAGAGCCTGCGGGACACCTTCACAAAAAAACTGCGGATGCAGAAAACCGGCGCCCCAAGTGGCTCAGGTGCGAAGGAAGGCAAGAAGGCAAAAGAAGTCACCTGGCCGTACTTCACCATGCTGAAGTTCCTAAAAGACGAGACGGAAATTGACAGGTTTGATCCTTGTAGTGGTTGTTTGACTTGTTTATTTCAGGTCCGCATGCAATCAAAGCAGGTTTAATTAAGTGTCAAAGTTGAGGTTGCACAAGTGGCTAGTTACAATACTATATCCAAGCAACTGGCACTTAACTTGAACGTACGTGTGAGCTAGTTGCTTGCGTGAAACCGTATGGCAACTAATGCAAATAAGGACAGATGGCTCATGTGCCATTACTGCTTTTTTTATCAATATGTAAGCCTCCTGCAGACTCTTACAAGTACACAGCCATCACAACGCTCAGTGAAAGGGCCAAAATAGTTATAAAACACGTGAATACAGGAATAATAAAGGCAGGAAAAAAAACAGCATGACGAAATTACATGAATGCTCCATTACTGGATCAGTCTTCACCAGAACAAGTATACAGTAGTAAGCAATGTGGAAAAATATGAATAACGGACAGTGCGTGCGACACGAACAATAACCAAACTAGTCTTTTCTGTGCCATAGAACACAGATGTACACTCGATGTGCCTCTAACAAAACTGGTTGTAATTTTCAGCACCATATCAAATATTACCGACCCGGAGTGCACGGATGAATCCCCTCAAGCACTGTTGGCGGCCATCTATAGCGACACTGCAGGTAACAAGTTATTAATCATAAATGAAAGTACTGTGGATGTTTACACTGTCTTCGCTGTTTCTTTTTTGCAAAAGAGCTGGAGGAAGAAGAGGTTGTCGTCCACGACGTTCCTGCCAGCAGCTATTTAGAGGAGAGCAGCCTCGACGACACTACACAGAGCAGTAGCCATGACACATCCCACACCACCGTTCCGGAACGTGCTACTCCGAGGAGGAAGAAAACAACGAAATCAAAAAACAGATGGGAGGAAGAACTGTCACAAGTTGACAAAGCCATTGCTGCCCAGAGCGACCAGGCCTCTCTGTACGGCCAGATGTTGGCAAGCAAATTGAGATCTTGTCCGAAAAGGATGAAGCAAGTCATGGAGTTGGACCTCCTTGATTTCTTTAAGAGGTATACGTTTGAAGAAGAACCTGAGTAAAATCTGTGCATGCCAGTGTCGTGCCTATGTTTTTTGAGGAGCCGGGAGGCAAGTGTGTGCCCACTGCCACGTCACGGCACCTTCATTCATGAAGTACTGTGCGAACATTTTTCGCGTCTCTGCAGCACCTGCACTGTAGTTCCTTGACGGTGTTGCTTCCAAGTCGAGCAACTGGCTCCTCTGGGTTTCATTCCTCCACTGGGCTGGAACAATGTTGCCGTAGTCGTCCTCCATGTCGGCGTAGCCTGGTGGACTGTACGTCGCCTCACTTGCTTCACACAAAAAGTTATGGAGCACACAGCAGGCCAGCACAACAGAAGTTGCGTTCTTGGGGAGTAGGTTGATTGGCCCAAGCAGAACGCGCCATCTCGCTGCCAGTATGCCAAAAGCATTTTCGACGATGCGCCTGGAAAGTGTGCATTTGGTACAATAAGTATAACTGGAGCAATTGCTGTCAATGGTTTGAAAAGGTAAAACGTACATGCAAAATTTTCGTTGCCTGAATTTGGTTGAAATGATCATTTTATACCCGTGAAATCACCATAGCAAAGGTTTAAGTAGCCCCATAACACTTTAAAGCGACATGGAAACAGAATACAACCACATTCAATTTGAAAGAACTAGGCTTTGGTAACTCACTCGGCTCCATTCCAACCATGATTTTTTTTTGCCGAAAAACAAATACTGAAAAACGTAACTATTTCACTATACACGAGGCATGCAGTTACACAATGGAGGGAACACTACAGATAGCATTACGAGTGTGCTAACTGCCCGTTTGCATTCCAGTGATTCAATGAATCAAGCCAAACTAGTGCACCACTACAATAGCAGTTACGTTTCTTGATGGTGGCTTTGATCGGCGGCCGCCAATCGCACAAACTTCAGTATGCTTTTGCAATAAGGGTTTAGCAAAGCAATAGTTTTTTGGTTATAGTGAATGGATGCTTGCGGAAACCCCTCCCTGTACCTTGCTCTGCTCAGCCTGTAGTTGAATACCCTCTGGGCTGGCAGCACGTGTTTCCCAGGGTACGGACGCATAAAATCAGGTCTTAGTTGGAAAGCCTCGTCCCCAACAAACACGTGAGGGGCAACACTGCGGCTCCTTGGCAGACGGGCTGGCACAGGGAAGACCAGGACTTCATTCTGCAGCTGCCTTCCAAATGAAGTAGCCTTGAAAACTCCTCCATCGCTGTGCCGGCCAGGAGCACCGGCGTCTACCATGATGAAACGGTAGCTGGCGTCTACGATTGCCATCAACACAATGGAAAACGTGCCCTGGAATATGTAAAATGTTATTCACATACGAAAAGCCACAGACCAGCTTGTTGCGAAAGCACCACTGTTAATTATACCTTGTAATTGAAATATTTGCTGCCAGATTTTGGCGGTGCCTTGATCTGTACATGTTTCCCATCAACCGCCCCGATGCAGTTTGGGAAATTCCAGCGTTTGCCGAATTTCTCAGCAACGCTTTGCCATTTGGCAACCCCTGGCACCTAGATGGGACAAAAAAATAGAGCAGTGCATTTTGCACAGGTTGCTTCACATGGCATGGCATCAATGAAATTTTAACTTTACTGCTGGGCACTGCCCTTAATACATGTTACACGTATGGTTCATTTTACAAAAAAAAAAAAACAACGTAAACATAAGGCCAGCAGTACTCACGGGTAGGTACAGTGGCTGCAAGTGCCGCCACAATACTCTGCAGGTGTGGTGGATGACAAGGCGGCATGTTGATGGGGCAACTCGAAAGGCCAGTGCAACCTGCTTAATTGCACTTCCGGAGGAGAGGTACCTGCGCACAACAGAAAACACTCAGTCATGAGGTGAAACAGTGTGTGAAAGCATTATTCATGTTGCAATCAATACTGTACCTGAGGGTAATGGCCAGCCTCTCTTCAGGGCTCAAGGGTTCCCGACACAAATATTTTTTCACCAGGTCCTTTCGGACAAGCTGCAGGAGTTCATCAAATTTGGTCGGAGTCATTCGGTAGTACGAGAAAAACATGGTAGAGTCTGAGTCCTTTTTCATGACTTGGAACTGCAATGATTGGAGTACAACAAGAACACGAATGAATTGTTAAATGTGCACTCTTTTGTAAAGCAACTTACGACTCGCGTATGTACATTTTTTAAGCTGTTTATGATATCTTGTTCATGTTCCAAAAGCTGGTGAATATATCAACGCCGTGGGCCTCACTGTAATACGAAGGTTGTGTCACCCGTTTTTGGAACCCAAAGACAAATTTCTCCCCAAAGCTGACGTAATCACTAGTACAGAATGGGAAGTGGGACTTACAAGAACTGCAAACAATGTTCGCTATCGACGAACTCTTGTGTGTGAACTCGTGTTTATAGCCCAAGCGCGGATGCTGAGGCCAATGGAGTTTTTCAAAAATCACATTTTTTGGGTTTTATGCGCCGGAGCTGCACCTGAGCTAAGAGGCGAGCCGTAGCGGAGGGCTCCAGATCAATTTTGGCCACATGGGGTTATTTAACGTGCGCCGAAATTTCAACACACGTTTGCGTTTTCCGCCTCCGTCAGAAAAATTGCCGCCGCGGCCGGGATCGATCCCGCGTACGTGCTAGCAGCACAACGCAGCCACCGCGGCGGGTGCGGATATAGTTCGTCAGCACGTCGGCGCGGCCGGACGCTTTTAGCAAGAAACAGCTGAATCAAATCGCTTACACGGTTGATTTACTGCACAAAAACACTCCGTGTTGTTTACATCTACATGTGATCTACATGACCTGCAGTAGCAATTCCGAAAGCAGTAGGGGACACGAACGGGTACTTACCGCGGTGTGGTATTCTCCCTCTTTTTTTCGCTGCTGCCATACCTTGTGCACCCAGTACCTCCGCTTTCTTTTTTTTTCCTCTTCCAGCTCTATTAATTTCTTCAATATTATTCTTTTCTTCGCAAGGAGGAGGCGCCCAACGACACCCATGATCAGCCACGCTCCGTACGGGGTCTGTTGAGAACGGGCGTGCGAGCTGAGGAAAGCGGGGAGGGAGGCTGCCGCTGGTTCAGTGTCGGACGTTACTGATTTACAGGGTTCACAGGAGGAGGAACTTTAGATAGGACCTAAACGTTTACTGTGAGTAGAGCGAAGTAGAGCTACAGAACAGGGAGGAGAACTAACCAAAACCAACGCCGCTTCAACCTTCAACTCAGTATATCCACACAGTGTAGCCAGACCACATAACCTCACCGCTTTCTTCCAATCACAGAAGCACATAAATGTCGGAAACACAACAAAAACTTTAAAAACTTCTTCTACACAACATTTTACGCCTTTCTAGAGGGTTTTGCAACTAAAAAGCAATAATAATAGTCTTGACGGCTTTTTTTGCTTCTCCTGTGTTTCACTTCAATGCATTTGCCTCGTCTAGCCACACTGACAGCAGCGCAGCGGCGAGGCGGCGGCGGCCGCCGTACTTTGCTACATGTAGCGCAGCCCGACGAACATTCGGCGTCGTGACGCGGCTGGTCTTCCGCCGCGCGAACTTCGTCGTGAAAGATCGCTCCATGTATTCCGGCCTTTATGTGTTATAGAAGCGATGGTCACGGCCGTCTTTTTCTGTGAGTCACGCCATAAACTTGTAACATAGCAGCAGACGATGGCGTGGCGGCGGTGGCGGCAGGGAAGGCGATAACGCAACAAAGCTTGCATTGAAGCAGAGAGCCCAGCTATGTCAATAAAAGCGATTGAAAGAAATAAATAGATACGGTAAAAAAATTGTGTGATGTTCTTTAGCTCGACATCCGCCTTTCGCTCGCTTTTGGATCAACGTTACTCGATCGCCTTGTGGTGTTGACCTCCAGAAATGTGTTTTTTTTGTCAGCCTCAGCTACCGTCTTAATTTTTATAGTACATGCCAAGTGTTTTTATATCTTTCTTGCACAATATTTGATACCTTGGTAGCGATGTTTACGAGTGACTCATCAAATTACACTGCATGTCGTCATAACTATAGGTGTAGCACGTCACTGATTGCTTACGTCGTGCTTACGCAAAAAAACATGGGCGAAATGCCGGCAATTGGTGCAGTCGAGAATAGGGCCCCAAGCCGTTAACAAAAGCCATATTTGATGGTCGGGAGCAGGGCGCGTTCCATTCGCTACAGTGTACCCGCTTGATTACTTGGTTTGCGTTTGCGTAGAGCTGCACTGGGACTGCTCTCAGGCCACGTTGCAAACATAATTCAGTGGAAGAACAGAACACCGAAAAAAACTGACCGCCCCTTACAGGGCGTGGCCAACAGCCACGCTGGGGATTTCAAAAGCAGTGGGGTTATCTAGTTAATGCTCGGGAATGAGTATTGGAGAGCGATTTCAGAGGGTGCTGCATGCGGAAGATAGCACACGCCGTACTTTACCAACGTAAGCGGCCCCAAGACGGCGCAATGGATATGCCAGGCGTGCTGCGCGCGATTCCGGTGGTTTTTTGCTCAAGGTGTATCGAATTCTCCACTATCAATACTTTCATAACCCAAAGAGCTGGAAACTCGGGAGTAGGAGAAACACGAGCCTTCTGGAATAGCGCCCCAGGAGGAGCTCTGATTCTGGAGAGGAGCGCGCAAAGGGAAAGGGAAACGGCAACCCCGGAGAAGGGTAGCCATTGCCACACGTGCAATACAAGCTGCCTTGAGATGTCAAGATACGAGGTCGCGGGGCCGATTCCCAGCCGGCCGCGGCGGCCGCGGCGGCCGCTTTTCTGATGGAGGTGAAATGCAAAAACGCCCGTGTGTACAAGATTCGGCGCACGTTAAATATCCCCAGGTGGTCAAACTTAATCCGGTGCCCTCCACTACGGCGCGCCTCATCACCTGCGTTGCGTCGGCGCGTTGAACCCTACAATCAATCAATCGATATGTCAAGATACTCGCGGAGGCGAACAGAAGTCTCCTGGTAATGGCCCGCGAGCGGAACTAGCTTCGGGGGGGGGCTGTCCACGGGGCGGTTAAAATGGTGACAGGTGCGGTCACAAAGTTCAAGACAAAGTTCAACAGCGGATTAATAGAAGGTACATGTACGCTTTAGCCTGCACGTTCTCAGAAAGTTCCAGGTATAACCTGTGATTTTCATGGTAATCGCAATGGCTTTAGTCGATTCTGGCACGACAGTTTCTTTTTCTTTTTAAATGTGATAATAGGCCTCTAGCATACATTTGTGTATTTTACAAGTGCAAGTTGACTCCCCCTTCGAAGAGAAAAACCAGCGATGGTTTCTGTTAAAAGTCTAGCTTTTAAAACCCCACATGGACGTAAAGAGGTACCTAACTGGGACCGACCGGTAATATCCCTGCAGGGTTGCCAGGTCTGGTGGTTTGTCGCCAAACTGGCGACTTTTCGAGACTTGGGGTGACGGAAATTGCAGCGTGGCGACTCGGCTACTTTCTGACTACTTGGAGCATTGGTGCTTTGATAAATTTATGCGCACTTCCGAAGCCCCATATTTAAAAAAGAGTCTATGACCTTTCATTTCACTTCAGACGTCGAGACAAACTGAACATAACAAACTTTTGGGCAGACGACAGTGTTCTTGCAAAGTGTAGGGTAGGCCCTAACAAATCAGTAACTTCAAGTCACTCAAACAGACCACCGTACAGCGCCACTTACCGGCACAAATTTAAATTGGCCTTGGTTTCTATACTTGCTGGCACCTGGTGTCGTATGAATAGCATCAAAGCCTTCAAGCAACGCCGTCGATTGTAAGTGTAATGCTTCAGTAATTTACGGGAGCTTGAAATTTCGTGACGAGTAGTGGGAAGTGTGTATGACGACGTGTAATAGGTACGGGAATGTAAAGAGGCGGTGAAAGTGGTAAAACGTGGTAAAAGACCCGTTCTAAGTCATTCATATTCTTTGAATGGTTTACCCAAACCTGCATATTTTAGTTTTTTTGTATAGTAGTCAGCCGCGGTCAGTTTCCCACACCACAGCGCACGAATCAAGCATGTTATGCGTAATTAAAAAGGCCCTCCAAACCCCTACACCGCTCTGTGCGCACACACATGCTTGAGCGATAAAATTCGGTCGGCACCAGAATCCCGGGACGCTCGCCACCGTGTCTGTACACAAAGCAGCCGCGTCGGCGGATTGCCTCGAAAGCGCGCCATCCCTATTTCATATTTGCCGCGCTTTCGAGGCGCTTTTTCAAACAAAGTGCTACGAGTTGTGCCGCGCCTCCGCCAGATGGTGCCACGGGTCCCGCGACCGAGAGAAGACGCAGTGAAACATCCCCCTCGCGAGGGGCACGATCAAATGCAGAGCATTTCCGGGGGCGCACGACGTTAAGTAGTTTGCGTTAAGTTAATGTTGTTGCACTTGTGGCAACTGCTGACGAGAGAGCGCTCGTCAGCAGTAATTTGAATGAGTCAACGATATAAGGCGCGTTCGTAGCGTCCCATTCTGTGTCGGCTTTGTGGCGCAGTGGGTAGAGCACCATGTACATTGCGTTCCGCCCGCAGGGTCGAGGGATCGAAACCGGGCGCCGGATAGTATTTTTTTTTATATAGTGTAGGGGGAGGGGTGCGGACTACGACTACGGACGACAACGGACGTCAACGCGGGTGACATCGTGAGTTACTGAAATGCTCTGCATTTAATACACCATTATTCCTGGCATTTGTGCGGAGTTTGTGCCAACCATGGCGTCATGCGCCTCATCTAATAAATTTGATGCCATTATTTGGGCTATCGCCACATCCAGCCTTATTTATTTATTTATTTATTTATTTACAAAATACTTTAGACCAAGTGAATGGTCCAAGCACGACGAGAAAACATGAAAAAATGTACATGCACATACAATGCAATACAATACAATGCAATAAAGACAATGGAGTAACATCAGCACAAAACTGGCTTGGAGACATACGAAATAAACATGCCAAGGAGAAATGTAAATATCAGTACAGGAATAACAGAGTTTCCAATCCAAATAAAACACAAAAACGTGGTAATCAAGCACAACTTAAAACGGCGGTAAAATCCCGAACGTCGGCAATTAAAAGTTTCGAAAATATTCTTGTAAGGCTTTCATGAAATTTCCACTAAAATGCTTTCTGGCAAATTTTTCGAGTCTCCTATTGTTCGTGGAAAGTATGAAAACTTAAAAGTATTTTTTGGGGCAAAGTATGCGGATAAACTATGGCTGTGTGTATGTCGCGTTTTTCTCGAGGCTTACGGACTAATAAATAGCGTAGGTGATAATTCCAGTCTTACAACCAATTAGAGATTCCAGAAAAGAGATTATAATCAGAGATTCTAGATTCACGAAATGATTGCTACCTACAGTAACAAACGGTGCAAGTACGGTCCGAAAGAAAGCAAAGGCAGACAGCGGCCCTGCGCAGTATGGTAGCGCCATCTAGAACGACTAACAGCAAAAACGGCGTTCCGCAGCAACCTGCGTTGTAAACAGTGCACTACCGTCTGCATGAATGCCTTTGTTTATTACATCATCCCCGACATCACGAAACATGATTTGGCGGAGAATCAAAATCTTAAACAAAAGTCATTAATTTCTCAGTGCATAATAAGCATCGTTGGCTGCCGGAAAAGCGTGCGGGTATTACAAAACAACAAATCTTACCAATAAAACAAGCTTGTATTTTGTCTGCATGGCCCTTGTAAAGATCTTGTGGGTGAAGAGTGATATAAAGCCCAGCTGGTAGTTGCGGCGTGCATGCGACTTACGACTCGAGTCCGTGATGACTGTGCCGTATTCGCAGTTTGGTGCGGCTGCTAGTGCGATGGCAATTTCTTCAGCAGTGTTTGTAGGTGTGGTGCAGATTGTGGTGGTTGTGATTTAGGTTCCTTGGCCATCCATCACCGTGACTGCAGGACCGGGTTTGCAGGTGTAGCGCGCGGCGTCTGTGTAGCGAGTCGTAGGGCTCCCTACTGCTTCAAGATTAGTAACCGCATCGACCCATGCTTTGCGGCGTGCTTTGTTGTAGTGGGGTTCGTATTTTGCGGTATGGGAGCAACACGAATGTGTTGACGGATGTGGAGGGGGAGATGCTGTAGCTCTTCTTTGGGCTGTACTGGATATCCGAGGTGTGCAAGGTTTACTTGTCCGGTAGGTGGGAGCTTGAGGCCGGTGGTTTGGGTGTGTCGACAAGCTTCGCGCAGTTCTTCTAAGGTATTGTGTACTCCGAGTTTGACCAACTTGCATGTGGGTGTTAGAGAGCAGCGTTCGGTGTCTGAAAATATTGATTTATGCCACCACCATATTTGGTGCCCGTTTGTACTGCCGTTATCAGACTTCGTCGTGCGGCGCTTGATCCTACGCAGAGACGAAGTTCGATAACGATGAAGATGATGACGATTAGAGGCCCTCCCTTTGTATCGGGACGTCGGTTGTCACCAACCGACTTGCCTGTGTTATTCTACTTGTTTGCTCTACCCTTTATTAACCTAATGGGTTATCCCCCCTCCCCCTGGGTTTAAACTCCCATCGCTTCCCCCCCTTCCTGCCCTTGCACCCCTGTTTACCTCCACCCTTCTGATTCTTTTTCTCTATATTACTCATTCTACGTCCCACTATCTTCCCTACTTTTCTTCCACCGCCACTCCAGCCGCCTCTTCGTCACCTCTAGCCCCGTGTACATGGACGCGACGTGGGCGGGGTGGGTTGAGTGGCGGGTTCAGCTTACCTCGACGCGTCCGAGTTTATATGAACCCCGTCCAAAGAATCGAGGTGAGGGGAGCGGCGGGGTTCACGGAAAAGGGTCTATCGTATTTTCACGATTCTAACGCGCACCCTATTTTGCTAAAAGGTAGCTTATATTTGTGTGCGCGTTACAATCGGGCTCAAAACCGAAATAGGCTTTAAAGCGGCCAGCAGCATTGACATGCGCAACGGACACGAAGTACCCGCAAAACTCAACTCAATCCAATAAAAACAATCCGTCAACACCACGTAGTGAATTTCGGCGCACTGATTCCTCAATGGTATGCCGCATACCCTGGTTGCACATTTTTTGTGCTTCTGCTTAGCCCCTAACGCTTAGAGTTATGAAGATTAAGGCACTTGAAATCGCAAGCAGCTTCAGTGTTCCCCGCTATAACTTTATTTCCAGCAGCAGCTGGATAAGCAACCTTGTGAAGCACAATTCATTTTTGGCTTCCAGAGCTGCTTACGCCAAATAAAATCTCCCTCTTCCAGGTACATGGTGTCATGTCTTTTCCATCTGCGCAGTACCGTCAGTGTCACATTTTTTTTTTCGAATTTTCCTGCGCGAAGTTACCCGCGCGTTACGACTGGGGGCGCGTTAGAACCGCGCAAATACGGTATTCTGCTCCACGCGGCCCGCCGACTCAGCCCGACGAGCGAGCTAACCCATCCCCTGCCTCCGAGTTTACTGGACTCGCCGCGACGACTCTCTCACGCACCCCGTCCGCTGGTATACATGGGGGTGTCTAGTCCAAAAAAACCTGTTTATTTCGACTCAACGCGCCCTCGTCGGGTCAATGTAAACGGGGCTTCTATGGCACTGAAGTTGAGGCTCCCCCTCACACCAAATCCGTCAACGTCGCTTCCCCATCACGCCGTCACGGTCGTATCTCTGTGCAGTCTATGACAATATTCCCTACTGTTTCCCGATCCCTGCCACAGCATACACAAGATTCGTCCTGTTGCCTGTAGTTAGCCGTGCATGCCAGTGTTCTCAGACACCCCGCCCGTGCTTCAAAGAGCAATGAACTGCCTCGCGTGTTGCCATAGAAGCCTTCCTTCCTGATTTCTATTTTTTCTGTTTTATAGGTCTACAGGGCTTTTTCCCTTCCATTCTCTGCACCCAATTCATCGTGTCTGCTGCTTTTACCTGCTTTTTAACTGTTGTGTATACCCCACCTTCCCCTACCGAATTTCCGTACCGCTTGGTCAGCTGCCTGGTCCTCCGTCTCCACCGCCTGTCCATGCTCCTCATATACAGGTACGTAAACACTCCCGCGGCACATTTTTCCTCCTCCACGTCACGCAGTCTCTCCTCAAATTTCATCTTGCTCTACGCCTCCCTTGCCTCAAAGGACGACCAGCCCATGTCCCCGTGTACCGCTTCATTCGTAGTTTTGCTATGGGCCCCTAGGGCCAGCCTACCTACCGCCCTATGATTTACCTCCAGGCCGTTTGGGTCTGTGGTTTCATGCACAGAACCGAATTTCCGAAAATCAATCCTGGTACCATGACCCTCTTCCAGACTCCCCTTACCACCCCGTATTTGTTGTAGCCCCACAGTGCTGTGTTTTATAATAGCCGCGTTCCGTCTTCCTTTTGTTTTGAGGTGAGCCTCATGCACATGCGTGTAATATGCGCCGTGGTTAAGCCATACTGCTAAATATTTGTACTCCTTTACCTGTGGTATTTCTACTTGTTGAACTGATACCGATTTGTGCTCCGTGTCGTCATTGAAAATCAAGATATCTGATTTTTCTGTGCTAAAAGATAGCCCGAGGTGCGTCGCTTCCTCCCCGCATATATCCATCAGGCCCTGCCTACCTATCTGGTCATCCGCCATCAACAATATGTCGTCGGCATACATTAATCCTAGAATTCGCTGTTCCACCGCCTGTCCATTTTTTATGTATGATAAATCCAATCCCAGCCTACTGCCCTCTAGCTTCCTTTCTAAACCCGCCATGTAGATCATGAGCAGCAGTGGAGAGAGAGGACATCCTTGTTTCAAACCTTTCTAAGTGTGTACAGGCCTATTGTATGTTATCCCGTCCCACACTATTCTCACTTGGTTCTCCCAGTATAGCTCAATGAGCAAGTTAATGAATTCTGCCCCCAGTCCCTCATCCTCCAGGATACTCCACAGCCGCTCCGTGTCTACATTATCATAAGCCACTTTACTATCCAGAAAGGCTAACCACAAAGGTTTGTTTTGCATCTTCGCCACCTCTATGCATTGGCTTACTACAAAAAGGTTGTCATCTAGCCTTCTGTCTTTTCGAAACCCATTTTGAAGTTCCCCTAGCACTCTGTCCTCTTCTATCCACTGCTCTAGTTCAAATTTCACGGCCTGCATTCCCATCCTGTATGACACAGACGTGACGGTGACTGGCCTATACGAGCTTGGCTTAGTCTTGTCTCCTTTGCCTTTATAGATTAAAGGAGCCATGAAGAGAAAATGCAAGTTGGTTTTATTCGAAAGATTTCGTGTTTTATAGTGCCCCCAGCGCTTGTCCGGATACAAACGGTGCTTTATTCACTGAGAAATGAAACAATTTAGCTTAAAATTTTGATTTTCCCGCTCAATCGTGCGTTTTCGTGGTCCCAAGTGACATCATGGGAACCGACCGCTCTGCAGCCTAGAGTACCTTCATTCACGCATCCGCCGTACAGGGTAGAGACACGTAACGCTGGCGCCGCCATGTTCAGTTGCTCGCTCGCCGCCGAAGCAAGTCATTAGAGAGTTTTAGCAGTACGTATGCTCCGTTCGTTACGTTCGTTACGTTGCTACCGGGTTTACCGGGACCCGATTGCGCATGCGCCAATTGTTCCGTACGCGGCCGGCGTCTCTCCCGGCGCTCTGCTTCCGTGTTACCGTATCCGGAGCCCGCAACCGGCTTGCTCGGGTGTTGGAAACTTTAGGCTTAGCGTCCTGGCGAATGACACTCCATAACACAACGTTTCACCTCACTGTCATCCCCTTTCTCGCATGTGAAACTTTATTTGAGCTACAACTGCCGTGAGCGATCGGTGACCGAGACATCTGCGTAGCCTGTTTCGATGCTTCCGAGGCAGGTATCGCCATCTCTCGGCCGTTCGCCGCACCGCGCGCCGCGGCATCCACGGTCGGTCAGCATATGCTTGCATCGCGGCAGATATATCTGATCGCCGCTTTTAAAATAAGCCCTGAGAACAATCCATAGCACAATTTTTCACCACTCTAACACCTACTTTGTCGCAGGTGGAACTTCGTTTTAGTGATCAGATTGATTCGGAAGAACAACGACAAGCGGTTGCTACCGTGGTCTGCGCCGGTTCGAGCCGCTGAGTGTGCCGAGCTGGCAGGCGCGACCGGCGTGTGCGCGGACTGTTTCCGATGCAGAAAACGCTTCACGATTGCCTGCTTTATCCATTTCTTGCTTACAAACCCGCGGAATCTACAAATTCAGCTCAGCGATCGTCGTAGTTGACCATGGTGCAAAAACAGTGGGTGGAGCGGCGCCGACGAGGCATCGCACACCCGCATCGGGCCATGTGTCTCAAATTCACGCGTACGACTAGTCGTGGTGACAGTCGTAACGATCAGTCGCATACGAATCGCGTGTACCAATCGTACATGTGTCTAGCGTTTCAATCGGGCAAGGCCAAGGCCATTCCTCCACGTGAGCGGCGCGCGACCATGTCGTCACCTGCGCTCGCTCTGGTGCCGTCGCCGCCACCGCAGCCCCTGCCTCCCAATGCGTCCGGCCGAGCGCGATTTATTTTAGATTTGCAATGCTTTAGGGGAAACTGCGTTGTTTATTTACAAATTTTTAGCGTGTGGATTTTTGCAACTACTCGGCTAATCAGCCGTCACACGGAACGAACGGTACGACGCTACGGAGTGCTAAAACACGTTTTCCGTCTCACTCTACGGAAAGAACCCGGTACGTACGCGCGCATGCGCAGTCGGGTCCCGGTAAACCCGGTAGCAACGGAACGAACGTAACGAACGTAACGAACGTACTGCTAAAACTCTCTATTGTGTCAAAACCGCACTAAAATTATCGCCGCAACGTGGTTTACTGAAGAAGTTTGAATCATATTGTCTGTTTCGCGTTGCTAGGTCTCGTGGGAAACGAAAAGAATAACGCGTTGAGCCCGTTGGCCCAATTGCGGCGGCACGGGGCCGTTCAAAGGTTGTCTCCACCCTATACAGCGGTGTTGGTTTGTTCCCGCGTTTCTTTACGTTCCGTAACCTAGATGGCGCCACCATACCGTGGCAAGCGTTTGGTTTGTTCTTGCCCGCATTTAAACCTAGCTTGTTTTTGTTCTGGGAGAAAATATTCGTTCCCTGAAACAGTGCTCGCTCGACAAATGGGGTCACGTAAGACACCGTTGCTTGCGTTAATCGGCCAGTGTCGTCTGAGACAACCCCAAGCCCCGTAGTGCTGTGCAGCTAAACCACAGCATGCTGTGCGCAGTACGAACAGCAGAACGCATCAGTACTTCTATGTTTACATGTGCTTTCGTAACTTCCAGTTTGTCCCATCATTCTTATTGCTTTGTAAAGAATGTGCCCTAAATTTAAGCGCAAATCGCTCGTTCGTCTAGTTTGTAAGCTCTACCTAATTTGCGTCTGCTTCTGCCAGCCTCCGCCAATCGCAGAGCTTAGCCCATGTGACATCACAGGTTCTGTTGCGGGAAATGAGCTGGTGGGTCGCATGACCATTCCCGTTTTTCCTAATTATGTAGCTTATTTGAGCGAAGTTTACGTTAAAAGTGGTGTCAGTACGATTCTAACGAGACAATCTTTTGAATGAACCAAACTTGTGTTTTCTCTTCATGGCTCCTTTAAGCTCATCCGGCTAGTACGCCACGTGCCCGGTATTACCTTTTTTTCTATCCCCGTGCTAATTGCTTGTAGTAGCCTTCCCTTGCTCTTTGGTCCTAATTGGTTGATCAACTCCATTGGTATCCCATCCGCCCCCAGCGGTATTTTTGAGTACCTTTCCCTCTGCTTTTACCCACTTGAGCTTGTCCCCTCCTATCTACAGACCTTTCTGCCTCCCCGTCATGACATCGCTGTGGAGCTGCGGAGCCGCTCTGTCAACCTTACAGAATTTTTCGGTGATAATTTCATGAAGGTATGCCAATGCCTGCTCTCCCTTGAGTATCCGGCCCACTCCAGTTTCTATAGTAGCACCTTCTGTATGTCTCGTGCGTTTCCCTAATGACCGCACATGGTTCGAAAACATTTTCGGCGTGTCTCTACCCCTCCTTATTTGCGCCGCCCATAGCTCGCTGTCGCCCTTCATCTTCGCCTACACCAACAGTTGCACTTCCACTTTGCTTATATTGCTCCCATTTTGCGTCCACCTCTTCCTGCTGCCTCCCTGCCCTCTTGGCCTGCCTGTGTTCTCTAGACGCCTGTTTCCGCCTCTCTAAAGCCTCCTTGATTTCCGTGTTCCACCAGCTTCTTGGCGTTTTCGTACCTTTCCATTGATTTGCCCTTATTGCCTTGACCATTTTTTCCTGCATAGGTTTTATCAACCTGTCATATTCCCATATTTCTCCAGCGTCCTTTCTATGTCGGATTCTATACTTTTAGCTAATGCCGTAATTTGTTTACTGTTTAACTTAGTGCACTGCCCTACTCGGTCCTGTTTTGCGCACCCCGGTTTCCGAAAATTCAGTTGCATATGCATGTGGTACTATTTACTATGATCAGGTTCTATTCCTCACACATACCCAGCATAAGATGTCCGTTGTTCTCTTTGTACCCGTCCAGATCTTCAATGTGGGCATTCATGTCCCCTACGAATAGTACCTACCCGGTCGTTTCAAATCCTCAATGTCCATTTTTAGGCACACCACTGGGTTTTCATTTTGTTCCTTACTCTCCTTACCCGTACACAGGTACGACACTCCTAAAGAAACCTCCCTACCCTCTACCATCCCTTTCACCCACACATGCCTTTTGCAGTCTTTTTTCACTCTTTTCCAATTTTCCCCCAGTCGTATAGCCTACCTACTCCTCCGCCTTTTCTTGACCCAGCCGTCCTATTGCAACCTTCCCATACATACTCTCCGATTACCGGAGGCTCGTCTAGGTCCCTTAGGTGCGTATCGGTCACTCATTTACCCGGATATCTTCTTGTTCTAGCTTTTTGCGAACCTCCATCCATTTATCTTGTTTCCTGACACCCTGCATGGTTATGTACGCCATCTTCAGTTCCCGCCCTCTCTTATTTACACACCAGGGTCTCCTATTTCTTCTACCTGCACCCACCTGTACCGACCTAGCTATCTCTTCTTGTTCCCCGTTTACTCCCTCCTCACAAAGGCCTTCGGCCCCTCTAAAAAAGCCACTGCACGCTTGGCGTGTCGCTGCCCGATGGCTTCGCTGAAATGAACGAATGAAACTTTATTAACAATTAGGGGGCTTGGTAGCCTAGTTGGGGATGAGGGATGAAAAGAAAGGGAGTGGGGTGACCGTCAGAGTCGTCCGGTAAGGTCTGCCGCTCACACGAACTCCCACAAGGAAAGGATCGTGCTCGCGGCGTCCAAGTGAGGGGCCGGGTTTTCCATTCTTCCAATGATGTAACGCCGGCGCCCTTGTGCCTGTTCCTCAGCGGTGAAAGGCTGGGGCAGTCCCACAGTAGGTGTCTTAACGTTGGAGAGGCACCGGTATTGCATGTGCAGCACGTCGCAGTGGCTGCCTGGTCGCCCTCCTCGCTCTGATCGGTGATGTCCGCCTGTGGGTCACCGCCACAAGTGCTTTCGGATGCAGCGTGTGCTCGCCACTTTGCCAGAACAACTTCCGTAAGGGCAGCACCTGTCATAGCCTTGTAGATTAGCATTTCCGCGCCACGCGGAAGCCCTTTGGGAAGTGGGTGGGGATTGTGCGGCACCTTCGCCCTCAGTTCTCGTTTGGCTTGCACCTTTATCCGCTCGCGTTCCTCGTCCGGGTCAAAGAGCAGCGGAGCCTGAAGGACTACGTCAAGGGGGGACGAGCGGAAACGTACCAGCTCGCTCGCCGCGTCATGGGCAGCGCCGTTTCCGATGCTGCCCGCATGCCCCGTGACCCAGTGCAACCGCACCGTCACGCCGTAGAGCTCGTGAAGGGTTCCGCAAGCGACTTTCACGTTGTGCGCCAAAGTGCCGGCTCTAGGTGTCTTCGTCAGATTTTTGAGGGTGTCCAATGAGTCGGTAAAAACGGTGAAGGTTTGTCCTCGCACAGAAAGTGGGCTGGTCCTTGCACATTCAGTCAACTTCTCTAGTGCATAAAGGATGGCCTGCAGTTCAAGTGACCTCACAGGTTGCTCTTGGGAGTATTGAAACGCCCGCGCATCCCGCTGCTGTCCTCGGACGGCAGCGACCGCTCCCCTGAAGGTATCGGGATCCCAGGCAGCGTCCGTGAAGATGGCGTTGTCCTGGACGTCAGCCCTCTCAGCAAGGGCGGTTCGTTGGGCGGTGTGATCCCCTTTCGTGCTTCGGCGCGTGACTGGCTTCATGACATGAACCTGGACGTCGTCCCAGCGAGTGATCGCGCGGAGAACTTCTATCAGTTCACCCAGCTGTTCCCCGTACAGCTCTAGGAGCGACTGGCCCGCTCGCGTGTAGAGACGGCGGCGATCATGTCCTGCCTTGCGTTCTGCGGTGATGTCTCTGAGCGGCGGGACGCGAGAGTAGCGGTGAAGCTCCTCGACCCGGGCTTGGCGGGGCAGGCCCGTTATCTACCGAAGACATTTCCGGTGTAGTCTTTCCAGCTTGTCGTATTGCGATTTCGTCAGGTCAAAACACACAGCTCCGTAGCAAGCTTTGGCGTTAGTACTGCTATTGTGACGGTACGAGCTGTGCGTGTGCTGGCTCCTCCAGATTTGAGGGCTATGCATCTTATAAGATGCAGAAGCTGTTTCCACTTAGGCTCTAGCTGCCGTAGCCACGCTGCCGCACCTCCGCCTTCATGTATCGGGATGCCAAGAATCTTGATGTGCCGGTCTGGAGCTCTCTCGAGTGTCTGGCCGGCGAGGCACAGCTTGACCCTTTCGCTTTCAGCCATAGAGCCGCCCAGGAGAATGTATTTTGTTTTTTCTGGAGACACTTCCAGTCCCGTGCTCTTCAAGTAGTCGGCTAAAGTATTGAGGGCGTCTTGCATAGCGTTGGCAGCGTCTTCTGTTGTTCTGACAGGGTCACCGGGCTCCGTCCATAGCGTCACATAGCGGCGTACATCATGAGGTGCACACCATGAATTCGCTGCAGACGTGTAGCTAGCCCTCGCATCACCAGGTTAAAGGAGCCATGAAGAGAAAACACAAGTTTGGTTTATTCAAAAGATTGTCTCGTTAGAATCATACTGACACCACTTTTAACGTAAACGTCGCTCAAATAAGCTACATAATTAGGAAAAACGGGAATGGTCATGCGACCCACCAGCTCATTTCCCGCAACAGAACCTATGTCGTCACATGAGCTAAGCTCTGCGATTGGCGGAGGCTGGCAGAAGCAGACGCAAATTAGGTAGAACTTACAAACTAGACGAACGAGCGATTTGCGCTTAAATTTAGGGCACATTCTTTACAAAGCAATAAGAATGATGGGACAAACAGTGGAAGTTACGAAAGCACATGTAAACATAGAAGTACTGATGCGTTCTGCTGTTCGTACTGCGCACACCATGCTTCGTTTCGCTGCACAGCACTACGGGGCTTGGGGTTGTCTCAGACGACACTGGCCGATTGACGCAAGCAACGGTGTCTTACTTGACCCCATTTGTCGAGCGAGCACTGTTTCAGGGAACCAATATTTTCTCCCAGAACAAAAACAAGCCAGGTTTAAATGCGGGCAAAAACAAACCAAACGCTTGCCACGGTATGGTGGCGCCATCTAGGTTACGGAACGTAAAGAAACGCGGGAACAAACCAACACCGCTGTACAGGGTGGAGACAACCTTTGAACGGTCCCGTGCCGCCGCAATTGGGCCAACGGGCTCAACGCGTTATTCTTTTCGTTTCCCACGAGACCTAGCAACGCGAAACAGACAATATGATTCAAACTTCTTCAGTAAACCGCGTTGCAGCGATAATTTTAGCGCGGTTTTGACACAATGACTTGCTTCGGCGGCGAGCGAGCAACCGAAAATGGCGGCGCCAGCGTATACGTGTCTCTACCCTGTACGGCGGATGCGTGAATGAAGGGATTCTAGGCTGCAGAGCGGTCGGTTTCAATGATGTCACTTGGGACCACGAAAACGCACGATTGAGCGGGAAAATCAAAATTTTAACCTAAATTGTTTAATTTCTCCGTGAATAAAGCACCGTTTGTATCCGGACAAGCGCTGGGGGCACTATAAAACACGAAATCTTTCGAATAAAACCAACTTGCATTTTCTCTTCATGGCTCCTTTAAATAGCGTGGGCGACAGAATGGCTCCCTGGGGAACGCCAATGCTGCTGCTGCAAATCTTAGGGTTCCTAATGTCACTCCGAATCTCAAAGGTGCGTCCCTCCAGGAATGACCTGACAATGTTGAGGATGCGGGCTCCTGGCTTCGTGTCTTCGAGTGCGGAGATTACTGCATCGTGCGTTACGGTATCGAACGCCTTCCGCAGGTCCACGGCTACCAGTATGCCAGGAATCCCTTTTCTTCCTCTCCGCTTTTGAAGACAACGACGGAGCAAGAAAAGGCTGCCCTGTGTGCAGAGGCCTGGTCGGAATCCTGTCTGGCCCTGGTCGAAGTAGGGTTCTTTCTGTGCCTCTTCAACGTGGTAGTTAAGCCGGGTGAGAACCATCCGCTCCAAGAGCTTGCTGAGTGTTTAGGTAAGCGAGATGGGCCTCAAGCTACTGATGCTGATGGCTCACTTCCCTGGTTTGGGAATGGGGCTCACCACGGAGTGCTTCCATTCAGCAGGAATTTCGCCTGATAGCCACACTTTGTTTATTTCTTCAAGTAGCTGCATTTTCCCGTGTTCGTTAAGGTTGCGCAGCATCTGCCAGGGGAAGCCATCCTTTCCTGTTGCGCTCTTGGCGTTGACGGATTCGACAGCCATCACTAATTCTTGCATTGTGAAAGGCGACTCAATATCTTTGTCGGAAGCAGGTGCTGTGCGTTGATATGATAAATTCTGGGGTCTGGTGGCACTGCTGGCTGCGGGAAGAGCGTCTCTGCTGCCTTTTTTTCGAAGTCGAACGCCGAGTCGCCGGTCGCCAGCCTGACCTTTTTGACAGTGTTCCCAGTCTTGCGGTTGCCTGACATGGCCTTGTAAGTCTTCCAGAGCTTCCGCCCCCCAGTCCGTTCATTGAACGAGGCGCAGTGGTTGTGCCACCGTTCCCGAGAGAGCATTCTGGCGTAACGGCGCGCTTGTGCTGTCTTATTGCGCACCTTGACAACGTCGACATGTTGTATCCCCCTGTCGAGGTAAATTCGATGCAGCTGGCTACGGGTGTCCCAAAGGTTGAGAAGGTGCTTGTCGGGTGTAGGAAGATGTTCATCCACCTCAATCTCTCCAGTGGCTTCCCGGGCAGCTGTGGAAAGCTTCTGAAGAAACGGTACGTTTTCGTCGTAAGCGTCAAAGCCGGATCGAAACCTGTCCCAGTCGACAGCTGCGGTCATCCGTTTTTTCCGCCCTGTATCCCGTACTTCAAGTTCATTCCAGATCGGATAATGGTCGGTACCCCTTCCGCCGGGACCGCACCTCCAGTCCTTTACAAGCCTGGACGTTGTCCAAGTCAAATCTGGTATAGTGTCGCGCTGCCTGGAGTGAAGTGCATGAGGAGTAGGGTAGTCTATGTCGTTTGCCAAGGTAAGTCCTGCCGCTTCAGCCTCTTCGTAAAGTCGGCGCCCCCTCTGTGATTTCTTGTCGTATCCCCAACTCCTGTGTCGAGCGTTGAAGTCTACCCCGGCCAGGAATCGGTCTTTGGGGTACCGATGTCGGAGTTCGCGTAGCCAAGCGAAATTTGCAGTCTCCGACTTGCCCTTTCTGTAGCAGCTGCTCTCAGGGACACCAGGATGGTCTGGCCACCACCAAGCTCACATCACACGGCAACCTCTTGTATTCTGTTGCAGTACTTCCCAGTGTTGAGTTTGACGTGTGGAACATCTTTACGTATGAAGATTGCCGCCTGTGCTTTGACTACCTCGTCTGGCTGCTGACCTTGCTTGTTCTTGTTTGTCTGTGTGTGCACAATCATAGGTTGAAAATGCCCTTCGTATCCCTGGATGCATGGATTAGTACCTCTCGTCTCCTGTAGTAGAAGGGCCGCCGGTTGCCCTACGTGTCTGAAAAGGGCTCCAAGCTCGGCAGCGCAGGACTTGAGTGACCGGCAATTCCACTGCAGGACGTCTGGCGTCCGCGCAGTCGTTTTATTCTGGCTTATGATGGGCTGGCTGGCAATGCTGTAATAGTACGGCTGTCACTTGGGCCTGCTGTTTTTTAAGGATTTCTCGGAGTTGTTTTATCTTCTCCTGCTGTGACTGGTGCATTTTGGTCCACTTCTGCATAGCTTGATTCGTTTGAATAGCTTGTGTTTGTGCTTGCGCTTGCAATCGCATGGACTGTGCCCTTGTTTCTTGAAGGAATTGGGTGACCCACGGAGGAGCTTCGTAAGCTAGGGGAGGTGCTTGCTTTGACTGCTGCTCTTGTAGATTCGTCAGCTGAGCAGTAGTAATTGCAGTTGTAGACTTGCCTGCTGCCTTCTGTGTTTGTTGCGCATCTGGGGGAGTGGCTACTAGGGCTCTCTTGGGCGATGGGAACTGCCTCAACTTCGCCTTGTCAATTCGCGCCCTTTTCTCCTTCCATTCTTTCAGTCGGTGCTGAAGAACGAGTTCTTGCTCGTTTCGCGTGTTGAGCTGTTCCTAGAACCTTCTACGAGTCACGTCCATGGAGCGCTGGATTTCCGAAAGCTCTTTCTGTACACGCGCCAGAGTGTTCTCGAAATGCCTAGTGCTGACTTCTGTTTCATTGTCGAGTTGCTTCAGCTCACTCTCGATTTCTTCCTTGCAACGTGAACTGAAGCCGGATGATCCCGGCTTGCTGGCTGTTATTTGAACTCCGGACGCTACCGTGGCGTATGACAATGCGTCAGCTTGAGGCAGCGACGGATTGTCACTGGGCTCCGAGAACTTGCTTTTTAGATGCGACGCATCTCTTGCTCTGGGGTATGTCCCTCCGCCGTCGGCGTCGGCGTTGTCCGCACGCTCACTGCACATGTGCAACTCTCCCCCGTTCTTCTCTCCGACAGCTGTGCGTAACACTCTCACTCCGTCTCATTATCATAACAACAGTTGCGTGCGCGCGCTTCACTCCGCTCCCGTCTGCTCCGGCGCGCGAGTGCGCGCATGCGCGACTCTCCTCCGCTGTCTCCTCTACTTCAGGCGCTGCGATATAAAGCGGGTAGCGCGCTTTGGCGGTTCAGTCAGCGCTCGCTCTCGTTCGACTCCGCGTGACTTCGATTGATGACGTCGTGCTTGGCTTGATTCTTCCGATGAAGACGTGATGGAAGCGACAGTCCCTTCAGCGAGTGGACTGACGCAATCCAATACCAGCGTCAGTCCAAACGCTCCCCCCTGATGCGTCGCATCACATCAGGGTTCCCTCGCGGGAAGATGGGCGTAATTTTGCTAGGCGTTGCGAGCGACCGCGTTGCGGTTTTCGGCTTGTGCTTGTGTCGTTTAGTGTGTCGGTTTCCCGGCTGGCCGACGGTGTGAAAACCTTTCGCTGTCCACGTTTGCTGCGTGACTGACGTTCCTGCGTCGCTTCCTTGACTTTCTTATTGAAAAGCCTACGCGCTATGCACTGTTTGTCGGTTCACAGAAGACCATCCTTCCCGCAGTTGGCGCAGTGTTTTTTGTCTTTCTGAGGGAAGGCTTCTGGAGGTTCCTCGTGGGAGGAGCCGCACTGCGAACACACTGCCTTCTACTTTGGGCACACATCCTGCTTGTGGCCTGGTGCGTGACAACGAAAACACGCCACGGATCGCGACTGGTACGGGCTTACTCGTTTCAGAAAATCCCAGTATTTCACGTACCAGGGTGGATGACGCGACGCAAACGTGATCAATTGCACCGCCCCTTTCTTTCCAATGGGACGGGCTTGTAGCACCTGGACGCTCCCAGAGTCCAAAGCTTCAACCAACGTCTCTGATGTTTCGCCTGGAGTGCAGTCGTATAGTCACGGGAAAGGATGGGCTCGATGGAGTGTCTAACGTTCTTAGTCTAAGTACTGCCGACGCCTGCTTCTCGTCGCAGGTATGCACAGTGAGGGTGTTAGACTCCTTGTTGGTGCTTCGCTAACTGCTGGTTGTACGAAAGGGCGCAGATAGCCCGTCTCACTTCCTGAGGGTTGAGAGATGTGATACTACATCGCTCCTTGGGTCGTATTGACAACACGAAGGTGCCGAGTTCGGTGCGCTCAGTGGCTCTTGCCGCTTTTGCGGACGTCCCGCTGCGCTGTAGCGCTGCTTTTCGTTTGGCGCGAGTAGTTGCGCGCTCCCAAAGTCCGTCCCCTTCAGCGCCATCTTCCGGGTCTCGGCTGCACCAGTCGGCCTAGAAACTTGTCGCTTTGCGTAATGTGGCTTCACCGGCGTCCCCGGATTCCGTTCACCGTCGCTTGCTGCCATGCTGCTGTCTGCGGTCATTTCTAGCTCTCGTAGTTAGGCCGTCAGCGGCCGCTCCAGATGGTTTGCGCCGCATGCGTAGCTCCCCTTCCGTCGTCGGTGCACCGTGCGCCGTCCAGCGCAACCTCAATGAGCTGCGCTGGCTCCGCTCCGCGGGGTGGCGCAGCGGGCGGGTATGACGTCAGTTCTCCTGATGAAATCGCAGGCGTTCCAGCGATAGACGGCGACGCCATCCAACCGCAGGTAAGGTCCCTGAAATTACTAAGGTAGCGCCATCTTTAGATCTCGCCACCTTTCGCCCTCGCCCGCGCTCCTTTCCTCCTTCGTTTTTTGCCATTTTCTTTTTCGCCGGCGAACGCCGCGCGCCATTGGCCAACGGCCAGTGACGTAGTACCTCGTTCCCGCGTTGTTTGTTTTTTCTTCTCTTCGCCGCCACTGTCCATTTAAATTCGCCATTTTAGGCTCAGCTGCCTCGGAGCAGGCCTTAGCTCCATTCGATTCAGAAGGGGTGCACGGCAACGTTGCAGAGGAAGTTCTGTGGTGCCGGTGCATGTGCAGCAGCGTGGTTCCGCGGTGCCGTGCATCACGGTTGCACCGTCAGTAGCGCCCCTGCGTGTTTACAATCGAGCGAGGTGCAGGCATAGCCATCTGCTAATCATCCTCGCCTGTCGTCCTCTACAACTGGATGTTTTCGGCCATCTGGGTTGCGCCGTACGCATCAGCGGTGACGCAAAGTTTGTCCCACGCATCTTCGAGCTCGACGGACATTTTCATGGGTCGCCGCAACTGCCGGTAGCCGCCTGCCAACCCGCAACGCCCGAATGCTCACGGCACCGAATCGCTGCACCTCCTCCGTAGCAGGTGCAGCGGTTCTCTGCACCGCGGCGGCACCGCTGCAGCACTATAAGCAATCGAGCGACGCAGTGCTCGGCACCATTCCTGCAGCGGCGAATCGAGCGCTTTGGTGCAGCGCACCGTGCAACGTTGCAGGCGTTGCAGGGAATCGCGTCTGAATCGAATGGAGCTCTTATCGAAGCCGCTAGCGTATAACAACCGAAGAGTCAGCTGCTCGTTTCAAACAAGTGTTGCGTCGGCAGCTTCGCGATGCCGAGTTGTTGTGCCTTCGGCTGCTCGAATAAGGTCAGTGCAGTCACGGCCAGCTCGGCTGTAGCAAGCTGTAATTTATCAAAGCCCACGCATGAATCAATGTTAGCTGTACAGCATAAAAAGGATTCACAATTGCGCTTGTTAGCGCGCTTCTGGCCTTGGAATACGGTAGTTATTATAGAATTGGGCGCTACAACTAATTGTAAGCTGAGCGCATTCTTTAACTGCGCGTTCTTTGTTCCAGCCTTTTCCACATATGCCCGACAGGGCCTTACTCGAAGTAATTGTGAACGCCAATCGCACAAACATTGCTATGCCACGGACGCACTGCCAAAAGTACGGCCGTCATGGGCGAGGCCAACGAGGAGACGCGAGAACTTTGACCCTGACAGCAGCCTATAACGACGTGAAAGATATATATTTTGCAACAGCGTCAAAGCACCGTAAAGTGCACGGAATAAAGGTGGCATAAATGTCTGTAGCTAACGCGGGGCGCATACTGAGCGCTGCCTAATGATCTACAACTAACGCAAAAAACGCGAACGCAAAAAAGCCAGCGCAGCGCTCGAACTGCCGCGAACCAAGGTCACCGCGAACCATACGCAAGCCCTCTGTGCAGCGCTTGCACAACTTAATCACGCAAATGCAAGAACGGAATTACTGTAACAGAGCAATCTGAAACGTCCACGTTCGATCCTTTCGCGTTCACGAACTATCCTGAGCATGCCGCACACGTAAACAAACACCGCGCTGTCCGTATGCGCCCGCGGCATCCACCCCGCAAATATCCCCTTCGATACAAAAATATACAACAAAACAGTCTCACTTAATGCGTGTTGGTAAAACGGGGCTCTAGAAATACTATTAATGCTACCCAAGAGCGATTGCGGCGCGAAAACAAGAGCAAACTGCACGAAAAACTGCAGCGAGCGGCCCGAAGCGTTGCGAGGGCGTCTGCTCTGAGGAGGCCAACAAAAATGGCGGCCCCGCCGCGGAGTTAAAGGGACCCGGCGCCGCGGGTGAGGGGAGAGAAAAAAGAGGAGGGCAGCGAAGGAGGAGGGAGCAGTTGGCGCTACCTTAGTTATTTTAGGGACCTTAACCGCAGGCGGCCCAGCCGCCGCTTCTATCGTTAGGGTAAGCTTTGGTTCGGCCGTGTACACTCGAAAGGAAAGTGGCCTAGGATGCCCAAAGAGTGTGCAAAAAAGATCGAAATTTTCCTCACGTGTGCGGAAGGTCAGTTTCCACGATTGTAGAAAAGCGCAACAATGTCCGAGGACGGGAACCATGAAGTAAGGCTTTCCTCTGAAGCACGAAATAAACGTGATCTTTCGCTCTGGCGCTACTGCAGCGCCTCCTCGCTGAAATGAACTCCGTCCCGCTGGAACGCCCTCTTCCAGCCCACTCGTCGGACATCACTGTTGATGTCAACGACTGCGAAATGCATCTCCTTACCGAGACCCCGTATCTCCCCACTCACTGTCATCACCTCCATCTCCACATGCCCCCCTCTCTCAGTAATCTCGGGTACTGTGCTCACGACCGCCTGCACAGTTGGGTACAGCGTCCTAAGCTCCCTCACTCCCCTCTCCAGCTGCCTTCGCACTCCAGCGCCCCTTCCTTGCAGAACGTCATTGGTTCCTCCGGCTAAACCACGAGGTTTTGCCCTTGCATGCTTTCCGACAGGTTGTACTTCGCCTTTTCTAAAACAACCCTGACCATCTGGCCAGGAAACACGCCCTCCTGCACTCTCTCGTAACCCGTCACCCGTCCTCTAATCTCCCCATCGGAGTAGCGCATGTTCGAAAAAAAAAGAATCGGATCATAACGGCCACCATGCGCCGATCTCGTTTCTTTTGGCTGCCCCCTTGGGGCGGCCAACTGCTCCGGCTGTGTCTGAGTCAGCCTGACTTCCTTATCGCTCGGACCCTTTTCGACCGTGTCTCCGTCTTGGCTACTCTCCTTTGTTATGGCCGCACTGGTATACCCTGGGTGACCAGGGCTGCCCTGTCCGTCATCGTTTTCCTGGGGGCCAAGCCCACTCGGCGCGCCTGTGTTTCTGCGTACGCCAATCTTGGCCGGAATGGCGTCCCTAGTCGCTAGCTTGTCCTCCATCTGCACTACCTTCTCCTCGAGCGCCTTCCGCTGCTTCCGTTCCCCGTTCAGCTCCTCCTGTAACTCCTCAACTTGCAAGTGGAGCTGCTGCTTTTCCGCCTCGAGCCGGTCGAGGTGCGACGCCAGCACACGCACTGCGCATAAAATCTCGTCCTTCCGCCTCCTCGAACGACCCGAACCGCGTCCCTTCGAGAGGGTACTCGCGCTCGCACCCCAGGCACACCACACCCGGCTTCTTCTTTGGTGGCATGTTACTCCACGTTCCCAGGCATGCTCAACTCGAGCCTATTCACTGCTGCGCTTTTCCGCGCAGTCCACGTTACTCAGAAAGCAAAGCTACGTGTAACAACCATTTGTCACATTTGGTTCATGTGTTTCCCTATGCTAACCCCGCCTGCTCCTTTCCACCTTACCCTAGCGCCTTAAATTACATCTATAATGCATTGCCAATCTAAAAACGAAATAACAAAATTTGAACACTTATCCGCTTTCGTCATCGGTGTCTCCGCTGCTCTCCGCACGTCCGTACCGTCCGCTGCCAAGCCAAGGACCCGAAGCTCAGGGATCCGAACCGTAGCGCGACCCCGCGCCAAATGCAGCCGTGGGCCAAACTAACATTCTCACATGCTGAGCGACGCTCTTTCCATACCAAGGTTGGACACAAATTCTTGTAACTTGTTCCTTCTATGCATACACAGCCCGTATATCATGATGCACAGCCTGTACTAAAAGTCACGCGCTTTATTGTTCGTATTTCAATGTATCTTGAAGGTACATGGGACAGACAAGGCACTGCCGCAACAGGCGGTGGTGGGAGCATGCTGCGTCGCTGAAGATTGGGACAGAAAGAAATTTAGTGCTCCACCCCAAGACTGAATGCATGCCACTGGCGGCTGCATGCCGAAATTTATATGACCAAAGGGCTGAAATTGTAGGGCACATAACAGGAAAGAGAAATCTTTAAGGCCTATGTGATTAAGGTGGGAGACAGATGCATTATAGATTTCCTGAGTGATTAGTCTGAAGTGTGCAGCAGCTGTAATGGCTTTTTACATGTGGTGTTAAACCAGTGTGACGTGGGCCTTTTGTTAACTTTGTAATTGATCTCCAAGGAAAACGAAGCCTAGTTGATAGTGTACCTCTTTCCTGTCTCTATCCTTTCCTTTTGTTATGCATGGCATTCACTGAAAATGTCAACAATAAAGACCTAACTAGCCTGCATACCCACCTTCATTCAGTTTACTGTTGAGATGCATATTCAAGCATAAAACCCTGGGACGTCTGCCGTTAACGACTTGTAAGAAACCCCTGATATCCACCGCACTCACCACTACCACCTTCACAACCTTACAAAAAACCTCGCTGCAAGCGTAGCCAGAACTGATTCCACTATCACCATCTCTGACTCTCAGCAAGCATGTCGCCTCAATCAAAAAGGATGCATCAAACCCTAAATACACTACGACGCATAAAGAAGCTAGTGATCATCCACATTATCTTGACATCACGCCATGCTAAACTACAAGGGAATGAGGCTGCACACACCGCTGTCCACACATTTACTTCCCAGGGACCCACAGAAAGCAGAAAAGACCCACCAGATTCCCTCACTCACCTTTAAGACCAACGCCGTTCTACAGATATCCTTTACCAGTACCAACAAATTCCCCCAACTATCATTCCCCTCATCTCCCTTACAACACCAGTGGCATGCCTTTTGCGATGCCTACAAACCCACACATACTACAACATGACACGACATATCACCCAACACGGGCCACTATCAATGCTCATCCTGTAAAGGGAGGAAAGGCACAACACGGACAAAGGAAAGACACGGACAGGCGCTTCCAGCGTCTGTCCGTGTCTTCTTTCTTGTGTGTTGTCTATTTTCGCCACTCAGTATGTTTGTAGACCTCAACCTACACACCCAGGAACACGTTCTCTTGAAAGATATAGTACACGGAAGACAGGGAGGTTAACCATCCAATCAACTCCACCCAATGCTTATCAATGATTTCAAGTAAACGCGTCCAACTTACATAATTAACACCTAAAGCATTTTTAACTTTCATTACTGAAATTATTTTCGTAAATTTAATACACGCCTATACTGAAGTGAACAGACAGCATATCTGAAAGTGAGTGAACATTCGCAACTTCGAATACTTCGCGAATAGCTTTTTTTATGCGCGTTTATTTAGACACAGGGGACAGGGGGCTATGAGTTGACGACGAAACGTGATTATTTGAAAATAAAAATGTTCGCTTCGTGGATGAAGTTAAGGCGTGAACGATGATGGCGCCCATCGATCCATGCCGCATATGCGGAGGCGTCGTCTATGCGGAGGCCCGTCGCCGCAAGGTGCCGCAAGGCGAGGTAGGACCCCAACAAGTGGTGGAGGTCGGCGATCGAGTCGCTGCGGTGGCAAACTGGGCAACCAGGGTTTGTAAAAGAACCTCGGTATTGAGGCCATTGGCGGGTCATGGCGGCAGTTAAGGCCACCCCCACCCGAATATTCCTGATCGCAACCTCCTCGGCACGGGTAAGACTCGGGGGGAGGGTGGCAGCCCACGGTGGAATGCGAGGACGTGTGCGGCGCCGGTGGTGTTCTTTTCTCGTCTCCAGGAGAGTGGCATGATCCAGCTCTAACGGGGAAGTCGGAGATGGAACGGATGCTGCCAGTCGGGGTGGCTGGTACGTCTGCCTTGCAGTGGTCTGTGAGTAGGTCACGAGGAACCCATTCAATCAGAATCTTGTGAGCGATTCGTGTCGCAAGTTGGTAAATACTTTGAGCCAGCACAGGGCTACGACTAACTAAGCGAAGTAGGTGGACTGCTTTTAGAGCATCGGTGCGAACTACGATGCGCTCCCCGGCAGCAAAGTAATTCCGGTTACAGCAATCAGAGCCTCTCTGATGGCTACAAATTCCGCACACAACGATGACGGAGGTTCCGGGACATTCAATCTGGACGTCTTGCTGAGGCTGGGTGGCTGGGAAATGTTGGAATGTGGACGGCGAAGGTCAGTTGGTTTATTGACACTCAATTGCCCGAATTGCCACGGGGGAAGTACTCGCTGTGGTAGGGCTGGTAGCGCATGAGAGACTGCGTAAGCTATTAATGCTCGCGCAGAATCACACAGTGCAGCCTTCAATTTCCGAGCATCGCAGCGTTGATGAACAAGTTCATCCAACATGTTCAGTTGAGCTTGTTCCAGGAGAGCAACTAATGGGGTGAGGGGGGGGGGGGGAGCTTTTGGTACTCGATTTTCATCGCTGTTTCAAATATTTGAAATTTACAAAAAAATACAGCAACAAATGTTTACTCTGCCGCAAAACTTGCAAACATTCAAGCTTCACTGCATGCAAGACTTTACGGGATGGAGGAGGAGGAATAAACATTTAATTGAGCAGTCAATGTTGTTGGGTTGACCGCCAGAAGGGGGACCTCCTCAGTCCAGGCAGCCCTGGGTCTTGGCAGCCTGTCTCGCCCGGTCTACCAGATGTTGTTGGTGATCCGGATTGGAGCTGGTCAACCTACCCTCCCACTGCTCAAATGAGGGATTTGGGTTTGGGGCAAGGGATTGTGTGTGGCGGCACTCCCATACCATGTGGTAGAGAGTGCATGGCTCCACGCCGAATTTACAAGTGTATTTGTACAATGTCGGATGCATTGAGTGTAGTAATGTACCATGTGGAAATGTGTTAGTTTGTAGCGAGATGTTTTTTTTTTGCATGACACCGAAGCCGTGCAAAAAGCTTGATGTAGAAGCCCTGCACGAAACAAGTGTTCGCTAGCTGTGGTGTACGTTAGCTCAAGTGCAATGCCACGAGTAAAATTTATAACCTGAAAATAGGTGTCCTGCGAATTTTATGGCATGAGTGAGAAATCAAGCGTCATTGTTAGCTTGTTGGTAATGTCTTGCCAGCAACTAGCATACCCAGTGTTCTTTTAATGACGGGGGGGGGGGGGGAGTGCTGCCAGCCATAGTAAATATCTTGTAATAGACGTACTGCATTCCCAGGATTTTGAGGAACCCGGATTCTTCCGTGGCAATGTACACAAACTTCTTGTTTCGCTGCTTTGTCACATTATTAGTTTATCTGTAACATTAATTTTTTGCATATCAAACACTAGTACCTGATTTCGCTGTTTTGTCACGTCTTTATTATTTTATCTGTAAAATTAATTTTTTGCCCATAAAACCATAGTAGCTGAACACAGGAACACAGATGTGTTTCGTTATGACTGCCTAAGATGCCTTTTTTATGTAGTCATGCTTTATACGCTATATATACAAGTGTCGCGGAGGGGCCCCTAGCCGCCCACTGTAAGCAGTGCGGGTGCAAACCACACTACGATACGTGCAGGCTGATAGGAGAAGGAAATCATAAGATCACCCGAGAAATCATCGAGGCCTTCGAAATTCATCGGCAGAGTGACAAGTGCATCAGCGTGCCTTCTGTAGCCCTATCAGAAAAAGAACTAAAATTTCTGGCCAACCGTCAATGAGATGAGAGTGCATACTTTGTTCACACTTGATAATGGTTTTGTGGTTGTTTGCATCGTATATATATGTTCACTTTCCCAATAAACCCTTCAGTTGTTAGTCAGCGCTGTCTCTGCGTCCTTCCCTGTGTCCTGTTTGTAGTGCGCTGTAATACAAGAAAGAAACAACAGCAGACAACTTCCTGTCGCAGCTAAATTCGATTGAACCAGCCATCCAATTCACCATGGAAAAAGAAACAAACAGCACCTTACCATTCCTCGACGTTTTGATAAAAAGACAGCCAGACGGACTAAATTTCACAGTATACAGGAAACCCACCCACACAGGCCGCAACCTGCAATTCGATTCCTGCCACCCAAATTCCCACAAATCATCTGTGGTCTCAGCTCTCTTACTTAGAGCCAGGACTATATGCTCAACAGAAGAGGACCGGAAGAAAGAAGAAAAAGCCGTAATCGCTGGCCTGAAGAATAATGGATACACGAGCAACTTCATACGACGCGTCAAACGCCGTCTCCCTCAGCCAAGCTGCAACCAAGGAAATTCCTCTGTACTGACGCCGCCGGTCAACAACCCCTCTCCTGTCTCCGCCGTCATCCCCTCCGCACGCCGACCCACCCGTATTTCCGTCGCCTATGTTAAAGGAACGAGTGAAACATTATCCCGCATTCTTCGCAAGGAAGGCATTGTCATCTCCCACAAGCCAGTGTCAACACTTGGACGGCTCATACCTCGACCTAAAGAGCGGCCGCCAAAAGAAAATCCCAAGGGGTCGTCTACAAAATTGCTTGCGCACAATGCCCCGCTAGTTATGTTGGGGAGACCATGAACTTCCCGGAACGCCTCCGCCAACACAAAAACGACGTTCGCAAGTCCGACCCTCAGCGCAGTGCATTGGCCGAGCACTGCGAAAAAGCTGACCACAGGATTAACTTTGAGGGCGCGCAGGTGATTGGTACCAAAACCAATTACTCACAAAGATTACTGCTTGAGTCCTGGCACATACAAGGGAACCGGCAAGGCCTGAACAGATCCCTCGGAGCCCTTCCCACCATCTACGCCCACGGCCTCCGACGCGCAAGGCAAGAATCCAGTAAGAAAAAAATCGCGCCAATCCACCCCGTGAATGTGGTTGGAAAGCAAAGCTGTAAACGGCACCCATAACGATTACCCATGCGACGTCACTTAAATTCACTCACGTCGCTCTACAAATAGTAAAACCAGAGAGAAGTGAAATGCACTTAACCACACCATTTATTACTTCAAAGAGATATTCTTGGTAAGGTTAAATCAATGCATGATGCATGAACGGTGTTTGGTTGAGTTGTATTGATGTAGCACAAGAGTGGAAGCTTTTTTTATAAAATCAAAGTAAGCTCCAACCCGGTGTTAGACGATCTGACTTCTCCGTCTCTGCGCCGCGGACGGAGGCGACGAGACTTGCGGCTGAGAAGGAGGAGGAAGAAATACTTCTGTTAAGATTTCTGAACGGCCCAGAGTGCAGCCCTGCGGAGTGATTCCTTCTTCTGTGGGGCCCATATGCAGTCCGCGCGGCCTGTGTTCTGTCCACCCGCTGAAGCTGGGTAGGTAGAGAGGGCCTGGACAGCAGCATCTCCCATTGCTCTTGTTGGGTAGTTGACGGAAAGAGAGGAGGGTGCTCAGGGCTAAAGTCGCACACCCCGATTACGGGGCGGAGTATTCCTACTTCTGAGAAAACTTTACATTCAGCGTCGTAGCGATTCGGATGCATTACGTGAAGACGCGTAGGCTGTGGGAAGGAGCCCGGATTGTATGAGCCGTAGGATAGTTTGTTGTTCTCTGGAAAGGTCAGGGTAAGGCGAAAGTACGGTCTGTCTCAGAAGGCGATAATGCTGGATTATCTCCCTGGACGTGACAAGCGGGTGACCGTCCTCGTGCAGCTCCATAGCACGGGAGGTAAAAGCGCAGGCTTGTTGGGTGGACGTATTTGTTGTTCTCCATTGAAGCGTGAGGCGGTGTCCAGATGAGCTGAATGGAACCGTTTGGGGAGTGGTTTTTTAGCACGCACAGTGCAGGTCAGGACACACAACCCGACTGGCAATTCCAGTAGGCTTGCTGGGAATCGGTGACTACCCTCCGAACCCCTGGTTGAGTGAGAGCCAAGGTGATGGCTGCCTCTTCTGCTGCCGTCATTTGTTGGGTCCTAAGCGAGGTACACGCAAGAAGGTTGGTTCTGGAGGTAGCCACGATGATGGCGTGTTGCTGCCCTCGATGTTTGGAGAAGTCTGTGTAGATAACTGCATGAGCCCCACCGAGGGTGGTGTTTAGCGCTTGAGCCTGTGCTTTTCGTTGACCCTCGTCATGTGAGGGGTTCATATTTCTAAGCAAAGGGAGCATCTTTAGTTTCATTCGCCAAGAGTCTGGGAGTACGTCAAGCGGAGTGACATTCTGGGCTGCCCAGCCAATCTGGTGAAGCATGCGGTTACCCACCGCAGTTCTGAGCCGGACCTTCTGGTTAGAAAGATGGCCTTCTATTAGCTCTTCCACCGTGTTGTGGAGCCCGTGCTAAGCAGCCTCAGTGTGGACGCACTCATGAGAAGACCAATGGCCTGCTCAACCACCTTTCTAATCATTATATAAAGCATCTCTATGTCTTCCTTGTCGAGAAGATAGGGGTTTGTCGTAAGTAACTCTCTAGAGGACAAAAGCTTAAATTAATCGAAAGGTACCGGATTCTTTTAGGCCTCGCTTCTTGGTGGCAACTCGCCTGATATAGGTATGATTAGATTAATTCTGTTTTTGAGGCGCTGCAAGGAGACGTCATTCTTGGTGTTGGCCTGGAAATGTAGGCCCAGGATCTTGATTCTGGGGTTTGGAGTGATGGCCTGGTCATCAAAGAGTATTTGAATGTATTCCTTGATTTGCTGTGAGGGCGGACGACAAGGAGCTGTGATTTTTTACGTGAACACTGGGGGCCACAGGCTTTAGCACATTGGTGTACTAAAAGTGAGATTCCATGGATTGGTGTGAGCTTCCTTTTATTTTTGTAACTCTTAGCACATGAGCAAGGTGCGCACAGGGCCGCTAGACGGGCGTGAGTGGTCGTGTGACGCTTTCACGTGGCATTCAGCGGGAAGGCAGGGGGTAAACCCGTAGATGTGCTTGGTGAGTGCACCACCTGTCTTCCCCGTCTTAACGTGGGCTCGTAGCTAAATCGGTACGACAACGGGCTCTCGCTTTGTTAGTCTATTAGTTCCAGGTTCGATTTCCGGCGGTGCCAGTGAATTCTTTTATTTGTTCGCTGGAGTTTTCTGGTGACACCAACGGTCGCGAAAGAACCCTTGGGTGGTAGAGGTAGAAAGCTTTGCTTTAAAATGGTAACTTGCGGCGACCTATAAAAAGATGGATGCTTGGCACTGGGGCTTATCACAACTAGTTGCCATTTTCTCCTTCACTACTACAGGCCTGACTGTGTACTAATAATGCTTGGTTCCTACAGCTGGTAACGACAACAGCAAAAAAAAATTGTCCAGTGTGCAGCCCTCCTTCTACCGCGCTGTATGTCCTATAATCAGCTGGCTTAAGGTTTGCGACCCACGAAGTGATTAGCAGAGAGATTTTTCAGCACAGTAGTTACTACACCTTCTTCGCTATGGTGAACGTTACCTGCCTGCCTCATGACAAAGAATACGCAATTATTGCTTACGTCGAACAAGTTAACTCCGTTATACCAGGCCAAAAACACAGCCCTGTGGTCTATGTGGCAGTGGAGGGCGGTATCAGTTTTGCGCGTAGAATCGTTTGCAGTGGCTAGTTTGGCTACGATGCGATCATGCGTCCTCTCACTGTCCTCGTGTGAACGGCGTTGCTGGTTCTCTCGCGGCTGCACGTAGGCCACAAAATGCCAAGCTGCCTTACACACGGCCCTCTCATAACACGCAGCGCCACACTGTAAGTACTTTCCAGACGTTCGTTGGGAGCGCACCCATCTCTCTCGCAAACCGAGAAAGCAGAACTGATACAGAACTGCCGTGGTCACCGTCGTAATGTACTACGCGGCATTTAGGCGGCCGCACACACGCCGCGTTCCAAAATCTGTTGCACAACACCGCAAGTTCTCTCTAGAAGTTCTTCGGGAGCACTCTCATAACAATCGCAAACTAAACGCATATGTACAAAGCCCGTGGTCACCCCTGCAACCGTAGAGAAAACGACGACGAGAAGCGCAGCAAAGAAGCCGGACCGCAGCGGCTATTTTTAGCAAAGTTTCTCAAACCATGACGTCACATCCGGCAAAAAACAGAAAAGTCCGTTTCTTTTTTGTGTGTGTGGTCTAGTTCACGCATCCGTAGTAGGGCTCGCCCACCGTTCCTGGACATCAGGTCGCTGCACTTTTTTTTTCGTGTGCGTAACTTTGTATCATAATGAAAGGCTTAAAATCTCATGCACTAGCTCAAGGCGTGATTTAAAGTACAGTTTTTGATACCGCTCCGGAAGAAACATTGCTGGTGTCACCCCATTCAATGTCAAGCCGGTCCCGTACGGCGCCGAAGTGCAGCAGCTAGGCAACAGTTCCTGCATCGAGCAATATTTCGAACTCAGGGAACAGCGAGCTTCTAATAACCAACAGCAGCGAAAATGCAAGACGAAAACCTATTCTGTTTTGGAAGATGACATTACGATTCCCGGTTATCGTATGTAAGGAGATGGTGCATCAGTTTTTCCAACCTTACCGAATGCTCCAAAGTATTTTATCCCATCACTTTACGTTGTCATGTTATGAAAGTATGCCGAAATGCACTATGCGCCGCACAAATGTAAGTTGAGTTCCAAAGTAAGTTGAGTTCTAAAAATAAGTGTATAGGCGCGGGCTGGTTTTATACGGGCTTATAAGCAGTATGGAGGCTTGTGGAGGAAAACTTTAGCAATTGAGCACGGCACCAATAACGTGGTCGGTTCAGCTCGGAGGTTGTACTCGTATACAGGGCACGGTGCCATAACCTCTTCATCCACAAAGTAATCGCGGTTTTATCCTCGTGTGATATTTGTAGCTGTAAACGAAATCATAGGGAGTTAGGAATAACACGCCCATTTTTCATTACTGCTTTTCTGCCCTTGTAAAAAGTCTGTACGGAGTGTAAAAAGTCAGTATGGAGAGAAGCTATCACTAGTCGGTTTCCCTACGAATTCTGCGGATGCGCCGCCATAATATTGTTACAGTGTGTCAGTAGTTCAAGAACGAAATGTTAGTACATAGCCCCAAGCATTGCGGACATGTGCTAGGGCTCAGCTGGGAGGAAGAAGAGGTTCGAGCTTGGTCCAACGCGGTGCTCGCTTCTCTGTGTGTGTGAAATACACCTTCATTTTCACGTATTCCTCTCCGTAACAATATGTTTCCGTCATATCAGACACGCACCTATATACACACACGGACGCGCACGCCCGCTCACACACGCAGGCACACACGCGCAAGCGCGCACACACGCACGCACGCACATATGCACCCATACTCACTCACGTACGCATGCTAGTCACGCGTACCGTAAAAATACAGTAACACTATGTTTGTTCAGACCTGAAGGCATATTTACGGTACATTTCCCACAACCATGTCTTCTCCATATTTACATATGCGTTATAGTAAAACTGCACTGGAGAGGAGGAGGTGGAGAAGGGGGATAAAACTTTATTTAACACTAAAATCAGGCTGGAAAGTGGGCTAGGTCCTCAGTCCAGGACAAGAGAGCAAGAGTAATTTTTTTTAAATTCAGGAAACGCCGTCCCGAGTAGTCTAGGATTTGTTTTTTTGCGCCTGAAGGAGTTTGAAAACCATAAAGAGCTGCTTGGACATATTCACCGGTTTCGATTCTTGTTATACTGGAAACCGGCACTTATACAATTTATTGAGTACGTTAGCGAGTATATCAAGCTTTCAACACCATGATAATGTCGTAACCGTTCGGGGAGAGAGTCAGTTTGTTATGATAACGTTGGTTACCATAGAAATTCGGGGCACAAAAGCCGCCTTCGAGTACTCTGGACAACGTAGTCTGCGCCGTCGCGGTGGCTTAGCCCAAACAATCTAATTGTATTTGCATCTGAATAAACAACACACGCTACGGATATGAACCTTCTTCTATGCAGCCATAACGAAAGCCAATTTGTGAAGGGAATGTATGCCATACAGCCTGAAGAAAATATTCACATGAGATTTGTGAGCATCCCGAACATTCCCAAGCCTCCCAATAAGACGTTTGTGACGGCGCATAAAAATTAAAGCGCTGGGCGCAGAAAAAAACATTCATATTGTACAAGTGAACAACAACGAAGCAAATAGAATACAGCCGTTTTATTTCCTGCTGTGCGATGCGCGTGTAGGAACCCACTGCTTGGATCGTAGCATTAGACTGTTGAATCTTCATTAGAGCATCTCAAAAATCTCAAACTTTAGGGCATCTCAAACTTTAGGGAAGCCTACGCATTCTTAATACTTGTCGAGGAGCTCTGAACACTGAATCTCGCAAATAGGCTAGAAAGGACCAGTGCTCCTAAGGAAGTTGTTCTGTCTCTCCTCTTGTGTCGCACAGTTTTGCGCGATGCAGCTTGAAATTATTCAGAAGTGTCAGAAGCTGTCAAAACAACTGAATTACTGCAAGTACATCTTTCAATGCACAGAAGCATCAAAGCGGGCGACTTCTAGCACAGACAGTGCTGTCCCTCACAAGCGGAGTGTAGCAGTCGACAGCGGCGCGAGTCTTCAAGCTGACGTCAGGAGCGAGGGGGAGCCATTCAAACATCTCACCGCCAAATCCCGAAACCCCACAGCCCTCCACGCTAAGAGGATCGGATAGTGAAACTTCGCCTTTATAGCTTCCTGTGGCAGCAAAGTGCCCTACTTCGAATACTACCTCAGAACGTAGTACCGCTGCTACAGACATAAGAAAAAGCATCAAGTATGCTCTGTCAGCGGTAAGTTAGGGAATCGGAAGGGCGTCAGCCCTCAACCAGATAGCACCTTTTGCAGAGTGTGTGGCTCGGCTGGACCCATGAGAGAGCCCGAATTGATTGATTGATTGATTGATTGATTGATTGATTGATTGTGGCGTTTAACGCGCCGACGCAACGGAAACGATGAGGCGCGCCGTAGTGGAGCGCTCGCGA
>NW_027526203.1:223372319-223639819 GCF_048455015.1 Haemaphysalis longicornis | reverse complement strand
TTGGCGGTGAAGTCCGCTTCACAGGTGCTAGTCCCAACACGACGAACAGTTTCGTTTATATTTTGCAGCCGCCGAGGTTGAGTCACCGACAACGAGGCGCCCACACGGCCGCCGTTCACCCGCATGTTGTAGCCTAGGCGAGGAAGGAAGGCTTTCTTACACAGCACCGGAGCTTTACACAAAACTTGCAGCCCGCGCGCGGATGGCAGCCGTGCGGAATCCTAACAGTGCGTATGTACGCGCTAGAGGTTTGGCCTCTTCCCAGAGAAAACAACACAACAAAGGCGGGGGAAACACCATCTGCTCCAGACCGTCAGGTCTTTCTCCAAGGAAACACCATCACCTAAAGTGACTATATCCGTATCGTGGGTGTGCGGATCCACGAGAAAGGCACCAAAACGGCAGCCATTCAAGCATTAAACAATGCGGATTTCCAGATGAGCAGATTAATCACCAGGATCGCAAAGAAACAGCGCGGTCTTTAGGAGCACAAAATTCTTGTGCAGTTCATTATTATCAGCAAAATTACGCAGCCCAAACGTCTTGTTGTGCATACCGTTATTATCAGGAAAATTACGTACGTGCCCGGCATGTAAAGCTCGATAGAGCATAAATAGAGAAAATAAAAGAACTATTCCAAAAGCAACTAAGGCAGCAGTCGGCATCCATATATCAGCGCCGCCACAGACCACACAACAACTTGGACGAGCTCATTGAGACCCATCGTATGGCCCAGTACAATCGGTTAACCGGTCCCATCACCGGGAGAGACATTCTCGAATTCCTACACACTCTACGCCCATCAACTTGCATCTGAGACTACCCTACGTCGGGAAATCTGAGAACACATCAATGTGGCAGCGTTTCCTGACAACATGCATCCAGCCCATCACCAGGAGCCCAGGCAAGCTAGGACCATGGCGCTACACAAGTGATATCACTATAGACCACAGGTCTGGTTTGCGAACCGGGGTAGCGTCGTCGAAGTGGACCATGGTTGGTATAGTGCCGGAACAGTTATGGAGACAAGTTGATGGAGAAAGAAAAACATTTATTTACAAGTATTTACATTCTTTATTTCAGTGAGCAGGCAGTGTGCTCCTGCGCGCAAGATGTCAATAAGCACTGTGAGTCCGCCCTCTTTCACGCTTTCTCTCCGCTGCGGTCAGGAACGCACCAATCACAAAAATCCATGGCGCTGAAGTTGACTGATGCACACTCGGCACGTTTCCCTCTCCTACAGGTTAATGTCAGGTTGACTCCGCTGAGGCCGTCTACCTGGGGTCGAAGCTCTTTGGACCACTGAGGTTGAAGCGTCGGGAAGACATCTGTATTCCTCCTGTTGTAATCCAGCGTCGGGCGGCTCGTTTAAGTACCGCATCTCCAGCGTCGTCCGACATGCCGCAACGGCAGGACAAAGGTGTGCGGCCTCAAACCAAGGTAGATACAGGAACGCGAAGCCGGCCACCAAAAGGGAGTCGCCACATGAGGCCCTTGTCCCCACCTCCGCGGAACGTTTCCGGTCATTAAGGGGACATTGGGGGGTGGGCGCTCGGGTGGGCAGAAGTTAATGAAAGCAGATTATGTCTAGCAGCAGAACCGGTCAGCCCCGCGTCATTGTTAGACGCAGGGACGTTCCCCGTTGGTGAGGGGGAGGGGGGGCACCCGGCAGTGAACAGGATTGGGTGGTCGATCCGATAATATAGAAGACGGATTTCACAACACTGCTAAGAAGACACGGCGAGAAACCCTGGCCAAAGCCGGGTAACGATAGTGGTGGTTGACTATCGAGGTAATGCGATATCCTGGTTCTCAATCCACGACCCGCACAGATACGAGAGAAGTGGCCATCGCGCTCGCCATCACGACAGGTACACGGGCAAATATAATCACCCTGCGCAACGACGCAAGGGCAAGAATTTCTACGGTAGCGGCACATATACTGCAGACCCGTTCGTAGATAACAGTAAGACAAGGCCGTCCGATTTGGACCCCAGCGCACTCGTCACTCCCGGGGAACGAGATGACACCCGAGGCAGCCCGAGCATCCCTCTACCAGGTTGGCCTCGAATCCGAGGAGGTGCAGACTAACCCGACGGTAGGTAAGTTTCCAGCAGCTCACAGATCGCTCACAGGAGGACAGTCAGTAGCGTGACATGGGCTGTAGACATACACTTTCACCCATCCAGCCCTATTGGGGTGGCGCAGGTCCTCCATTTTGCCCCGAAGGGGAGGTGGAGACAGCTACAAGGACACCTGCGAATGGTTCGGCCTATCAGCCCCGTCACTCACACGCGTGGTTTGGGTCTGTAATCTGAAACCCCAGCGCACCAGCCGCGTATTTCGTATCATTAGTTTCAAGCAGTGGGAGGCTGCACTGCTCAACTCTGTACCCGAAGTATAAGTTGCGATCTTCTGGCTGGCGGAAGATGCCGCCAAGGACCACGGGCTCCTGGCCGTCGTCTGACGAAGCGCCTTCCGGGAAGCTCCTTCCCGGGTGGTTGCGCTCGGTAAAGGTGACCAATGAAGTTTTCTCTGTCTCTCCCTCTCTCTCTGTCTCTCAACGTGTAAGTATATACCTTGAAGAAAGAGGCATCGCTATTTGAAAAGGTGTACAACGTATAAAATACTTGAGATCCGTGCATTAATTTTGATGTAATATCTGGCACTCTATGCAGCCAGCAAGGCGTAGCAGTTCTAGTAGCAGTGGTAGCACTGGTAGTGGCAGTGGTAGGTAGAATAGCATTTTATTAATGTAAGAACATTAAATCCCCATTACACGAAAGTCCAGGGTCCGGCGTCGGCGGGACAAATCGATAGGAAGCCATATAAATAAGGACCATTGGATTAATTTGGATGCAGAAATTGCACACGGGGTTTACGGAATGCACTTCCAACGCGCATCTCCTGACCATTGTCCTATCCATGGCTCTAACTAACTAACGGTGGTCCTAGAATAGGTGTTGGAGTCTTCGACTTGGAAACATGTGTTACAGACAAATACTGTGGAGACCAGGAGTAACTTGAACGTAATAATTACAGTCGCAAATCCCGTTTACGCTAATAGGGACTTTAGAGAGATTACAGGGGCGAAAAAGAAACCACGGGAGTGAAAAATAATGAAGGAAATCTCGTCAAGGGAAAAGGTCCACGACGATGGCAGTTAGACGTCACAATCGCACCATTGGACGCTAAGAGATGTAATTTGCGCACGCTGATTACAATAGAGAGTTATAGCAGATCGGAAAAACGGTTCCGGTACGGTACACGGTAGCCGCTACGGGACCGTAACGGGAAGGCTCGTTTTTAGAGTTATAGCAGACCGTAACTACCGGCCATGCTACCGTGGCTGGGAGCGACTTGTGTTGTACGGTGTCTTTCAATTTTTCGTGAGTCTGTGGCGCTTCCTGTGCTGAAATATTAGTTTTCAGTTCTCAAAAGCGCTAAAGACAGTATAAGAAAAAAAAAAAAAAAAAAACATCCAACGCCCCCACGGAGATTCGAACTGCGACTGCGTGAACATGGAGCGGCATTTTAACTCTACGCCATTTCAACAGATGGCGCCAGTAGGTCAAGCTCAGTACGCTCAGTACATACGGCTGGCTGTTCCTAGTTTTTCGTTTTATTTGAGAGTCCCTCGCAGAGATACCGCCTGTTCCTCACTCGCCGATTTGTAGACGGGCCCCATGTTGCTGTTAATACTAGTTATGTAGGCGTATCGCCTTTATTTAACCTAAAAGAAGCTATCGGACATGCGTCGTTCGACGACAAAAGCCACGGCAGTTGGGCCGGGACCGTGTTTCGCTTGCTGCTTGAGCTGTCAGAATCGCGTGGATTTCACTTGTTGCAACCTCATTTTTCTTAAACGATCTCATATCTACAATCCGTTCGACTAGGCGTGAGCCAATCGTACGTATCCTAAACTCTTCTAAAGCGGCCGCCCGCTTTCGAACGACGGACACGGTATGTCTCGGTACAGCGCGGCCAAGTCGCTCCGATATACGGTAGGGTTCTGCGCATGCGCGGCGGCGTCCAGACGGTAGACGTTACCGTACCGGAACCGTTTTTCCGATCTGCTATAACTCTCTAATAGTAGCGAAGCCCGTGTACGTTAACAGCATGTATGTGGGGCCTACAAGTGCGACGAGGAAGAAAAGAAAGGCGAAGAAAAAAGAAAGAAGAAAACGACGCAAAAGGAAAATTCTAACGACGATCTAACGAGAGGTCACAATCGCAACATTGGAACCTGCAAGAGTCATTTGACCATGCAGATTACAAAAGTAGCAAAGCATGATTACGCTGATAGCTCATATTTAGGACTTACAAGGGCGAAGAGGAAAACAGAAAAGACAAAAATAACGCAAAGGGGAAATGGTCGCAACGACGGTAAGGAGGGCTTACAATCGCGCCGTTGGAAGCCTGCAGGAATAATTTAAGCATGGTCTATAGAGAATGCGGTTTATTGATGCTTCCGAGGTTTGTGCAGCAGGGAGGCTAACATGCTACGTCAGGTGATAAATGAGACGTGCGAGAAAAAAAAGAAGGGAAAGGGAAAGAAGAGAGCAAAAAACAGCAGAGCTGGGGGTTAACCTAGCTTTTCCCCATACTGACAGTGGATCCCAGGAGACAGGCAGCAGCCGTATCCCAGCAGTGAAAAGCCGTTTTCGACGACAGTGCAAAGCAAAGATAATTAAAGTATGTACAGTGTTTTATTCAGTAGCAGTCGTCGTCTTCCCAAGGCACAGCCACGTAATGCAAATCCTCCTGTAGCGCCTCGTCGTATCGGTAGACCTCGGTAGAAATGAACGGAGTTGCGATCTAGAATTGCGAACGGATTAGCGATCTAGTTGTGATCTAGGTTTGAAGCATGGTAGTTACATAAATAGCAAAGCAGGGCTAACAAAGGCGACTGGCCAGCCCTCTGTGTCATAGTAGCGATATTCCGTTTGAGGATATGGACAAGCCGGGCACCTCAGGTGCGATGCAAAACGTTAATTAGACATGTTGATATGCCGCACCCTACGTCCAAACCGACCTAAAAGGTACCAAACCACCCATATATACAAAAAGAATGCGCAGAACCGTGCTGAGGGAACATTTCACAATAAAAAAAAAACACGGGTTCTAAAAAAAAAGCATTGGCAGTGCTAGGATTTGAACGCGGAGCGTTCGCTGCAAAAACCCACGATTCTTCCTCTAGGCTTCTGAAGCAGAATGGCGGAGCCCTTTTAGCAGTTGCATATAAAAATGTATAAAGTGTTCCAAGTGAAGTAATAGATGGCGCTGGGTGCGCACCGGAAATGTTGGGCTGGTACCCACAAGGGAACATAATCTCGCGTTATAGCAACATGTGGATGAATACAACGACGCGACTGGAAACGGATCATGACGAAAATAAGAAGACAGAATAGCCCTACTAGACACGTACATTTCTGCTGTCGAGACTGTTTCAACTGCAATGGACTCTGAAGCGTCTACGTCAGGGCTAACTGTGAACAGCGGACTTCTAGCGAAGTACGCCCGAGAAAAAGACGCAAGCGAACACGGATAAAACCACTGCCAGCCAACAAAACGGCCACCGTTACCACGCGAAGATTAAACGCCAGACGTATATACCTGTGATGACGATGACATTGATGCAACAGAAGATAACAAAATCCCCACAGACCTACCAATAGACATAGAGGAGAGAAGTAGGTAGGTAGGTGTCTTACAAGGTTTATTAGATCCGGGTGAATGTCATACAACACAATATACAGAAAGAGGTCCCAAGGTAAACACTGTAGTGGGACCTCGTGTTAGTAAACGCGAGAAGTGATATAAAAAGGTACAGAAAATGCAGACGCGCGTACAGTAGATAAGGTGAAAAATACGACAAACAAGGCTAATAAATAATATACGTTTCTGTGACAGAAATATTTTCGAAGACAGAATACATAATTATACAGTGCAACAGATTTAAAGGTTGGTCATGAAGAACATAGGTGTAATAATTTTTTCTAGGTAATCACAGTGAAAAACAGACCACAAGAATTAGCGGGTTAAAAATGTCCCGTGTGAGTGTTTTAATGAAGAAATAGGCAACAGATTTTTAAGTTCAAGAGCGAGGCTGTTCCAGTTCTTTATAGCAGCAAATTCTACCGTTTGTTTTCTATAGTTTGTGCGCACTCTCGGAAGCAGATAGTTGTGTTGAAGTGAGAACCGTGTGTTGTTAGGATTGGTAAGTCGCTTTCTATTGATTATGTATAAGTATTGCGAATTTTTGGTTAAACGGTAAGCAAATATTCCCAGGTTATACAGAACGAGTTTGTCAACGGTAAAAATGTTTAGTTTCCGAGAAAGTGGGGGCACATGCGCGTTGTACTGGCTGGATGTTATCAGTCGAACCACTTGGTTTTGAATGTGCTAAAGGGGGGTGAGGTGCGAATGATAAGGCCCCAAGACACGATACAGTAGTTGATATGACTATGGCAAAATGCATAGTACAGGGAAATGAGCGTTGATAAGCTGAAATATTGACGCGCTTTAAGCAAAACTCTAATACCATATGCCGTCTTCTTTTTTAAATACTCAGTGTGAGCAGTGAATTTAAGGGAGCAGTCCAGTTGTACACCGAGAAACGAGCATTGATTGCTTGGAAATATGGAGTGGGAGTTAATAAGTATGGTCACATTATCGTGCCTAAGCTTATGGGAACCAAATAACATGAATTGTGTTTTAGACGGATTAATTACTAGCTTATTCCTGTCGCACCACATGCAAAGTTTCCTAAGGTCGTTATTTAGCTGCTGTGTTATTTCATCGATATTTTCGTGGGCCGTGTAAATGGTTGTGTCATCAGCATAAAGTAGGCAGTCGGCTGAAATTGTTAGGCAGTTTGGGAGGTCATTATTGTAAATTAAGAATAAGATTGGACCAAGGATAGACTCTTGTGATACGCCTATATTTACAATTTTTATATCCGACATTGCACCTGATACGTTAACGGTTTGTTCTCGATCGAACAAGTAATTCCTAATGAGGGTTAAAGGGGGACAAATTACACCATATGAAGATAATTTTTGAAAAAGAATGTCATGATTTATGGAATCAAATGCCTTACTAAAATCTATGAAAACTGATCCGACTATTTTACCTTCATCGATTGCCTTCTTCAATTGATCAGTCAGCGCTATTAGAGCAAGATTAGTGGAGTAACCGGGCCGGAAACCGAACTGTCGAGGTGTCAGAATTGCACGAGGTCACGGGTTCGATTCCCGGCCGTGGCGGCCGCTTTTCTGATGGAGGCGAAAAGCAAAAACGCCCGTGTGTACGAGATTTCGGCGCACGATAAAGATCCCCAGGTGGTCAAAATTAATCCGGAGCCCTCCACTACGGCGCGCCTCATCGCCTGCGTTGCGTCGGCGCGTTAAACCCTACAGTCAATCAGTCAAGTCAAGGTGTCAGAATGCGAAATTATTGAGGCAGTTTCAAAGACGTTGTTCACTTAGCTTTTCAATAACTTTACTAAAAAATGCAAGTATAAAAATTGGTCTGTAGTTATTTATGGCATTCTTATCCGCCTTTTTGAAGACAGGAATAATTTACTTCTTTTCAGCTCTTGTGGGGAGACAGCAGTATTAAAAATTAAATTTACAATGAAAGCTAGTGTATCAGATATAATATCAACAGTATCCTTGATGTAGCGTGCATGAATGTTATCAAGGCCGGCACTGGTTGTTTTAAGATTAGTGATAGTAGAACTAACTTCACTGGATGAAACTGGGAAAAGAAAGAATGATTGTGAAACCTTTCGTTGTGCAGAGGTAAAGGGTGCATTCGTCACATTTGATAGATGTTGTCGAAAAAAATGAGCTGAAGGCGTTAGCGATTTCTTTGTTTGTGCTGAGGGAAAGACCATTGTGTTGTATTTCTCAGATAACATTCGGAGGAGCATTGTTATTCAGAAATTCGTTAATGATACGCCGCTGCTTTCCGCTGTTACTACCGGTTTCACTTATTCGTCGTTCGTAATAATTCTTTTAGCGGTTTTCAGCAATAGCGTCAAAGTAACAGAATATTTTTTGTACCGCCTGAGAAGCGCGGCGTTGAAAGGTTGCCGCTTAGTTTTTTTGTACAGGTTTTCTTTTTTACGCATGCTTTTGAGCAATCCGGAAGTTAACCAGGGGTTCTCAGAGAATGAGTAGTTTTTACGACACTTTACTGTAGATGTAGACGACGTTATACAGTTCTTTATTATCACCGTAAATTCACTGTACGATGACTGAGCATCTTGACACGACAAGACTCGGGACCAGGGGGCGCATGACATTAACTCTCGCAATTGCTGTTTGTTGAATATTGTTCTGTATGACTGATCTTTTGAATAGTTTTTTGCACAGTGAAAACGAAGGGCTATTGGATAATGATCAGTAATGCTTGCTCGAATGATAAACGCTTCAGGTGGGGTGAGGGCTTTTGTTAGCGCATGATCAATAAGCGTCCCTGAGTTGTTGCTCGAAGAACGGGTTGTGTCTCATATCCATAGCCAAGAAAGCAATAAGTGTATTCATTAACTTGCGCTACCGAGTCATCTAGAAGGTTAATGTTTATATCCCCTAAGATCACGACGTTTTTGTTTTCGTTTGACAGAGAATACAGGAGATCATCAAAAGCGGAGCAGAAGTTTGAGATAGGAGAGCTCGGCGAACGGTAAATGCAGCCAAAAACGGTTTTCTTGTTATCGTTAAAAAAATTAGGACTATCAACTATCCATAGAGATTCGCAATCCGGTACATTAAGAGAATGGTCAAGTCTACGTTTATAGGTTACACTACCTAGTACAAAAATGGCTGATCCACCATGGCTTGAATTTCGTCTGTGGTAGTGTTCTGCGTTGTAAGAGGGGAAGCCATACAGGTTCTTATCACTTTCTGATAGCCGTGTTTCCGAGACACAAATGACAGAAATGGGGGAGGTCGTTGACGAAAATAACGTGTGAAATTCTTTGTAATGTTTGCGGAGGCTACGGGCGTTAACGTGGACAGCAGAGTAGCACTTGTGGTTACTGATCAATTGGAATTCGTTCAGTCCGATGTAGGCCATATCTTGCTGTTATTTGCTTATTCAGGTGCTATATTAACGCAAGATGGAAAGGTCAGCCTCGTTGCGAATACGGTGAAGTTTGCTGACTTCTGTTTTCCTGGCCTTAATTTGGCAATCTTCGGTCCAGAGAAACCGCCAGTTGTTTTCTTTTTCAGGTTTAGAGCCTTCCCAAACAAACGTCTGTTGGCAGGGGTGAGGTGGTCATTAAAGGAGCCATGAAGAGAAAACAAAAGTTTGTTTTATTCGAAAGATTAGGTGTTTCATAGTACCCCAAGCGCTTTCCCGGAAGCAAATGATGCTTTATTCACTGAGAAATAAGGCAATTTAAGCCAAAAGTTTAAATCTCCCGCTAAAATTGCACATTTCGTCACGTGAACAATTGCGTCATACGAGCCGGTCCATGAAATAGATACTTAGTATGTCGACTCCATGTAGCACCCACACGCGGGAGTCGACTGAGACGGCGGCCATTTTAAAAATACTAGTAAAACCTAGTGCACCCGCAGCCCTAGTCATGGAATCGCCTGATCCGGAGAACAAAACTCTCGCCGAGGAGCTCGGGCTTGCATTTAACAACCTCACACCACTTGAACGCTCAATGCTTCTAAGTGCACGAGCGGCAAGAGTTGTGGGATACGCGGTGGACGGGAAAGCGACCATTCCGCGATAGCCACAACAGACGAACGCCCAGCCGTCGGCACCGCTGCCTCGTCAGCCCCGTCGCGACGGACGAATACAGACTGGTACGTATGTGCCGTATTTTCAATTTCAGTAGCAGTATCGCTTATGCCAGTTGGCCGGTATCGTGTATGGAAAGCCGTTCGCTCGAGCTCTCTGCTCCGACCAGAAAGATTCGAGCGTCAATGCGCGGTGTGTACGGCACTTTTTTTCCCCAAGGTCAGAGCGCTTTTGACGAAGTCGGCGACGAGCACCAGGATCTCCGGGTCCCTGCCGTAATCACTTCATCGGAAATGAAGCGAGCACACTCGTACTTCCTTTAGCTCTGTTTCTCCTCCGTTTGCAAAGTTCACAAAACGTAGCCACTTGCTTCGCCGAGGTTCGTCGTTGGGCAGCCCATGAAAGGAGATCTCACCGGCGGGGATGTCGCACTCCCTCGACGATTTGCCCGTACTACATGGGCATTTCAAAACACAGCAACGAAATTTCATTGTAAAGTACTCGAACAAACTGAAGTTTTCAGTGGTTGTAAACTGTAAACGAGCTCGTAACGACAGCAGCAAGCCAACAGGACCTCCATACCGAAACCTGTGCGACGAGTGGCACTATCTCGTTGCTGCTCTGTGTTCCTTACTCCCCTTGTTTCTATTTTTACCTTTGCTGGTTGGCGATATGGCGGCCAACCTCCTGTGAAGGGATTACGATACCAAGCAAGGTCGCGGCTGTGCGTGCTGGGACGGTTCATTGACCCCGAAGAGCCTTGTACCCGAAAATTCGTCTGTGCGATGGTGGCGACGGCGAGATGTCGAGTTCGGCTGGCGGTAGTTTTGTACGCATTGGCATACACGCTTGCGTGTTCGTTCGGAACTTCAACCGTTTACTCCACCGTTCTTTGTCATAAAAAGAATGTGCAGTATGTTTCACGGGCATTTAGCTCCCTATGCAAACTGTAAGCCCTGCGTAACATGCGTTTGCTTTTGCCGGCCTCCGCCAATCGCAGAGCATTCTCGAGTGACATCATAGGTTCTGTTGCGGAAAATGAGCTGGTGGGTCGCATGGTCATTTTCTTTTTTCCTAATTATGTAGCTTATTTGAGCGAAGTTTGCGTTATAAGTGGTGTCGTTATGGTTCTAACGAGGCAATCTTTCGAATGAACCAAACTTGTGTTTTCTCTTCATGGCTCCTTTAATGTAGACCAGTTTTGGGTCAGTACCGTGAAAGTTGATTTCGTCTGTTTGCAGTCGTGCCTTACGCGCATTCGCGACGAATTCAGCCTTTTTGGCGCGAGAGCATAAGCGAACGATTAGGTTTTTGACGCTTCCCTTAGCAGGTACACGGTGCACAACATCAAGGTCAGCTTCCGAAACAGGAATTTCTATTTTTTCCGCGATTGTTTTCACTATTGCCACTACATCTTCCCCTTGCGTTTCCCGAACTCCCCTGATTTCAATATTATTTTTCCTTGAGTATTCTTCAAGTTCTGCTACTATGCATTCCAGGTCTTCGTTGCCTGCATTTAGCCTTTTATTGGCAGCCTTAAGCTCTTCCAGTTCAGTCTTTACTTGTTCTACTAGGTCATTCAGCATGGTCATGTTTCCTGTCATTCAGCGACTTCATTCTGCAGGCCTTCGTTCCCCGAAGCGTACTCAGGCTGCAACTTTGACAGAGCGGAAGCAACGGCTGCCTCCACAGCTTTGGACACTTTATTGTCAAACGACATCTCCAACTCCTCTATTCGCTTCGCCAGTTCAGCATTGGTTGGCATGGTTACACCACAAAAACGCTGTAGCAGCAGCAGTCGCAACACAAAAGGGGTAACTAAGAATGCTGGGTACAAACGAAAGTGTGAAAACCTGTGTGTAAAACGGGTGGGATTTAGCTACTGTCAGCGGCCGCGACCGCTCCTGCTGCAATGGTGATGTGGGCTCGGGATGGGCGTCCTTTACGGCTGCTGCCTCAGGCTGCCGCCAGCGGTGGGAAGCGAATGGACGTTCGTCTGCGCAGGAGATAAAGAGTCTGCGATAGTCTGCGTAGGAGAGAGATAGCGAGAGATTTTAACAGCAGAGATGGTTAAGCTTTTAGTTCGGCCGTCCAGGGTTAGATAAAAAAAATTCCAAGAAAAAGTACTGAGCAGACGTGAGCTGCGACCCGTCAGGAGCTCCCGGCGTCGTCCTGGCTTGCGACAGGTCAGGAGCGTCCGGCATCCGCCAGCTAGAACTTCGATAACGCTCATCCCAGTGCTTGTGGCATGATCTCTAACACGCTGCTCTACTCGCCAGTTCACGTGCGTTCGCTTCTGAAGTGGGGAGCACAAACATCGACTTCGTGCTACAGAGGCCGAGTTCGGGAACCCGGTTGCCGTGGGTTCTAGCGCGTGCTAACTTGGTCCACTTTGGGAGAGAGAGAGAGCGATAAAAACTTTTATTGACACCACTGGACTAAGGGGCCGCCACCACGGCTTGTGCTCGGGTGAGGAGTGGACGCTGGGAGTCTTCGTTCGAGTGGCCCAGGGCCTCCGTCCAGTGGCCCAGGGCCTCCGTCAGGGGAAGTTATGGTGGGGTGGGGGTTAGAGGGGCAGGCCCACGTGTGGTGTTGCACTGTGGATTTAGCGCCGCAATGTGGAAGAGCGGAGAGGGGTAGGCGGATTGGTAAATGTGATGAAGGAGGGCTCGGTTCTGGAGCGATTCAGTTTGGAGGAGGCGCCACGGGCGTTCCTCCGAGGGGGTAGGGATGGGTGAGCTGGGGCAGCGTGTTGCGGGAGAGGCGGTAGTAATCTGTAAGCTCCCTACAAGTGGTGAGGGAATCCCTGGCGGAGCAAACTCCTTGACGGGAAGTGCGCTCATCAGGCAGCACGAGCACTCGTCACCTGTGCGCCTGACGAGTGCTCGTGCTGCCTGATGAGCCCACTCCGCGCCGTCTAGTCCCGTGTGTGCCGGTAGTCAGAGGAGCTCCGTGGGTTGCTGGGCGGCTGAATTTTGAAGCAGAATTTTGCAAGCTAGCGTGGAGATAGTGCCGCTAGCAAAATGTTTGAAGGCCGTTTTTGAATCAGATAATATTCTATCAGGTGGAGGCCGGTGTGCGAGAGCCAGGGCTATGGCCACGTCTTCCGCAACATGTGGGGTTGTGGTGGGTATAGTGAGAGACGTGAAAGGAGTAGCAGTCGGTGAAAAGACGACAGCGACAGTGAAGGCCGGCTTGTGCCTGTGTGCTGCAGCATCTACATAGAAGGTGTTTGGCGAGTGGAGGTAAGTCGAAAAGAGGGCACGCGCTCCAGGAGCTCGTCGGGCGGTATGATGAGTAGGGTTCATATTACGGGGGAGTGGAGGGATTGTTAGACAATCTCTGTAATTGGGTGGAATGCGAGCCGTGGGGGTTTATGTAAGCGGAGTATGTATTTGTGCCTCCTTAAGTAAGAGTTGGCCAGGTGTTGGTTTAGCCAGGCGATGTATCTGGCCCGTACGGTGCGCTTACATTTGTCTCGGGGGTTGTAGGTGCCGGTGGCCCATAGTTTGGCAGTGGATGCGTGAGGAGGCAAGCCGAGAGCAGTCCTGTAGGCCTTACGGATGCGTCCATCTACTTTGGTGTCATCCGTGGTAGAAAGGGGCAGATATGGGCGGGAGTAGGCAATGCGGCTCAGCAGAAATGCCTGAATAAATCGGCAGCGGTCCTTCTCCGTCGGGCCGTGGCCCCTAGCGTTTACACGCCTCAGGAGGCCTTTGATTTGCGTTACATGTGAGGAGAGGGTGTGTAAGACCGATGTGTTTCGGCGATTGGGTTGCATAACTAGGCCGAATATTTTTATGCGATTCACAGTTGGTATAGGAGCATTATCCAGATATACACCACGCTGGGTGCTGTTTTAGGGGTGGTGGCGTGTGGGGATGGCATGAGGAGTTCGGATTTTGATGGCGACCATGTTAAACCAGCTTCCATGGCTGCCTGTTGTACCGCTGAGACTCCTGCTTAAAGTGTTGTTTCTATATCGGTGTCACTGGCCCCAGTTAATTTATTTATTTATTTATTTATTTTACCCTCAGGGCCAGAGGCACTACAGAGGGGAGTGGTTACAAGTAAAAGAAATATAGAATACAAATACAGTGTAATTGTTAATAAGAAAGATACATGACGTTGCTCCTAATTGTACAATCTTTGCTACGCATGCGCGAAACAAATGGTTATCGGCAATGGTGACAATATCTTCGGGAAGGTGGTTCCATTCACGAAATGTAAGCGGCAAAAAAGACTGATGAAACGATTTCGTGTTGCTTGGCTGAAAACCCACTTTGTGACGATGATCGATGCGAGAAGAAAGGTACAGAGGCCGGGGGATTAGTTCATCGCGAAGAGCAACATGATGATAAAGCTTTTGAAACAAGGTTAAGCGAGAAATCTTTCGGCGATTGATTGATTGTAGATTGATTTATTGTAGGGTTTAACGCGCCGACGCAACGCAGGCGATGAGGCGCGCCGTAGTGGAGGGCTCCGGATTAATTTTGACCACCTGGGGATCTTTAACGTGCGCCGAAATCTCGTACACACGGGCGTTTTTGCTTTTCGCCTCCATCAGAAAAGCGGCCGCCGCGGCCGGGAATCGAACCCGCGACCTCGTGCTCAGCAGCACAACGCCTTAGCCACTGAGAATCTTTCGGCGAGATGATAAGGATGGAAGCCCAATGTTTGACTTCATGGCATTTATACTTGCACGTCGATTATAATTAGACAGTATAAAATGAACACAGTTGTTCTGTACCAATTCAAGTGCGTTAATTAGATTAGCGTGGTGAGGGTCCCAAACACTCGTAGAGTATTCCAATTTTGGTCGAATTAGTGTTTTGAACAGTAGTAATTTAGGCTCTAGCGGTGCGTTATAGAAGTTTCGTCGGAAGTAACCTAACATGCGGTTAGCGCTGTTCATTAAATTTTGAATATGAAGGGACCAGGTTAGGTTACTTGTTATGTGGACACCTAAATACTTATACGACTCTACAGCTTCTAACGGAGTGTCGTTTAGATAGTAAGAAAATGTAGTGGTATTAGAGCGGGATATTCGCATAGCTTTGGATTTGTTAATATTTAGTTCCATTCGCCACGAATTACACCAGTTAGCGACAACATTGAGGTCAGATTGAAGAGTGTTAGTGTCATAATCATAGAGTACTTCACGAAATACTAAGCAGCCATCGGCAAAAAGGTGTACGTTAGAATTTAGAAGAGAAGGAAGGTCATTAATGTATATTAGAAATAAGAGGGGACCAAGAACCGATCCCTGTGGTACACCTGAATGAACCTGGCCGGGTAGAGAGTTATGACCGTTGGCTGAAACGAACTGCAATCGGTTAGTTAGAAAGCATTCAATCCACTTTAATAAATTTGAGTCAATATTTAGTTGCTGAAGCTTATGAAGTAGTAATTTGTGAGACACTTTTTCGAAGGCTTTCGAAAAATCTAAAAAAATGCAATCAACACACGAAGAACGATCTAAAATGCAATGTAGTTTGTGTGTGAATGATATGAGCTGGGTCTCGCAGGAATATGATTTCTGAAAACCATGTTGAGCTGGTGTGAAGAAACATTTACTTTCAAGAAAATTTACTAGGTTTGTAAAAATGGCGTGTTCTAGTAATTTACAACACACACTTGTGAGGGAGATAGGTCTGTAATTCATGGGGTTAGTATTGTCACCTGATTTACAAACTGGGACTATCTTACCAATTTTCCACATACACGGTAGTGAAGACGAGTCTATTGATTGCTGAAAAATTCTTGTTAATATTATTGAACTTAACGCGCTGGTATTTTATAGGAATTTCGCATTGATGCCATCATGACCAGGCGAGGAGTGATTAGGCAGATTTTCAATGAGTTTAGTAATACCAGGTACATCAACGACCACGGGAGGCATAATAACGTAATCATAATGATGCGTGATAGGGAGATCCAAGTCAGAAGTTATCGAAAATTGTTTAATAAAGGTGTTATTAAGGATAGACGCAAAATCGCTGGCAGGAATAGGATTCTTAAATGAGTCAAAAAGCGTAATGGAATTGTTGGTTGGTGGGTTAATAACACGCCAAAATTTTCGTGTATTAGTTGTCAGCGTAGAAGGTAGCACACTAGTTGAGAATTTATTTTTTGCATCCTTGAGTGCCGAAAAGTAGGTTTCTGAGCCCAACTTGTAAGCTATCCTGCTTGCTTCACTAGGGGCAAGTTTCGCACGACGATACATACATTTCTTTTTATTAGATAGGCGTTTCATATGAGCGTTATACCATGGCGCATGAACCTTGGAGGTGATGGTGCGGCTTGGGATGAACTTGTCAATTAGCTCATTAATTTTACAGGCAAAAATGTTCCAGTTAGATTCCACTGATCTATTATCAAAGTCTTGAAAAAAGGGGTCAATGAATGTCGATAATTCGTTATTTATGGCGGCAAAGTTAGCTTTTCCGTAGTCGTGAATTGTTTTCCTGGTTATGCTCGCTTTCGGCCTGGTTACATTTAGAGAAAACGTAAGCAAGGAGTGATCACTTATACCAGGGAGATGTGAAATGGAGGAAATGAAATCGGGTCTGCTTGTTAAAACTAAGTCTAGAATATTCGCTACGTTAGATGTGCGTCTGGTAGGCTGTGCTACTAATTGGGATAATGAAAACGTCGAGCACAAGTCAATGAAGTCATTTGCTAACGTTGAGAATGGTGACAAGGATGGTGGCTTGGTGTTCCACGTGATATATTGAAATCACCAATTAGGATTACTTTGGAGGTAGGAAAACGAGTGTAAACCAGGTTAAGTGCGTCGTGCAATTCATTAAGAAAATCGTGCGAGGAAGACGGAGGCCGGTAGCAGACACCAAGAATTATTGTATGATGACTGAGAGTTAGTGAAATCCAGATAATTTCCAGATCACTGCAAATGTGAATTGGTGAGGACGAAATATTTTTTGAAATGGCCAACAGGACTCCGCCACCGCGACGCGCAGTCCTGTCGCAACGGATATGTTAAACTGAGATGAGGTGTCAAACATTTCGTGGTCGCGGACATGATCGTGAAGCCAGGTTTCAGTTAATGCCACAATATCAGCTGAACAAGAGTCGACAGCAGATGATAACTGATTGATTGATTGATTGTAGGGTTTAACGCGCCGACGCAACGTGCGCCGTGCGCACGTGCGCCGAAATCTCGTACACAAAGGCGTTTTTGCTTTTCGCCTTCATCACAAAAGCGGCCACCGCGGCCGGGAATCGAACCCGCGACTTCGTGCTCAGCAGCGAGCAGATGATAACTGGTGATGTTTGTTGAGCCCGCTTCGTACATTGGCAAAAAGGTCAGATACTTGGGGTGAAGAGGTTAGCTGCGATATTTTGCCACTTCCCCTCGCGCTTTCCTAGCTAGTCATGGGCTGCGGAGGCTCTGTGCTCTGGCTCACGAGTTCATCGCGCTGCTCAATCTGTTGTACGCTATCGGTGGTTGCGTCGTAGATAAAACATTTTTTGTTGAAGAATAGTTTGTTGTGACGTAGTTGAAATTTAGGTGATCCAGGCAAACTTTTACCGAAGCTTAGTAATTTTTTGCGGGCATTACGGGTAGCAAGAGAAAAATCTTCGCTCAAAGTAATATTGTTGTTTTTTAGCTCGGTACGAAAGGACAGGGTTTTCTCCTTAACTTTGTAGTTAGAAAATTTAGCTATAAATGGACGGGATTTTCCTTGTGAGTATGTACCTATAGACGGTGCGCGCGTTCAATAGAACCTGTAGGGAACGAATCAATAACTTGTGTTAGTGCTGTCAGTAGTTTTATTTCAGTCTGCTCCAAACTTTCTTTGGAATCAGCAATACCATGGAAGATTAAATTATCACGCCGCGATCTGTCCTCGAGCTCGTCCAAGCGGGATGTTAGAGTGGTGTTCGCAGTTGCAAGTTGTTCTACCGAGGCTTCCATACGTGAAAGCTCCTGACCGAAGTGTTCAAATGTTCCCGATTTTTCTTCCAGTGCATCAAGTCTGTTGTTTATACTGGCCATTTCACCTGCAATGCTTTTCTGACAGGTTTTAATTTCCTTTACGTCGGCAGCAAAATCCTCCTGACACTTCGAACTTTGCACAGCACGTGCATGCAGGTCTTTCAACAATTCAAACATAACTTGCATTTGTTCACCGGGATTATCCGGTAATGATTCAGTTTGCAAAAGCGTTTTCGACCGAGTGTCATGGCCAGGGTTGCTCTCGACGTCTCCAGAGCGCAATAATAAAAAAGACATAGAAATACAGTCGGACACAATGCTAAGCAATGTCCGTGGGCACGGGAACATTAGCAGACATATTTCATCACTTTTTTTAGTATGTAAGGAATATTGATTACACACCTGCAGCAGAAAAACGGGTCGTTTTGGAGCCATGCCGTAAGCACTGCTCCCGTGCCCACTGAAGTTCCAGAAGCCGAGCCGGCTATTTATGTTGGAAGCAGGGGGCGTGGAGGTAGTCGATTGGGCTGGTCATGCGTAGATTGACTGCGCAGTAGCCGTTCCGTCCACCAGCGGCGCGCCGTCGTGGTACAGACGATCCGCAAGGCGAGAGCAGAGGCGTAGATAGTCGGTCGTGATCCACAGGCGAAGCCGATAACGGGGCGACGAAGAAGGCAGCAAGCAAAGCCTGCAGCAGAAAAACGGGTTGTTTTGGAGACATGCCGTAAGCACTGCTCCCGTGCCCACTCTTTACCCAAAGTTCTTTACCCACTCTTTACCCAGTTACGCAAAGGGTGGTGTCATCAGCGTACATACTATAGCAGGGAGCAAGATAAACAGGAGCGCGACTTCGCTCTCTCCGACGGGCCCTTAATGTCCCTCGCTCGCGGAGCACAATGTATATGGCGCTACGAATGGCGCAGCTATCCCCGTGCTCCGGAGCTGCTCAGTTCGCGGACGCGACGGCGAGGCGCATTACGGCTAAATTTGTAGTCTGCTTCAAAGGTGGTTCGTTTGGCGCAGCTTCGCATCCGTTGCGGGCATGATTAACTGGTTCGACAGCACCTCCTGGGTAACCGGCACCCGACAGAATTAAGCTGTCGTGCGGCGAAGATACGTTAAGGATTTGTTTTCAGAACGGGAATACAAAATGTAGCGACCACATTCAGACATCTGGCCGCTAGAGAAACGCTTCTTTTTCCGCACTTCGGGCCACGAATGGCACTACATTGCGGAAATTGGTGAATGGGAATTCTGTTGTGTGCAACATGTATTACAGAAGCCAACTAGTTCTAACAAATAGCGATTCTAAAGTGCCCTCCACCTTCTCGCCACTTGTAAACTCAACTTGCTGGCTCAAAATCGGAATGAATGCTAAACAGTGAGCTCACATGCCGAATCTTTTCAGTATCTCTCCTCGTATCACGGGGGGGTGTAGCCCCGAGTTTTTTTTCTTCTCCTTTGGGACTGCATACGACCTCACGCATTGCATTATGCGTACTGCTAGTGCTGCTTACCGTATAGCGCACGGCGCTCCAGAGAACTACATCCACACAGTCGAAAGCACCTTGCTCCCTGATGCAGAGCGCACGCAAAAAGCGGAGTGTTGCTTGAAAAATGATGATTTGGCCTAGGTGCTTCTGAAGGCAAGACTGAGTTTCAAATCAACTTAACGATTTGAACTGCATGAACAGCTGCATCTTTCATTAATTCAGGCTAGTTGTGAGTAGTGCCAAACCAACCACGCCAGAGGCATGCGGGGGACGCTTCGAGAAATGTTTACGTATCACTCCACGTAGTACCAATATGTTCCACGCTTTTTCGACACACCACTGGCCTTCTCCCCCTACCCCTCTTATTTTTGAGTACTTGTGACCCCTCAACTGGTTGTGCAGCTGTTAATTACTACACGTAGATACGATATGCAGGGGGCAGACTTCCGTTGATGGCGCCATTAATAAGATAATATAATATGACAGGTGTACAGTGAGCACGTGTTAAAAAACTAATTAATTTTATTTGAATTATTTTAAATTAAAATTAATTTTATAAAACACACAAGAACTTCTTATGACGCAATATAGGTCATTATCCGGCTTCGCTCTTTATTCCAGAACAAATTTATTTTCACCAACCAGATCATCAGAACAAGTTGCTCAGCAATGCATCTGGCGGTATGCGCTGGCGGCATCGACAAGATTACACGACCGCACAGTGACAGTGAACATCTGGCCGTAAGTTACTACGCGGGTGGAGCCAAAGATAGCGTTCGAAATATTTTTGCTCGCGTAATGACGCTGACAGCGCCTTTCTATATTCATGGCCAGGCGGCAGCCGTAAATTTCTTGTGTGGAACTGCATGCATCATTGCCGCACGCCCATGTAGACTGCGGACGTAAACTTTGCGTGTGTGCAGAAGCATAAATCGTTAAGCGCGGTAGGGTTGCGGGCGACCAAAAAAGAGCGATTTTAGTGCTGTACCGCTTTACGGTAAGCCGAATCAGGCTAGACTGCATGTTGCAGTGTGCGATATTAGTCTGGTTGATTTCTTGTGTGGCTCTTCTGAAAACGTCGTCGCACGATTTCATCTTGGATCTCCTGGGTTATATCGCTTTCTTTAGTCCACCTTGATTATTCCAGACTAGACGTTCCCTGTTAGAGAATAAGCAGTCGTCACATATGTGGCGGTGTGCGATTACCCCGGCGCTCATTGCGGCCGCGCACCGTGATTTAGATTTTCGCGCGCGTCTGAGATGCGCGCTCAGTTTGACATGTTAGAAGCCAGATGTCGCGGCGAAGGGAAACAAGCTGCTGCGGAAAGCGAGCAAGGAGAGCAAAGTGAAAGCTGGGTTCCCGATGGCGCGGGGACATTATCGTCCCTCGCAAATGATTTGTTCCAGGCCATAGTCGGCGCTCCTCTTTATCTTACTCCGTGTACTATAGCATAGCCAAGGGATATTGTCCAGGATGGGGGAAAATGGGAGACAGCGAGATTAAAGAGGAGGGGGAGAGGACTGAACCTTGTGGAGTGCCAATGGACGGGATTTGGTTGGTGGGGATTGGAGGTCGCTGAATTTGTAGCGTGCCGTGGGATTTGAGAGGAATGACTTTACATAATTGTATGTACGATCACCAGGAGCTATGCTGGTAAGGCCTCGAAGTATGGCTTGATGAGTTACCTGATCAAATGCTTTTTGTAAGTCTAGGGTTAAGATGGCCGAATAGTCGTGTTTGGGGGGTTGCTAGTGGAGATCCGTGTACAAGCGCCGGTGTACATCATTAGCCGCAAGGCCTGCACGGAATCCATACATGTGTGGGGAAAGTAATTGTTTGTCCTCATTGTAGTTATTGAGCCGGGCAAGTACCATTCGCTCTATCAGTTTTTCTAAGCAGAAAGTCAGCAATATATACCGAAAGTTAATGTGGGACAGGGGTTTCCCTAGTTTAGGGATGAGAGTGACCTCGGCGTGAGTAAACTCAGGGGGCGGGGAGGGTGCCTGCTTCCCAGTAAGCGTTAAACAGATCGGTGAGATATTTTATTGAAGGATCGTCCAAATTACGGAACATTTTATTGGCAATGCGGTCACCACCGGGAGCTGACTGCAGTCGGAGGTCATGTAGGACTGCCCTCACTTCCACTTGTGGGGATCGCGACTTTCACGCGAACCCCTTTCTTTCTAGCTTCCCATCGCAGCTAGCGTTCCACAATGCGGATCGCTCGCGCCACGGTACCCATACGGGAGGGCGCCGGTGACCGGAGGGTTCGTTGTCACCAGGGTGGAGGTGTTGACCCTTATCCTCTCTGCCTTACCCGAGAACCACTTCTTCCTGCGACACTAGCACCACGGTTCGTCGAGGTCTGGCCCAGTGGGTTGTCGCATGACGAGAGGACGCTCTCTTGTCTTGGGGATGCGGTAGCGAGCGGACGTTTCGGCGCGCCGGTCCGGACCTGGGGAACGCGCCACAATGGGACGCGTCCGGGCGAGCTGGGAGACTGCAATCGCGCTCGCACGCGCAGCGCTCCGCTGCTCCGGTATACCATCGGTGAGTCGAACCATCTCGATCTCTAGCGGTGGTTAATGCGTCGCTCACAGTGTTACCGTTATGGCCTACGATCAGTCTGTATGCAGTGTATTTTATTCGCCCTTTGCAATAAACGCTGCCATTGATGTTTTGCCCTCGCCGCCTCCTGCATTTGTATGTCTCCGCAAACAACGGACCCATCCGCAGCCGGCGCTCGCAAGGCGTGTTTGCTGAGCGCGATGGCTGCGGGGTGGGAAATAACTAGTGTTTGAAATGTAGAATCCCACACACTTTAATGACTGGTAGAACAAGGGGTTGGTTAGGGGGGCCGGTGTATTAAGGCAGTGGCTCAGATGAGCCTGCTAGGACGTACTGCTGGGTTTTTGCATGAGGCCAGGCGTGATTGGATTCGGTTAACTGGCGGGCTAGTTGGGTTATACGAGTAGATTGGATAGTTCGAGAGGAAGTGGGATCCATCAGGTGTCTTAGGAGAGCCCACGTGCGCATCATGCTGAGGCCCTTTCGAATGCTGTCGTATGGAGATGTGAAAGCCTGCGGACCAAACGATCCGGGCTGCCAGTCATGGGGAACGTTCAGCGGCAAGTTCAGAAATCTGTGGGGTGCAGCGGTTGGGTCTCCGACGAAGGGAGAGGGGCCGCCAGCGCTGCTGTTCCAGCCTTGCTCCAGTAGTGCAAGCTGCGCCAATTTTTTAAAAACATTGCTGTAAATAAAATGTAATCCTTTCGCATTCCCAGACCTAAGTAGTCTTAACTGCATTTCCTTATTCGTATTGCAAACCAGACTAGAAGTGATCCCTAAAGAAGAAAAATGAGCCGTACCAGACTTCTTCCGAATACAGGCTTCTTGTTAATGTGGTGGTAAATTTAAACAGAAGTCGATAGTCTATATAGAGATTGTTTAAAAGGTTCCTGCGGATATAAATTTGTATAGAACTACATTTATTTCTCTCTGCTTTCCTTCCTTCCTTCCTTCCTTCCTTCCTTCCTTCCTTCCTTCCTTCCTTCCTTCCCTCCTTCCCTCCTTTGCCCATTTACTAAGTCTGCTTTGTCATCGTTAATTTCCCCTTAACTCACGTACTTACCCCTCCCTAAGCATAACTCTTCCCTGTTGCGCAAGAATTTTTCTTGCCACCTCTACAATTTCAATGCAAATGGTTTAAAAGCCTGCCACGAAGCTTACCGTTGGTTTCTTAATGGCAAATGGAATCTCCCTACCAGAGGTCGGCGAACTCACTCATGAGTCCACTCACTCAGACTCATCTGGACTCAAACTCTCACGTGAGTTTGAGTTTGAGTGAGCGCGAGGCTAGTGTAGCATGGTAAGTTTGAGCTTGAGTGAGTTTGAGCCCGACTGAGTTTGAGTACACCTGAGACCGAGGGAGTTCTGAGTCCATTTTGAGTACTGAGTACATTTTGAGTTTGAGTACATTCTGAGTTTGAGTACATCTTGAGTTTTGAGTACATTTTGAGTACTGAGTACATTTTGAGTTTGAGTACATTTTGAGTTTTGAGTACATTTTGAGTTTTGAGTACATTTTGAGTTTTGAGTAAATTTCGAGTTTGAGTACATTTCGAGTTCTGAGTACATATGAGTAGCCTAGGAGGTAGATATGGTTGGCGGTTAAGTTTCATGTGCCACTTTGGGCTCCCAATTCAGGTTAGCTGCGGGTACGGCAGCAATCGCGATGCGAGGATCGGTTGGTGGGGAAGGGGGTGCGGGGGTGGTGTCTGATTTAGCGGCTGAGCGTGTGAATAATATTCGACGGGTGAGGTCATAAAAAAGATTATCGCACCTTTTCCTCTTGATGGATCCTCTAAGAAGGTGGGAGAGGGTGGTGGGAAATCACACGGCGGCGCTTTCTTGCTGGTTGTTCCCCTGCTTCTGTTAACGGTTTCATTTGCCCGGGTCAAAACGGAAGCCGGGTGAGCGCCGGGGGGGAGAAGGGGCGGCGGCTGTCCCCTCCACTGTTTCAAAGGAGTTGTCAACTGAACTGACTGGGTGACGCCTGTTTAATTAGAATAATGACCACATTATGAGATAGATTGTGTAAAAATTCAAACAGAGGTGGCTAAGGCGTGCGAGGTACTAAGTTAAAGGTCCCGTTTAACGGAATCACGCGAGGTAAATTCAGACAGCCATAATAAATCATAAATTGGGTCAAAATTCAAAATGATGCCACGAGGGCGTGTGGGGAATCATATTCAAGTTCTAGATTTGGGGAATCACGCGGGACTAAAATGCGTTATGGATATATTATGACTTAGTCATGACTATTTATAGATTGGGTTAAAATTAAAATTCATAGGGCGAGGGCGTGTGGCGTATGAAATTAAAGGTCTCGATGAGGGCAATCACGGGGGACAAATGCAGAATTGCTTCCTGATTATTATCATATTGGAACGAACTAGGCATTGGGTTTGTTTGTTTATGTTTGGTTTTTATTGCCCGGCCGCGCGTGGCTGTGTTATCTGTGTCCCAAGCGAAGCGTGTGTTTCATTCTTTATTTTTATCCCGCATGGGTTATCTCTTTCTTATACGGAGAGCGTTTCACCCTAACGTCACTAGCCTAAAATAATCTTCTTTTATCTACAATGTTCTAGATGTAAATCGACGATTCAAGAAACAGTCGCGCCGAAAGATAAAAGCCTGCAGAGCAGACGCCGCGGCATTCCGATCGACGACGCTCGCTTCCGTACGTCACTTTGCTGACTGCTGCTTCACCGCTTGTGTATTCTTTGAGTTGTTAGGGGAGCACAAGTTCGCTCCAATAAACTTGTTTTCCTTGAAGACAATTGCGTCATCTTTTGCATCGTGACAATAGTCATAGTCATAATAGGTCATAAATTGTGTAAAATTCGAAATGATGCTACTAGGGTGACTCCAAGGGCATGAAGGTTGCGATGAGGGAAATCACATGGGACAAAAATGCGGTATGGCTATATCATGAGATAGTCATGGTTAGTCGCTGTTTGGGTTAACATTCAAATTGATGCCACTAGGATGTGTTGGGTATCAAATTAATGGTCCCGATGAGGGGAATCACGTAGGCAAATACAAAAATGCTTCCTGGTTACAGTCATGAGATAGTCATGGCGAGTGTTATATTGCGTTAAAATTCGAAGTGACCTCGCTCGGGCGTGTAGGGTATCAAGTTTGCGATCTTGATGAGGGGAATCACGTAGGACAAATAAAAAAAGGCTTCGTAGTTCTAATCATGAGATAGTCATGGTGAGTCATAGATTGGGTTAAAATTCAAGGTGAGGCCATTAAAGCAAATGGGGTATCAAATTCAAGGTTTCAATTAGGGGAACCACGTGGGGAATATAATTAATGCGTCCTGCTTACAGTCATGAGGGTCATGGTAAGTCAAATTTGATTAAAATTCCAAATGATCCTGCTAGGGTGTGTGGGGTACCAAATTAAATGTCTCGTTGAGGGGAATCACGTGGGATATATATAAAAATGCTTTCTGGTTATTATAGTTATGAGATAGTCGTGGTGAGTCATAGATTGAATGAAAATTTAGAGTGACGCCATCAGGGCTGGTTGGGTATCAAGTTAAAGGTCTTGATGAGGGGAATCGCGTTGAATAAATAAAAAGAAATGCGTCCTCCTTATCATCATGATATAGTCATGGCTAGTCAATGATTGGGTTAAAATTCAAAGTGAAGCCGATAGGGCGTGTAGGGTATCAATATATTGTATCGGTGAAGGAAGGTGGATCGGATGCAACCATCGGAAATCATGGCACTGAATAATGAGCAGTTAAGTAAAAAAGCCTTATTCAGTGCCCGATAGATATAATTGTACTCGTTAATAGTTGGTACGCCATCTTGAAAGCGTGGTTGGTTCGACACACTGCAGGACTCAACATCCGTCAACAAGTTTGCTTTCCCATGAAACAGCTTAGGAACTATTACGCTGATATGCCTGCTACGTATACGCTAACAAATAAGAGGGTTGGCGCAATCAGCGAATGCCTTCGATCGCGCGCGCGATAGTGCAAATTTCCAAGCATGGCTTGCTGCTGTCGGTGCGCGAACGTGTTGACATTTAATACGCGCTCGCACACCGCATACTGAGTTGGTTGTTAAACAAGGGCATGAAATACCCCTTTAATGTGCAGGTCGCAGACATACATGCTCATAAAAGTAAAATATTTGCCGCCTCATAACACTATTTCCTGCTGCCAAACAGGACCAACCTATTTGATACACCAAGATTTCACGGCCGTTTGCTTGCTTAGAAGAACTTTAGCGTTTCAGCGGCGGGTTGGAACCGCGAACAGCTATTTCCTGACACGACAGGGCGTTCTCCGCCACCGCGACGCTTTTATTTCGCTTTCAGCTCAACTTTTTTGCATACCAGAGCTGCAGCATAGGTGTCCGGATGATTTTTGTCGGCTTCCCTTCGATAAGATGAACAGAACATGCCTCCAGAGAACAAAAACGTGTGATAGGAACTGAACATGAGGGTGAATAAACAGTGCTTCCGGAAGCAGCGCACGACCATACGTATACTGGCAAATTTGCTTGGTTGGAAGTCTTTCCGATTCAGCACGGTGACCAATTCGCGGCGGCACTCAAGGGGCGTAGGAAATTTGTACAGCGAATAGATTCCGCACAGGCAGACACATCTTTTGTCGTGGTGCACTTCACACGTTTGTTGTACGAGCCCGTTGCCCTAACTCTAATTGTTGGTGCAGCCAACAATGGCGTAATCACGCCAGGACGAGTAGCTCCTGCACATTGCCAAGTAAAGGCAATGACAGCAACCTGCCCTCAATTAAGAAAATAAACATCAATTGCGGATGAAAAGTCGGGTGTCCTGCTTGCACGATTAAACGTAGCCTCACAGGCAACCCCCGTCAGTAAAAAGCGCTTTTGGGGCGGCTCGCCGTCTTAGCGGGTTGGGGACAAACTTTATGGGAAAATCTAACAGCTCTGGGACGCTTTGAACGTTCTCTTTAAAGCCCTGTTGAACCGAATAAATGACACTTACCGATTTTCGATGCCGCCTCGACGTCTGATACCCACGCGCGGCACCGAGCAACAGCGTGGGACTGGGACGTCGTCTGCTCGCCCCGCAGTCCTCAAGAAATGCCCGCCAGGTGGTGCCTCGATCGTTAGAAAATCGCCGACCCGGCAAAATTCTAGTCTATGCAAGTTATAGAAGCGGGGTACAGCTAGCAGTGGTTGGATGCGGATGTTGACCCATCCCGACATTAAAAAGTTTCCCCAATTATCATTTCCACCTTGCCCCTGTGGTGGTTCACCAGCGTTGTTTTGGTGGCTACGCTCGCTTTTTTCCAGACATTGCGAGCCGCAGGGTGTCGACGAAGCCACATTCTAAAGATGACCTGGTCAAATGCCGCAAGCACGATTGATCCCTCTGAAGCACCAGATGAGGGTTTTTGAATGGTAAGGGCTTTGGATACTTGGTGAAGTAGGACGTTTATTCTACGACACAGCCACCTCCGAACACCGGTCCAGGAACCAACGATGATGATGGTCAGTCCAGAAGAAGATGAAGTGTTCCTCGAAGTGTTCGATGATGTGGATAATGTTGAAGTGAAATAAATGAATTTTCACGCTTCGGAGCCTCACGCTTACAATACTGCCGTCCTTCAAAACTGAACTCGCCATTACTAAGTAGCATGTGTTCGATTTAGCTACACGCGAATCCCGACAACGAAACCAATAATTGTACAGCCCCGATGAGCTTACGACACAACTCCTAATTTTTACTTATGAAGTGAGTGCACTTAATGATCTTACGATGCGGTCATTGCCCGGTTTAAATTTTCTCCCTCAAACCCTTCCCTTTGGCACCACAATTCCTTTTGTGCTACCATTCTAGCATCCGCGATAAATTTTCGCAATTTACTCCTAACTAGTACTGATCAGCGGGATGCCCTTTTTATCTGCCTCACATGATTTTATTCATTGAAGCCTTTAATTTGATACCCCACATTCTGTGCCGGAATTTCTTTGAATTTTAACCTCATTTGTGACTTACCACGACTATCGCATGAGGATAACGAGGAAGCATTTCTGATTTGTCCAAAGTGATTTCCCTCATCAAGACTTTCAATTTGATGCCCCATTCCTTGCGGCGGCAACACTCATTTTTAACCCAATGGATGACTCACCATGACTATGTCGTGATTATGACAGGCAGGTTTGGCTCACGTAATTTCCCTAATTCAGCCCTTCAATTTGACACCCCACACGTCCTAACGCACATCACTTTGAATGTTAACCATATGTATGACTCACCGTGACTGTTTCACGATTATAACCAGGAAGCACCTTTTTGTACGACGCGAATCCCCGCACCGAGATCTTCAATTCGGTGCGGGGTGACACCCTAGCCACATCCAAATGAATTTGAAATCATTGTATGATTCACCGTAAATATGTCATTATTACTAACAGGATGTATTTCTTATTTGTCCAACGTTATTTCCCTAATCGAAACATTTAATTTGAGACCCCATACGCCTACCGGTCATCATTATGAAGTCCAACCTTTATTATGACTCACGATAACTAAGTCATGATTATGACCCTGAAACATTTTTTGTTTGTCCCACGTGATTTCCCTCTTCGAGACTTTCAATTTGGTACCCCAAATGCTCTAGTGCAACATCACTTTGAATTTTAACTCAATCTGTGGCTATCCATGACTCCCGTGTTACACGGTTCGCCATTTTCGATATTTTTTTATTATTTCTTTTTTAAAGTTTTTAAAATTTCGTTTGATGAATTATCTACATTTACTTTTTTATAATGATTACAGATTAAACTTCCGGGATATCTGCATTTTTGTGCAAATAAAGGGTGTTACACGATCCTGGCCGGGAGGAGGAGGAGGGGGTACTCGGAAAAGAATGCTACGCATTAAAAAAGCAAAGGAATATCCATGAACGCCTCGCGCTTCAGAGATTCGCGGGGACGGTTTACTTTTACACATCGCGTTTTTTCAGAATGCAGAGCAAGAATGCACCGAACCGTAACCCTAAAAAGCTTCGACGTAAATGAACTGTGCAGTGAGCGCATGTCCCCTCGCCCAATCTTGTTTGTTTCACCCCAGGGCCCCAGCACACCATCGAATCTGGACCGCGTCTGTCATGAACAGGAACACGGAGCCTACATCAAGACTTCGGTATCCAATATATACGTACAATTGCTTGCAACTAACGCTAATCATCATTTGCGAGCAGGTACCTGCGCTGGGTAGGAGGCGCTCCGAACATCGTACACTGAGCGCCGCCTGGGGGAGCGGCTCAGAAACTTTTAGTAGTACGGAAGCAGACGATCCGCCCGTGTCCGTACGTGTATCGGCCGGCGCGCGGGTTGCGCATGAGCTGTTTCAAAATATTTTGTGTCGTGTTTGCAGGGGAGAATGTCGCCGGTCGTTCCTAGGTATGGATCTGCGAATTGTTACCGAGACTTTCTACGTGAACGTTTGCCAGATGAAGAGCAGAAGCTGTGTACAGCAAGCTACGCGTACGACGTGGGGCTCCGCTGGGCTTGCGCAGTTCCGAGTTCGTGTTTCCCACCTCTGCAAGTAGACAGAAAGAAGCTCCTTCAAATGCAAAAAAACCCAAACGCAACGGACTTGCGCGCGCCGAGTTTTAGAGGGGCTTCCCCAACAACCCGCAACCAGCCTGCGTTGATCGGGTCGGCTCGGGTGTTGGGAACTTTAGGCTTAGCATTGTGGCGGATCTGTACAATTGCAAATGACAAACCCTAACACAACTTTTTACCACACTATCATCCCCTTTCCCGCAGGTGGAGCTTTATTTTCGCAATAACTGTGTTTTGAGGCGACCGGTGACTAAGGCAGCTGCCGTGGCCTGTTTTGATTCTCCCGCGCAGGTAGCGCCATCGTTCGGCCACTCACCACACTTTGTAGTCACGACGGGGCGATCCGTAAAAAAAAAAAGAAGAGGGGGTTTCGCACAGCAGTGGCACACTAAAAAGGGTGTGCAGATTACTAACACAACGACTTCGTCTAGCGCACTAAGGGCTGACCTCTCGAATCGCTGCACCGAAGATCAACCATCACAAGGTTTTACACAGTGGTATGCCGATGAGGAAAACAATGGAACGTATGGCGGACGGTGCATGTTTTTGACGGGTAACCACATGCAGCTACGGTGACAAGCGACGTGAAAAACGTGCGTAACTCAATGTGTACAACAAACAGATAGCGAGGGCAAAACGCATAGGTCGGCAAAACAGAAATAACTCATTCAAACTCAATCACATTTTTTTCATTAACGCTGTACTCAAACTCAGACTCAAAAAGCTCGTCTGTCCTCAAAAACATTCATACTCACTCATCACATACTTATTTGAAATTATACTCACTTGTACTCAAACTCATTTGTCCTCACGAGTATTCGTACTCAAAATCTAATCATGAGTACTCAATCAGTACTCACGAGTACATAATCTTCTACACTCATGAGTACTCAATGTATACTCATGAGTACTCAATGTATACTCATGAGTACTCAATCTGTACTCATGAGTACTCAATTTGTACTACTCACAAATACTCAACTCAATACCCAATACTCCCAGGCACAATTAAGTGCCCGCGTAGATTGACGTCCGTTCGTATACAGGTCACTATCTCCTTATTCGCAGTTGCTCGATGCTGGCGTTTGTTTTTTGTTGTTCCGGATACCAGAACCTTCGTCACAGGGCGTTTGTATCGATGAGGTTCGGTGAATCGGCATGTTTTTTCATGTGTGTGGCGTGGTATTCACCTCGTCGAGCCTGAACTTGACAGCGTTTACGGCGTTGCGTTAGTCGCGTCGCTTCCGTCGGCGATCGTGTTGCTGTAGCTCGTTGCGTGCTTGATGCATGTGCGAGCGTAGACGGCCGTTTTGCGCGCTGGCGAGCTGCGGTGTGCAGGGATGGCATAGTTCGGCACGCTGAGGACGTTGCTTCGATTGAGGTGTGCGTTGCGTATGGTGCGGGAGCCGGTTGGCTTTTCGCTTAGCGTGCGGTGGCGTGGTGTTGTTGCAGGGTGGAGTGGCGGATCGGCCAAAATCGTTGCGGTTCCGTGCTCGCTTTCGCCGTGGTTGCTTCGAAAGTGAAACCGTTGTGGTTGGGAAGCGGGCGTAGTTTGTCTCGTCCGTTCGGCCCACATTCTTTGGTGTCATAAGGGTCACTTCATCGGTAGGGCTTTCGATGCCTTCGTCTGATCGGACTTATTCGTTGGTGTTCTTGCCGTGTCCGTGTCGTCGCTCAAGCTCTCCTCCTTTGCCCGTTGTTTCGAGAATGCTAAAATCACTATCTCTCCCGTACAAGAACGCTCGAAAGCGTTCCGTTCGTCCCGAGTCCGCTTGCTCGTGGTTGCGTCCTCTTGTACGAGATGGGGTTCGTCGTGTGAGTCTCGATCGGAGCAGCGGGTGCCGGTGATCTTGTACGTTCCGGCTAGGACGTGCCGCAAGCGGTGGCCGTGTCGTTGTTCGTTGACGTACCTACCTGTGTAATGCCGTTCATTCGCTTGACTCGGGTTGGAGCAGTGGGTGCCAAAGATCTCGTACGTTCTGGTAGGGTTGAATCGCGTGCGCTGGGTTATTTGTTGCTTGTGGCAAGGTTCATTTCTGCGGTCGTGACATTCACTGGCCAAGTCCGTTTAGCAGCACCGGGAGCGGAGGATGTCGCTAATAGCGGTTTTCTGCATGTGTGCTGGCTTGGTCACGTTCCGCGCGCTTTGCATTTCGTTCGCCGTGGTCAGCTTCACCGGTTCGAGTTGGATGTCGTTCGCCACCTCTGGTGCGTTTCGTGTGCTTTGCGTATCGTTTTAAATGCAGAGCATTTCAGTAACTCACGATGTCACCCGCGTTGGCGTCCGTAGTCCGCATCGCTCCCCCTACACTGTATAAAAAAATAATACTTACCGGCGCCAGGTTTCGAACCAACGACTCTGCGGGCGGAAAGCAAGGTACATGGTACTCTACCCACTGCACCACAAAGCCGACACAGAATGAAAGGTTACGAACACGCCTTATATCCTTGACTCATTCAACCGTCGGCCACAGGTGCGCCCTCTCCCCCGCATCCTCCTCGCCTTCTCTCCGCTCGCAACGCCCTCTCTCGCCGCGTTCGGTTCGGGCGCACAACAGGTGGGGACGTGCGCAACACCCTCTCTCGCCGCGTTGGGTTCGCGCTGATCAACAGTCGGTTCGCGCGCAAGAACAGGTGGGGGCGCTCGCATCGCCCTCTCTCGCCGCGGTAGGTTCGCGCTTCAACCACATATGTCGTTCGCGCGTGCTCCGGTCGCTATCATCTGTGGCGTGATCGTGACGTCAACATCACGCGTTCGTGTGGTGGCGCGATTTTGGCGCTATAACACTCTCTCGTGAGGGACATTGGATTGGATTCGATTGGATTGGCTTGGCTTGGCTTGGCTTGGCTTGGATTGGATTGGATTGGATTGGCTTGGATTTGGATTGGATTAAAGTGGATTGTGTTGGATTGTGTTTCGTCATAACCGCGCCACGTTGCGTCATAGCCGCTCCACGTTGCGTCATAGCCGCGGCAGGGGGTTCACGGCACGTTTCACGTTTCACCAGCGACTTCATCGACAATGTCTACGCTGGAAGACAACAATTTCAACAACAACCAATACGTAATCCATACGACTTGCAGGCGCGCCCCCCGCGGAAATGCTCTGCATTTGATCGTGCCCCTCGCGAGGGGGATGTTTTAAATGCAGAAGATTTTGGTGTTTTTTTATGGCGAATTCCATTGGGCGAACAGGAGCAAGTGCAGCGAGCAGCCAGAGCAGCACACGGCAGTAACGGGGACGTGTGCTTTCGTTTCGCGAATGAAACATTCGCGCTGCTCCGGGAGCAGAGAAAAGAGAGAGAGGGCGTGATGTCAAGGGTCATGTGACCAAACTTTTTCCTGGGAAACTCCCCTAACACTGTTGTGCGGTCATTCGCCACGTATGGTGCGTTTCGTGCGCCGTGCGTCTCGCTCGTCGTGGCCTATACACCAATCCGGATGCGATGTCGTTGGTTGCGCGGACCGGGGCCGGAACAGGACGTGCGGAAAATGTACGTACTGGCCCAGTGGCGTTCCGCGCTTTCAGCGTTTCGTTCGTGTACGTCTGGACCTGGAGAGGGGGTGTCAGGGGGCGGTGCTTTCTGGCTCGTGCGAGCTGCGTATGCTGCTCGCCTCGTTGCTCGTTGCTGGAATGACCTGCGCGCGGGCGATGTAGCTCGTCGATTAGCCCGGTGTCAGAGCAGCGTGTGTTCGGGATCTCGCCATTACATGGGAGAGGTCCAGTGAGCAGGCAATAACAGTTTTGCATACGTCGTCTCGTTCGTGTTCGTGCCGTCGTGCATGCTGCCTGTGTTCGGATCTCGTGCAGTTCAGGCACTGTGGCAAAGGTAAGGCTAACTCTCGTCAGTTGTCTCGGAAAACTTTCTCGTTCTTCACGCAGCATACTCCTCACAAACAGCGCCGCTTGCAAGTTCCTCTGACCTTTTGTCGTCGTAAGCAGCCTGAAGTATCGTTGGAACATTCGTTCGTTTGGAGAGCTGGCGACGTTGCTCGTTGTCCATTAGAATACGCGAGACGATGTCGTCCTTACGGCCAGAGCAAGACAGCACTCTTAATCGTAGTGCGCTCACCAACTGCTGTTCCTTAGTTGAACATGCGACCTAGCGTTCCGTTGAAGTCAGCAGTGGGTCGACCACCGTTGACGTGGGCTCCGACGGTGCCCCACGTCTGCGTGCCGCACTCTCGTAGTTGTGGTGCGGTTCGTCCGCGTCGTTCGTCTGTTCGTGCGTTCGTCCTGATCTTATCGACTGCGCCATGTTAGCTAGGTCGTGGCTTGAATAAAAGGCTAATGAGGGAAGATTTTTAAACGTTTAACTAATTAGAAGTACTGAGGTTACATATATATCTCGACAAAGGAGCACGGGAAGAAAACGTCTTACACTGTGCACTGTCGCAGAGTGACGCACTACGCGAAGGCGCGTACAACGGGAGAGAGTGAAACGGAACGTAAGCCCTCGCGTTGCGTCTGGCGTCTCCTCGTGTTCTCAGTAATAAAGCACCGGAGTCTGGGGCGCGTCGTGCTCTTGTGAGAATCGGGGCTTCTCGGCGCTATATTGAAGCTGTATATATGATTTGAAGCTGTATATAAATACAGCTTGAAATCACAGTTGACTCGACTACTTCGTCGCTCGACTCCGCGCCGTTTCGATAGCGGACTGATCAGGGCAACGTCGCAACAGTGATGACTGAGCTGGGATGACCCAGTACCAACAGTGTGTGTGTATTGGGGGGGGGGGGGGGGGGGCGTGGAGCGGGTACCGCTCGCAGTCGACTGCCCCAATGCAGGAAGTTACTGCCTGTGCTTGGAAGCCGTTACAGCACAATGCAACTGCTCTCCAGTGCTTTGGGAAACTCGAAAACAAAGTTTGAAGATGCGTTTTTCGGAGGCGTGATAGCTTGCACTGACTTCGCTTTATGGCCGTGTTGGTGCCTTGGTTGCACAGTGGAAATCTGCAGATCTTGTCTCCAGCAGCGCTGACGAAGCGCACAGATATCGATCAAAAAGTGCGGTGGAGTCGTTATGGGCAAGCAACATGTTTTACGAGACGTTACAAGACGCGAGCTTTAGCTAAAACCCCAACGTCTGGCGTTGCCGTTCATCATCTAAAACGGCCCCTTCACGAGGCCTTCCACAGTGCGAGCTTAAACTTGGCAGCAGTTGTAAGCGAGGGATGGTCGCTCCGCCAGTAAATAGCAGATGAAGGTAGGGGAAGAACAACCACCGAAATTCACCATCGTCGTCAGCTTCCTCATTACACGGGGTCATAAACGAGAAGCGGCGCATCGGGTTGCCATTCGAAAGCAAAGCCATTCGAGAGCAAAATGCACATACAGCGCAATATGCTAAGCTCTTCGACAAAATATGCGAGGCGAAACAAGGCGTCGCACGCGTTCAACCGGGCATTATGATGTCCGACTAACAACCCACAAACGTGCCTCGGTGTACTCGGATATTTTATTTCCAATGCAGGGGAAAATTACACCGCCGCGCCTGCACGGTGGGGCTTAATGCTCACTTGTAAATGGACTGCACGAGACCATAGTCCTACCGAACCTGAGCAAAAAGTTTCAAAACGGGAGCCTAATAAAACCATATGGGCGCACGTACATCGACCAAATTATCGCACAGCGTCATGTTGCGGACAATTTCGGTGACACAAACCATGTAGTCGATTTGATGCGAATCCTGTAAATTAATTGCGACTGTTGAAACGAGCAGTTCGGCTCACGAAACGACTACACAGAGTGACGTACGACTACAGAAACTGCTGAAGACGGGAAAAGAGCGACTTCGATACGCGTAGTGCCTACATTGTTAGCAGCCCCCACCGCCTCCCCTAAAGCAACTTCAACGGAGCAAGCGGAACGAAGCAGCTACGTGTTCCCAGGCCGCGTATTTGTAAACAAAAATAGCTGCGCCAATCAACCCGTCCCATAAAAACAGAGTCACTGCGGCTGCACTTCCTGCCGGGACCTCACCCCCTCGTTTTTCCCTTTTCACCGCGACCCCTTAGCGAGGGACCGCCGAAAACGCTAACAGCGCCAAACAGGGGCAGGGAAAGAAGGGAGGCGCAGTTTTCGTTGTCTGATTTTACTATCCTTGAGAGTTAAGCTGCACAGCTGCACCGCTAAATGTTTGCCACTCGTAGACGCACGTCCATACTCGAGTTCACGATAGAACTTGTTTGCACTACTGTACTCACGAGTGCATGCATTCGAAAATACAGATTTCATGAGTGTTGTACTCATTAGTACTGTATACTCGCGAGTAGTACTCATGATTACTGGGTACTCATGAGTACTACTCATGAGTAATCATGCTCATGAGTACTCATACTCAAGACTACTGTACTCATGAGTACTCATACTCATGAGTAGTGTACTCATGAGTAGTGTACCACGAGTAGTGCACTTACCCCTGTACACATTCGTCATCGTACTCACTTTTTTAATCTGGGTGTGTACTCACTCATCATCATACTCACTCATGAGTTTGAGTACAAATGAGTACAAAAGAGTGTACTCACGAGTGAGTACGCCGACCTACCCGCCGCGGTGGCTCAGTGGCTAAGGCGTTGCGCTGCTGAGCACAAGGTCGCGGTTTCGATTCCCGGCCGCGGCGGCCGCTTTTCTGATGGAAGCGAAAAGCAAAAACGCCCGTGTGTACGAGATTTCGGCGCACGATAAAGATCCCCAGGTGGTCAAAATTAATCCGGAGCCCTCCACTACGGCGCGCCTCATCGCCTGCGTTGCGTCGGCGCGTTAAACCCCACAATCAATCAATCAATCGAGTACGCCGACCTATGGGCGAAAGTGACAAGTGAAAAAAAGTTAATACACTGCCGCCAATGCTCTCCGTCGTCATCGCTCGTCACTGCCGCTCGCTTGTGGGCCACTGCTGACCGGCAAAAAACGAGCGACAGCGACGGCCCGTCACCTACCGTTGTCGTCGATCTCGGGGGCCCGTGTATAATTTTTTAGCTGGTCTCTGTCGCACACACTATCTGCTAGCTGTACCCGATGAGTTGGGGTTTTTACGTCGCTCGCCGCCGCATGCGATCACCCCTTCACCCCTCGCGTTGTCTTCCGAAAGCGCGCTGCATATCCTGGTGTTCAATGTGGGCTGCCATGGTAGGCAGTCTGTGCTGTGGATCTAACAAATATTCGTAAACTCGTTGTTCTCCACTCTCAGCCGCGCAAAAGTTCGCAACGTCAAGATTCGCTGCAACGACAAGTCTGATCGCTCGCCTCGCCGGCCGGACCACCTGAATCCAGCGCTCTCGCTGCTCGACCTCGGGCGGTTTCGACGGAGAGGAGTAGAACATAATATTCGCATCGAATCCTTCCTGATTGTGGCACTGATAGACACAGGAATTCCTTACTTTACATGGCTTTCTGCGGGAAACATCGCGACAACCGCCGCCGCCACTAGCCTTCACAGCCACTTTAGTTTTGAGCGTCTGCTGCAGGTACTACCAAAAATAAAATCGCGCTCCCATTAGGGCGGCGCTACCTGTCAGTCAAAGCTCCAGCGCAGGTTGCCTTATCTGCAACCAAAATTGTTTCCGACCTCACAGGAGTTACGGTGTCATGTCGTACCCAATGCAAGAGTTTGAGCTCACGAATTTGCAGCCGTAATATTTTTACCACGCGTGAATTTTAAAACTCTGAATGCTAATGAAATCAGAGTCCATCTGAGCACGAGTAAATTCTTAGCATGATAGAGTTGGGTCCATTTGAGTTCTGAATTCATTTTGAGTTTTCAGTCAATTTTGAGGTCTGAGTTCGTTTTGAGTTTTTAGTCGATTTTGAGGTCTGAGTTCATTTTGAGTTTTGAGTACATTTTGAGTTTTTATTCCATTTTGAGTACTGAGTACATTTTGAGTTTGAGTACATTCCCAGGTTTGAGTACATTTCGAGTTTGAGTGCATTTTGAGTTTTGAGTACATTTTGAGGTTTGAATACACTTTGTGTACTGAGTACATTTTGAGTACTGAGTACATTCTGAGTACTGAGTACATTTTGAGTTTGAGAACATTTGGAGTTCTGATTACATTTTGAGTTCTGAGTACATTTTGAGTTTTGAGTACATTTTGAGTTAGAGTACATTTTGAGTGCTAAGTACATTTTGAGTGTGAGTACATTTTGAGTTGGAGCACATTTTGAGTTTGAGCACATTTTGAGCTTGAGCACATTTTCAGTTCTGAATACTATTGAGATTTGAGTCCGAGTGAGTTCTGAGTTTTGCGCTCTCTGTGAGTTTGAGTTTGAGTGAGCGCTGATGTACTACTCAGCATTGAGTCTGAGTTTGAGTGAGTGGTGATTCGAAAAAAAAAACATTTGAGTGAGTTTGAGTGAGCTGCGCCAACTTTGCGGAGGTATGAGTCCCTACCCCGTTGTGTAAAGTTTTATTGAAGAGATATTTCCTTTAAAGGCCATTAACGATGGTACGCAATCATGCAATAACGTGCAAATCGGACATTAGCGTGGATGTTATCAGAGGCAGAACTTTCGCACCACCGCCACAAATGCAATCTACGAGCTGTTGAGTTGGCCGCATCAGCAGCCCACCCACTTGTTGAATGACCACCACTGTGGTTCCACTACTGTGTTCAGAGCCCGATAGAATCTCGTGAGACAACACAAGTAGCGTTCTACGAACATCTGGCAAGTTGTGGCCATGGCATGTTCTTGCTATATGGCCACCACACGGCGCATTTAGAACTCATTTCATTGTTTCCACCGCTGTTCGAATCTTCGCTGTTCATTGCAGAGTGTCTGTACATGTCAACACAGTTGTAATGATGTCATCACGGCCGTAGTTTCGGTAGTAGCAGATGTACTCCAGGCAGATGTTCCCACTCGTGAGCTTGTAAGGTACGTACCATCTCTATCGCCCTCCGGCGAAGCAGCTTCTGAAGCCCCTGAGGCGGTGCTTCTGAAGCCCCTGAGGCGGTGATGCGCGGCTTTTCACCACCTTCTCGACACTACTCTACCATGAGTGGAATAAGGCGTTCCAAGCGGTCTTCACGCGGCGTCCCGCCTGTCGGCTGACGTTTCCGCTGCACGGGATGTAGGTCGTATTCGGCGACATGAACGTGTAGGTCATGGCTATCACCAACAGCGTGTCCATCATCTTGGAAATAAAACTATAGCTGTAAGTCATCACCAGGAAGTCTATGGGAGCGATGGAGCACTTGCACACGTCCACTCGGGGCGACGTGACCAGCTGCGGCAGGACTTCCTGCTGGACGCATGTATGGCGAAGGTACAGGATGACGCTCACGTTGCTCAGAAGGTCTTCCGTGATAAACGGGGTCCCCAGCTTCTGCACCACGCCCTGGTGCCGCCGGATGACGCGGCCCAGCCATGGAGTGGTAGCTTTGCACCCGGACGACGAAAACACCACCGAACCACTCCCGCTGCAGGGCCGCAAATCCTCAATGACCGGCTTCATGCCGACGCTGGAAGAGTTGCTCAGCTTCTCCGTGTTAGAGACCATGGTGTTGCAGAGGTTGGCGACTGCTTCTTTGATCGCGTACTCCTTGTCTTTGTAGAACAATGGGCATACAATGTCAGGATCCCGTACATTCCAATTCTTGTCTTCGAGGAGGTTAGGCAGCATTTTCGTTGTGCTATTGTTTCCGCAGTTATCCTCAAGTATGTTTTTTGATCGAATGTGATGAGCAAGCCTGGCGTGAACTGAGCATGCAGCACTCTTCACGTTCTCTTGCTTGCGAAAGCCAAGGTGGCGCATGGTAATGATAGTGATGATGTTGCTGGTGAATGGCACATACCCACTCAGGGGACAAAAGGCGCGTGCAAATATCGGGCTCCTACCTTTAAAAAAAGAATGGTTACGCTTGATGAGGATATGATGAGGATATGAGGATATGGAAAGGTAAAGGAATACAGTAAATTCCCAAGGGCTTAGACCGTTAAAGCGAAAGAATGAATTAGTTTTGATACCTCCAATGTGGCTGACAGAAGCTCTTGATTGTTTAGGGACGTGTATGGTGGTTTACTACAATGATATCCGGTGAAGGTCTCACTCGAACCACTCGCGCTAGACGCCTTCGAATTGAGTGAAGTGTCTTTTGCTATAATAGTCGCGTGTCAAATCTAAAAAAAAACTTTTTTACACAGCAAAAAGGGAAGGTTAACACAGTGGAAGTCTGCACGATGCAGCTCTAGCGTTGGCCAAAAGGCACGTCGCTGTTGTAGGCAACGAATCCGCCAACTAGCAATAAAAACAGCTGTTATTCGTAAAGTTGTACATTTGCATTTGTGGAAGCGATGTCATCGAGACGCAACTTTCGGAGCGGATTAAGCGGGCAAATGGGCCCAAATAACGAACAAGGTAAGGAAACTGCCGCTTTTGGTAGGTACGAAACGCAAAATCTGTACCGTCGATTCTTCCTTAAATGTTTGCACAATACACGCGGCTGGTGAAGCTTGACTTTTCCTGTGCTCTAGCAGTGGGAGGCTCCGTGTTTGTGCCTTTTTGAATGAGGCTGCTGTGTTCTTCTGCGTCTGTGCTGTGGGCCACGCTTCTAACCAAGGTCAGCAGCTCTTGCTTGCGAGCTTTTGTCTTGGGACCAAATGACGGGATTTCCAGTGAACTAGCAACAACAGCCGGTTCTTCAGAAAGACATTTCACTTATTGAACATGTGGGCGTATTCTACGATGGAGCGATGCAAACATCCCGCCCCATATGAAGTCACACACCTGGGAAACTGTGGACACTTTTGTCGTGTGTTCAGAACTACAGTAGTCAGGCTGCCCGCTGTGTGAACCACCGGCTTCACCAGCACACGAATTCTCTGAGATCGTTCACCGGCAGCGACGTGGCCACGCATTGAAAGCATACCACTGTTCCCCCTCTCGACAAGTACGCAGTTCAGAAGCGCTACAGGGGCACCATAACCAAGTAAGCAGCCCGTCTTAAGAGCTATTTGACGCATAAATGAGGTAGATGGATGCAGAATAGCTTCAGAATTGAAAATTGTCTGATACCTTTGTTTTGCCTTCCATTGGACACAATAAAAAAATTGGCGCAGCTTTCACTAGGGGCGCAAGGCTGGAGAAACGCAGAGCTGGCGGCCCCTCTCTCTTCGTTAGAGAACCGGCTGTTGCACCTCACATGGATTCTCGAACTTGCCGCTGAATGTTATCCATGACTGGGAGTCCCGGATCGTTTTGTCCGCAGGCTGTCACACCTCTCATAATGTAGGTCGCGTTAGCACGCGCTAGAACCGCCAGCAACAGGCTTCGCGAACTCAGCTTTTGTAGTGCGAATTCCGCGTCTGTGCCCCCCCCCCCTTTAAGGCGCGAACGCACATAAACTGGCAAGCTGATGAACACGCGAGAGATAACGCCGCAAACGCTAGGCAGAGCGTTCTCGATGGAAGAGCTGGATGGCGCCAGGGGCTCCTCACGAGGCGCCCGCACACGTGCGCTCGTATTTTTTCTTGGTATTTTTTGCGACCTCCTCACGTGGCGCAAGCCTGGACGACCCCGGGCGCTTCTCACGAGGTTCATGCTCATGTGTGCTCGGTATATTCTTTTTCAAATTTTTTTTTTCCAACGCTGTAGTTTGCTGCTCATCCACGCTCATATAGGCACGGCTTTGCGTTATTTTCGCTCGGTCGGCAAACCATACCCTTTATAAGTATCCGCCTTACTAACCGCTTCTCGCCATTTTATCTTTGTTAAGTATTTACTGTTATCTTAGCAATAAAAACCTCAGCAGTCTGTGATGTTGTGTGTTTCTTTCTTTCATTTGTCCAAGTTTTCCGGACTGTTTCTTGCACAAGTCATCAACCAACTATTTTAAAATCGTATTTTTTCCCCCAGAGCAGCAGCGTCATTTCACGCGTCCTACTGTCTGGAGGAGTCATAACCTCACTGGTATCTATCATTTGTCACCATTGTCTTTCATAGACTTTAATCAACGTGGACATCAGTAACCTGAGCATACATAACAGATAATTTTTAACATCCTGGCCCCCAGTGCTTTCATACGTAAAAAGTCTTTGATAACGTCATAAGAACAACGTAGGCGGCAAAACCACTGCCATTTCCTTAGCACGCAGAGACCATAACGCGCCCATTACAAACCTTAAATGAGGACAACTGTGCTCGGGAAGCAAAAGAGAAGGACGAAGATATGCACTCCGCGCAGTTCTTTTTTTCCCAGGTCGCTTGCCTTGTTAATCAATCGCATCAACTAATTTTTAATCGTTCATTGAAGTACCTGTTGGTACAGTATTACTATTTTTTTGGTTCCAAAATTGTTAGCATCACTGTACCCTATTTTTCCTTATCTTGAAACTAATTAATAAGCTTCTTCAACAGTGAAATCACAATAAGACTTGGCCAATCCCCCAGTGTAGGCACGCGCAATTCTTGTTCCGGATTCAACCAACCAACCAATGTCACCCGATCACGAAGCAAAACCATCATTCAGACCGTCTGTCGTGGTGCAGCCCGTCAGACGCAGGAAGCTTGCTGGACGTTGGATTGTACAGTGCCTGAACTACAGCGGCGTCTGTCCAGCGTAAGAGCCTTGGCGCCACTTTGATTCCTGAACTAATCTGCACTTCCCAAAGCCAGCAGCACGTAGTAGCGGGAAAATCATGGAATTTTTCACAGGCCCTTGCAAGTGCAGTTTAAAGAGGTCTCCCTCTGTTCCACTTTCTCAAGGAACGGGTGTTTATATCGTAATAACACCGTAAGGCGGGCTAGTTGGTACTCAGAATTCATGCTGAATTTTTGCGCAACGTAAGACTAGGACAGATAGAACAAGGAACACGAAGACCAGCGCAGACTAACAACTGAAATTTATTTCTTAAACAACACATATATATACATACACTATCTGACAACCCTCGATCACCGCGCATGAGCAGGTTAGTACACTCTCCATCAAAATGCAAAGCATGATAACCGTACAATCAAACTGACTTGATAAGGCGAACTGCCGCCTCGCACCAATATTATACTATCTTGTATTGGTCAGCAGCTGTATTTCTTTTTCTGACAAAGCTACTGAAGGGTGGCTCACGCATGCTCCCTTGATCGCAGCCATGTGCCAAGCTTCTACAATTTCCCTGGTAGTCTGATTAGGGTGACAGAACACAATAGTAGTTTGGTTCAACAAAGGTTCGCACTTGTCTACAGTACATTGCTCACCGTGCTTTGCCAAATGCGTATATGGCCTTCCTTTCAAGCTCGACAAGTGTTCCCTAAGCCTAATATTTACACACCTGCCTGTCTGACCGACATAATGCTGCCCGCAAGTGAAAGGAATCTTGTAAACTACGTTCTTTTTGCATTCTAAAAACCTGGGTTTGTGATTCATCATGCACTTCCCAGTTTCAGGTCTTTTTCTTCCTTCGTACAATTTATTCAGTGCAGGGCACACACTCCCCACTTTGTTCTTTGCTGTGAAAACGACATTTACGTTATACTTGGCTGCAACTTTTTTAAGTTTGTGCGACAGTCCGTGCACGTACGGGATTACTGAAAACTTACTATCTGGGCTATTTTCTTTCGCCTTGCACTCCGACTTTATTCTTTTCAATAGCCTTTCACTCGCAGTCAGTAACACCGATGTCGGGTACCCCGCCTTTTTGAGGCGATGCTCTTGCTCACGGTATGCTTCACCCATTTTGTGGTTGCAAGTCTTGGTGAGAGCGGCTTTGAAACATCCCAAGGCGATGCCGTTTTTTACAATCCTTGAATGCCCAGACGTGTAATTCAGGAGTGGTTTTTTCGTGCGTGGAGAGTATTGCCAGCAGACATGGTGCTCTCCAAACATGAACTTCACATCCAGGAACTGTAGCCTGTTTTCCTTCGGCACCTCATACGTGAAGCTTAACCCTTCGCCTCTCACTCTGAAGACGTCCAACACTTGTGCCTTGAACATCTCCAACTCTGTACCTGCCCAGTGCTAAATAATCGTCTACATATCTGAAGATTCTCAGCACCCTTTCTTCTAAATCAGTTTTCACTCGACTATCCACCCTACCCAAAAAAATTGTGCTTAACACAGGGGCTACTTTCGATCCAATGAACACGCCCTTTTTCTGAAGAAACAGCTTGTCTTCGTACTTCACGTAAGTACTCTCCAGATACAGAATCAGTAGTTCTAGAAAGGCCTCCAGCGACATTCCACTCATATTACGAAACGACACCTCATCATTGTCCTGTTCGACACAATCTCTAACACTCTGCAATAAGCCCCCCTGAGGCAAAGAATAATATAGGTCCTGTACGTCAACGCTGAAAGCCATGTAATTCCCTTTGTAAATGTCGTGTAAATGTAAATGTCGTAAATGTTGTAAATGTCGTAAAACGTAAATGTCGTTTTCACAGCAAAGAACAAAGTGGGGAGTGTGTGCCCTGCAGTGAATAAATTGTACGAAGGAAGAAAAAGACCTGAAACTGGGAAGTGCACGATGAATCACAAACCCAGGTTTTTAGAATGCAAAAAGAACGTAGTTTACAAGATTCCTTTCACTTGCGGGCAGCATTATGTCGGTCAGACAGGCAGATGTGTAAATATTAGGCTTTGGGAACACTTGTCGAGCTTGAAAAGAAGGCCATATACGCATTTGGCAAAGCACGGTGAGCAATGTACTGTAGACAAGTGCGAACCTTTGTTGAACCAAACTACAATTGTGTTCTGTCACCCTAATCAGACTACCAGGGAAATTGTAGAAGCTTGGCACATGGCTGCGATCAAGGGAGCATGCGTGAGCCACCCTTCAGTAGCTTTGTCAGAAAAAGAAATACAGCTGCTGACCAATACAAGATAGTATAATATTGGTGCGAGGCGGCAGTTCGCCTTATCAAGTCAGTTTGATTGTACGGTTATCACGCTTTGCATTTTGATGGAGAGTGTACTAACCTGCTCATGCGCGCTGATCAAGGGTTGTTAGATAGTGTATGTATATATATGTGTTGTCAACGCCGCCTGTATAAACAGTGCCTAACGCGTGAGCGAAAAATGGCCAAACAGCCACTCTCCTGTTGCTGTCTCCTACCCTTCCCCGCTCCGTAGCCTTCCAGCGTGCTTTCGTGTCCGCCAACCAGCGCCGCTTCTCGGAAACTATGAAAAATAGTGGAAAGAATGTTTAGCGTTCCCGAGGCGGCGCTCCTACGCCTTCTTGTTTTTCACCATGCCTGTCTGTCTTGGTCTGTCACTGATAAAACTTCCTTTGTCACGAAGCAAAATCCCTTGCGCTCCCGCAGGCTGATGCCGGCTTTGCGGGCTTATCTACTCGGATCACAGGCCCTGGAATTTTCTGAGTGGGGCATCCCACCTCTATCCCCTCCGCATTTAGGTATTATTTTGACCCTGCTGTTCGTACTCCGCATCGGTACGCACTTCTAAAATTGAGGACTGTACTGTAGAAGCACCCGGACAGCGTGGCGGGATCCCAGCTGCTTATTTTTTGTTTCCTATAATTTTCTGAAGTTTACAAGCTCGTGATATTATTGGAAAGTAATCGTAGAAGGGAGCGCCTGAACAAAAAAAGTGCACGCAATTTTTTCTTGTCTAAATACTCCAGAAAGAAAAATATCAGTAAAATAATGGCTGCCCCATCCGAAATTATCGTTTTTCTGTTAGCTATATGTCTACCCGACAATCAGTATGTTCTTACACTATCTCAGTCCGCCTCCGTCTTTATCTTTGGAAAAATGCAGCAAGTATGAAGCGAGCGACACGTTGAACGAGATCCCCCAGTGCGCCACAGAACTAGCGCCCCGTCGCGGCTAAGATGTAAGCGAAACGGTCCTTGAAGCCCAACAGGCAAGCTGACAGACACACGTCGTAGAAGTGGGTGCAGCGTTCGCGACTCGCGAGCAGTGACGTAACGCGAGATGTCCGCTGGCACGCGCCACATAGCGGATCAGTGCCTGAACTAAGCGTTCCTACCCTTCCCATTGAAAAGCGCGCGACGCGTCAGGCAATGTTAATACAGGCGGCGTTGGTGTTGTTTAAGAAATAAATTTCAGTTGTTAGTCTGCGCTGGTCTTCGTGTTCCTTGTTCTATCTGTCCTAGTCTTACGTTGCGCAAAAATTCAGCATGAATTCTGAGTACCAACTAGCCCGCCTTACGGTGTTATTACAGCTTATTACTAATTTTTCGGGCTCCCCTTTAATGTATCCTCAGTGAGACGTTACAAACCCCTCTGTTCTCGTGCCCATATAGCGGTATGCGAATGCAAAGCGCGCATTTTAGGATGGCACATCAAACACAGGACTTGCCCGGATGAACTACGGTTTGCGACAGGGTGGCTGCCGATGTCGGTTGGCCATTGCCGGAGGGTGTGCAAAATACTTAGGTCGTTGTGCTGGAGGCAGTGTCGATTTCTGAGGGACTGTCTTCGAGTGGCCTGTTCGTCGAAGGTGGTCGGCAAGAAGGACTGGAAAGCGTACCGTGAGTGGTACAACTGTGCAGTGAACCTCACTGAGGTGTTGTGGCGGCAGGTGTGGACGGCCTTGCCAAAAAAGAAGGTCGACGCAGAACCAGGGAAGCTGGTTATTCTCGGTGACGCACAAGTGGATGAAGAACAGCAAAAAATCCTCAGGTTGGGGCCCAAGTTCTGCACGGACCGACGCTACAAATACCGGAGAGGCTGGCATTGGCAAGGGACATCTCCAGGAACGTGAGTGAAGGGGAGAAAGAGTCGTGTGTCAGAGACTGTGTTGAAGTCGTAGCTGAAGCCAAAAGCAAGTGTAAAAGGCAAATGTGTATTGCCTCGTTGGCTCGCTCGTTACATTCAAATGAGGTTAGAGTAGTAAGAGCAGACAAAGAAGGATGTCTTGTGGTGATGCCTGATACTATGTACTCTGAAAGAGGCCAGAACGTGATGCTCAAGTGCTTTAAGGAAGTAACCGTAAACCCTCAGAATGCGAAGAAAAAAGCTTTGGCCTTGCTTGAAAAGTGCAATCTAATCAATTTGGCTTCACAAGTAAAACAGGAAAAAGGGAAAACGCTGGAAGTGTTTTTCGCAGCAAAAACACACAAGCCAGAAGTTCCGTTCAGAGCCATTGTTTCAGAGCACAATTCGTGGCAGTTTCTAGTATCAGGCTTCCTTCAAAAAATGCTCGCGTCATTGAGAGTGAATGACCCATTTCTGGTAAACAATTCCGAAGAAGTTGTGGAATTTGTTTCGGGTATGAACAAAGGGAATTACATGGCTTTCAGCGTTGACGTACAGGACCTATATTATTCTTTGCCTCAGGGGGGCTTATTGCAGAGTGTTAGAGATTGTGTCGAACAGGACAATGATGAAGTGTAGTTTCGTAATATGAGTGGAATGTCGCTGGAGGCCTTTCTAGAACTACTGATTCTGTATCTGGAGAGTACTTACGTGAAGTACGAAGACAAGCTGTTCCTTCAGAAAAAGGGCGTGTGCATTGGATCGAAAGTAGCCCCTGTGTTACGCACAATTTTTCTGGGTAGGGTGGATAGTCGAGTGAAAACTGATTTAGAAGGAAGGGTGCTGAGAATCTTCAGATATGTAGACGATTATTTAGTACTGGGCCAAGGTACAGAGTTGGAGATGTTCAAGGCACAAGTGTTGGACGTCTTCAGAGTGAGAGGCGAAGGGTTAAGCTTCACGTATGAGGTGCCGAAGGAAAACAGGCTACAGTTCCTGGATGTGAAGTTCATGTTTGGAGAGCACCATGTCTGCTGGCAATACTCTCCACGCACGGAAAAACCACTCCTGAATTACACGTCTGGGCATTCAAGGATTGTAAAAAACGGCATCGCCTTGGGATGTTTCAAAGCCGCTCTCACCAAGACTTGCAAGCACAAAAGGGGTGAAGCATACCGTGAGCAAGAGCATCGCCTCAAAAAGGCGGGTTACCCGACATCGGTGTTGCTGACTGCGAGTGAAAGGCTATTGAAAAGAATAAAGTCGGAGTGCAAGGCGAAAGAAAATAGCCCAGATAGTAAGTTTTCAGTAATCCCGTACGTGCACGGACTGTCGCACAAACTTAAAAAAGTTGCAGCCAAGTATAACGTAAATGTCGTTTTCACAGCAAAGAACAAAGTGGGGAGTGTGTGCCTTGCACTGAATAAATTGTACGAAGGAAGAAAAAGACCTGAAACTGGGAAGTGCACGATGAATCACAAACCCAGGTTTTTAGAATGCAAAATGAACGTAGTTTACAAGATTCCTTTCACTTGCGGGCAGCATTATGTCGGTCAGGCAGGCAGATGTGTAAATATTAGGCTTAGGGAACACTTGTCGAGCTTGAAAGGAAGGCCATATATGCAATTGGCAAAGCACGGTGAGCAATGTACTGTAGACAAGTGCGAACCTTTGTTGAACCAAACTACTATTGTGTTCTGTCACCCTAATCAGACTACCAGGGAAATTGTAGAAGCTTGGCACATGGCTGCGATCAAGGGAGCATGCGTGAGCCACCCTTCAGTAGCTTTGTCAGAAAAAGAAATACAGCTGCTGACCAATACAAGATAGTATAATATTGGTGCGAGGCGGCAGTTCGCCTTATCAAGTCAGTTTGATTGTACGGTTATCATGCTTTGCATTTTGATGAGTGTACTAACCTGCTCATGCACGGTGATCAAGGGTTGTTAGACAGTGTATGTATATATATGTGTTGTCTAAGAAATAAATTTCAGTTGTTAGTCTGCGCTGGTCTTCGTGTTCCTTGTTCTATCTGTCCTAGTCTTACGTTGCGCAAAAATTCAGCATGAATTCTTTATATCGACACATGGTCAATGCGACTCACAAAGACATATGCAGTGCTAAGCTAATGTCACAGCTACTGAGACGACCGTAGTATTAACATTGATTCCAGAAGTCTGGTGTCGATCAGGAGATCCGGTTGATGTGGCAGGAGTCTCACGCGACCGATGGTGTTGAAGTTCTCGGACATCGTGGCTGTATTGACGAACACGATGGTTTGTTGATATGATGAGGGAAGCGAAAATTTACACACAATCACTGACATTAAAATATTTGCACGCATGAATATTAAAAGGAAAACTTCGAACTGCAGCTAGACTCTAGCTCCAATTGGGTGCAGATAAGTCGAGCGCCTCAAACTCTGACTCTCCTAAGCTCCGAGTGTACACAAACCACTCGAGCAACAACGGCCGGGACTCTGTTGCCAATCAAGATACGTTTAGTTGCCCGATACATAGCTGTACCCTTACCTTCCGACGCGATCCTCAATTCAAAATCTACCTTTCGCTGACGTAGATTTTACAACTTTGGCTCAAGAATTCTAACTTAAATTCAACAGTCGAGACCAATCGTCTCGCGAGGAACTTCCTGGCTAAAATGCTCAGACAAGAACGCTCCTTTTTTGCAAATTTCAGCCTTATAAAAGTTCGGCATTTCTCTCTCTCTCGGGTACGGCCTTCCAGCTTCAGTATATACGGAGGGGACGGTCCAAAATTGCGTTGGCAGCTGCCACCACAGTCGTCTCCGAACAATCAGATGCCACAGCGTACGGGCAATCAGATGCCACAGCGTACGGGCCTAAAGCCTGTACCAGAGGCACCAGCGACAAGCTGCGACAAAACCGCGCGCCGAATTGGAGAAAAGAGGGGAATGCTTTGCAAACAGCAACTGTTCTCACGTCCTGGCACAACAGTGAATTATCGCGGCCAAAGGCGCGGCTTCCGTGGGGCTCTGCGCGGACAATTACCCGCCTTTGTCAGCTCCCCACTAGAAACTCCGATTTCTGCGGGAGCCACTTAGGTCGCGAAGGGACGCACTAGCCCGGCGGGTTCTGCATCCAGACTAAGTGGCGCCTCGAGACGCCGTGACAAATCGAGTCGCGCGGATGTTTAGGTTCCGCAATGCTAGTTGCTCAGAAAATCTGACTGGGATACCAATTGTTCCCACCAAGGTGCAGAAAGAGGCGAATGGAGGCGAGTGGGCTTACAGCAGTGACTCAAAGATACGTTTCTTAACAGTAAGACTCCTCTTTTGCAGTTTATCTCAAAAGAAAGGTGATGAAGGCTGCCTAGAAAGGTGTAGGACGGTGGTTACGGTGGTCACTATGATACCGAGATGGCTTTGCCCAGTAAATGAAGCATGGGGAAGCCTGCAGTCTCCCTGTGGCTTCGTAAAAACACCTGCAATACCATGCATTCGATTCATGGCATAAATGTTGCAGCTGTATCAGGCCTAAGTATTTATTGTGAGCGTTGCTAAAGCAAGTAATTCTGACCTATACAGGCTGAAAGGAAAATGTTGAGGTTGTATCTTTAACATTTTAACTTGTCAGCGTAATATATTATGCACTTTGAGAAATATACAAATATTTTTTCTGCTCGACTCTTCGTTGATTGTCAGTGTTCATCATGACAGTATAACGAAAAACATTGATTCGTCAGGTTTATTCGATTCAGCAACTTTTTTCGTCCGCAATCAATTGCAAAATCGATATTTCTTCTGCTGGAATGCTTCCTAGAATTTTTCGGGCACTTCGGTGAACTGCTCGAACTTTTGTGGCAAACTTTAAACATACGACGAACAGAATGGTGCCCCGTCACTGAGCCACAATCCGAGAAAATCAGCGGATAAGACTTAGCGGATAACTCCACCAGGTTAGAAAAAACTGGGTCATCTTCACTAACGTGAAACCTGGAGGGGGGGGGGCGAAGCATGCAGTATATAAGTATAAGTGTATTCTTGGCACCTTGGTGTTTTTGCCCGTGGAGATGAAACCGTTATGGATACACGCTTTGCTGTAACTCTCGTTTCTCTGAACCACAAAGTGTTCTAGCGCGATGCGTTGGGAAAGGCGTGTCCGGGTTTGTTCTTATAGAACGCGTTTTTTTTTGCTATCACGTCAGTTTTACTATAACAACGAGAATTTTTACTACCGCGTATAAGTTTCGTCAGTATAATTTTCTTCGTTCTTTGAACGGACCAGACTAAGTTGGCAAAACGCCGGACGGCAAACGCATGCTTACGACTATTCCGGTGGCATCATGCACTACACGCACCATCCGAGGATACATGTCGACTACTGTCTTCCCTATGTCGAAATTAAACCTACGCACTCGCTTTATTTGTTATTTTAAGCCGGTGAAAACTTCTGCAGTTAGAAATCTAGTTGGAAAGCACCTGCGAGAAAAGGTCCATGAAAACAAAGCACGACTTGGTTTGGTTTGAAAGACCTAACCTTCGGTAAATAACTCAGCTGTATTCTAGCTCCGAAAAACGTTTTTTTTAACCAAAAGCGCAAAAATATTAAAAAACATTCGAATTTCGCGCTACACAACGACAATAGTGCGTAATAGAGGGAGCAGTGGTGTATAGAGGGACCACTAAAACCAGTTATCAAAGTGTTATTTGCCCTTAAACTTTCAAGTGATACGATCAAAGGGAACTAGCGACGTAACTACAACCACGCAGTCAAGTCTCTGCGGGTGGCTTTTGTCTCGGGCATCCAATCACACAAGCACCATTCAATGACGTCATAGAGACCTCACCAGACAGTGCCTAAGGAGTCGCCACTGCTTCATCAGTTTTCTTTAAAATCTAGAATATTGAGCAACCTAACTTTGCCGCCAAAAGGTTTGTGACATGCGTCAGCGTGACAAGAGTCTCAGTAAGCGGAGCGACCACTTGCTGCATTACCTGCGTGATGGACTTTTCAATTACTGAAGTAATGGTCGCTGGAAACGCGGCATCAGCAGCGGAACTTGTTTTGTGAATTGCTGCCGCATAACCCTGGGTACGACTTTTCAACAGAGCCGAAGCCTCAAACCTAGAGCAGCGGTTTTTTCCCATTATCTCTAAGAGGGAACATTCATGAGACCTGGCCGGGCAGTTGGAATACGTCGCTTCGTGGGCTCCCTTACAGAGACAGCAGAGTTCGATGTCTGATTGACAGGATTGCGCATCATGACTGTCTCCACACTTTTTGCACCTAAGATTGGACTTGCATCCCCGAAATGTGTGGCCAAATCTCCAACACTTCCGGCACTGCAGTGGCCTAGGCTCCAAAGGGTCTACCCTATGCACCAGCGGCCATGCCATCACCTCAGAGGGACATTTTAGTCCTGCAAAAGTCACGATAACAGACGCGGTTGGGATCCGCCGTCCATTCTCCACTCTGCTACAGCGGTAGACTGCCGTCACACCTGCCATTTTGAACTCATCTAGTACTTCTTCGGGAGACTGGGTGGGATCAACGTCCCGAACAATGCCTTTCACACAAGCGAGGTGCGCCGGAATGAAGGTGTTCACGGGAACCGAGGCAAACGATGTGCACCGCAGCAGGTCCGCGACACAATCTAGGTCTTTAGATCGGCACAAAAGGCCTGCCCTGCCGTATTGCCTTACTTCCGAGATGGCCATGTAATGTTGGCTCACTAGTTTCAACTGCTCTTGAAGGAGTTTTGAATTTTTTGCTCGAATCACCCCGTCACCGGCGGGGACAAGTGCTACCGGAATGCTCTCCACGCCATGCCGCTTGAATGCTTCTAAGGGTAAGGTGCTTGCAGGCAAGCTGGCGGACCAAGACGCCTTGTTGGTCCCCGGGGAACCTAGAGCCGGGTCTCTTCTCGCCGCACCTGCCTCAATCTTCTCCTCTTCTTTTCTTCCGTCTTCTTCATTGGGCGTCGTTCCGGGGATTAACCTTGACTCATGACACTACCCCCCTCTTCAAGAGTTTTTTCCCTAAAAACGTCTTCCCAACCTCCCTCAGGAAGGCAAGGATTGACCTCAAGTCCAGAACCGCTGTTCACTCTTGGCGCACTTATTGTTCAGCATCACATTGTTCACGCTGCCATTGTTCACTATCATGCACTCATTGTTCCCCACAGTTGTCACCCATTGTTCGCTCTCAGTTCATCACCGTACACTTCACTGCTGACCGCGCAACTTCCGTTTTCCGCCGCTAAGGCAAAAAATGGCGCTAGTGTCGCAGGTTCCGGTCGCTATAACGGGGAAGCTGTTTTTAATTTGTTCCACGTGATTCCCCTCATCGACACCTTTAATTTGATACCTTACAAGCCCTAGTGACAGCAATTTGACTTTTAACTTCATCAATGACTAATGAATAATAATTTACCCAAAATAGTAATTAATTAATAAGAACGTGCGTCGCCGGGCTTAATTTTTGGCAAGAAATGTGCGTGTCATATGAATAATATTACCACGGTAACGAGCGGTTGTACTTTTAAACAGCACGGAAAACCACGTGCTCCACATGCACACGCCAGGGCATATCCCCACCATTTTGGCGGTTTTCTACCGCGGGTGGTGTTGTTGAACGGCGCCAGCTGCACCACCTGTCCCACGTTCGGGCCCCTATAGGGAAGGTATATATTACCGTTGCTGGCGCACGTCGGCGTTACTGTGCCTCGACACAAAGACACCTTAAAACAAAAGGGCGCCGAGCAGGCAGGCTTCTCTACCTAACAAAACCACCAGAGCTTGTCTCCATGGAAATATTAAAACAAAGAGAAAGCATTCTGATGAGAAAGCTCTACATATCTATAGTTTCAAGTACGCGGATGGTGAGTTTCAGAAAATAGGTGTTTTAAAAAAAGCACTGATGATTACGATATTCTATAACGCGAAATTTGTGCACAGCGCGGACTGCAGTCTTTTCTGTGACGACGCATGTCTGCTGCGTCTCAGGAAGTGATCGCGTGATCAGCAAACGCACGGCGGCGCGAGCTACTGTGCTGTTATCTCGCAGCGCGTCGCCGCCGCCGGCGAGCATGTCGCTGCAAATCGAGTTTGAACCTCCCGCGCATAGGTCAGGTGGTTCGGATGAGCATAGACGGAGGAGCAGCGGTTGGCTGAAGTGCAAGAGGGAGGCAGTGAGAGATGACGCCTTAGCAGAACGTGCCGCCCTCCCTCTCACACTTTCATCAGGTGCTCCGACGAGCGTCTCGCGCTGGCTCAGAATACCGCCCTCTCCCCTCACAGTTTCGCCAACTTTCTTCCGCCGTGTGCTTTCTCTCTTCGCTCGCTCAGTTACAGCGCCGTCGGCGTCGCCAAACCAAAGTAGCGGCCGCCAAAGTGCTTGCGCACTAAAAAATTTGAAGTTGCGTGAGCCGGGGATCGTGGCCAAGGATCGCACGTCAGGGAACGGAAAGAGGAGTGCGGGAAAAGGGTTGCAGGAGGGCTTTGAGAAATTTGGACGCAGCGCGCGCCTAGAAACGGTGGTGGCTGCAGAGCGGAACCAGCTTCAGAGGGTGTTGTCAAATAGACTTCTCAAGTGGTGAAGGGCTAAGTTCAAAAGGGGGTGACAGGAGGCGCCTGGCTATGGAAAGCGATCGAAGCTGGTTATGTCGGGACCACCGTGGCCGATAAGTTCGACAGAAAGTTCACAACAGATCAACAGAAAGTCCAACTAGGCTTTCGCCTTCCCATTCTTAGAAAGGTTTAGGAATCCCCGGCAATTTTATAGCGTAAGCCTAAATGCCCCTTCCGCAAAAAACCGTCCACGTCGTCGTGGTTTTTGTTGCCATCCGGTAAAGAAAATCGCTGCCGCTTTAAAAAGTAAATCATAAAATTCCTCGGGGCACTTAAGTCTGCTTACGTGATTTGAAAGCGAAAGCCTGGCTATGCTTAATAACTTTTTACTGCCGCACGATGTATGCGTCTGGTATTTTCCGTTTCGTATCTTTGTGTTTTGGCGGGAATTTTTTCGACCCGCTTCTTTTCGGCTACATTGTTTTTGCGTCTATATCTTTGCTTTTGATTCTTTGTCTTACGGCTAATTACGTCAGGAAGCAGCGTGGAACACACGCAGCCTCCGCAGCATCGGATTCTGCGCGGATGGTGTGCACCTGGTCTACTCACGTGCTATAACGTTTAGGCGTCACGCCGCACGTATTCTCCAACTTTTACGTTCCAAATTCGCAGTTTTGTCAATTTGTTTAATAAGGCACATCGGCCCTCAAAGCTCTCGATACCTGGCAAATACCCGAGTTGGTATATGTGCCCCCAACTCTTGTTCTGCACTGCCAGCGCACCCGTTCGCAAAGTTTATCAACAAAAAAAGTGCCGGATATCACAGTTTATAGAGCAATGGGCGGCTACTGTGCAGACACGGTTCAAATCCCCTCGGATCACACAAGCTATCTTTTCATTATTTACGCTTTACGCCTCATCAGATCTTTCTCGTCACCCATGTCAGAGCTGCGGTCAAGTTCCGAGGGTACGGGGATTAATGCGCCCCTAGCCTACCGAGTCAGGGCTCAACGACCACCGCTTGCTCTTTTAAAAGTTAATTCTCTCCCTCACGCTACTGCGGTGGTCATTTTCTTGACAGGGCAACTACAACAACGACAGCGGTTTTTCACGGTTTTCACTTGATGCCTTTGCCTTAAAAAGCATGTGCGATCCGATGAGATTTGAAATTGGGTGAAGGAAGGAAGGAAGCTCACACTAACACGTAAGACTTGACGGTAGCGAAGCTGTACGCAACCTTCACGACCATCACGAAGGTTTAAGTCCACTACTGCCGCCGATCTGCTTCTTGTTGGCAGCCGCAACGACCTGTACTCCATCTTTGTTGCTACATGTATAAGCTGCTGTCATTTTTTTCGTAGTGATAATCATCCGACATCACCTTGGAAGGGCGTACGCTATCACGTGAATTTTTCGTTGCGAGCAAGCGTTGCCATTATTACGGCGGACGCTGGAGTCTTTTCGTTCCGAGCAAGTGTTTACACGATTACGACGAACGGTGGAGTTTTTTTCCAAATCTTGGACACTCTCTTTGAGGGTGTATGCTTGGCTTGACAAACGTGCACGGGGGACGCTGGGCCGTCACCGCGAGGCACGCACACCCGAGGGCTAAGTATTTTCTTGTTTCTTTTTTAACTTCCGGGTGGTCACCGCACAACCTTGGCTGATCTCACTAAGTGGTATGCTTGGCCTGGTGGACGCGCGCAGGGGACGTTGGGCGGTCGTCGTGAGGTACGCACACACAAGCGCTGGGCATTTTTTTGGTTTTTTTAACTGCCGGGCAGTCGCCGCGAGGACCGCGCTCACGTGCGCGCTCGGTAATTTCCTGGTAGTTTTAACTGCGTACACAAAAAAATAGGATTTGCTAAACAGCCTCGCTGTAAAAAAAACCTTGTCGTTGTTACTTCCTTCGTGGCACTTGGGGGATTGACCAATAATCAGGACGTTCGAGGGTTAATGTGGCCGCTTCACAAAATTCACTAAACTATGATTTGTAAATGTAAAATTAGAAGATTAGCGCGCGCTGCTGCGCAGAACCGTGAGGCTAGGGAAGCTGTGGGGTATGCCAGTCTTCTTGATGACGTAATTCGCGCCATAACACGCAAAAACAAAAGCGCAGAAGGAGATGCAAACACAGATGCCAGTCGAAGTAATTCGCTCCTCAAAAAAAAAGAAGAAAAAAAGGGAAGAAACAGGCGCAAATACGATGTAGCAATATAACAGTTGTTCATAGATCTCGTCAGGCTCCCGCTTTCAAAACACGTAAGCAGACCTAAATGCTCGAGGAATTTTTTCCAGACATTGTAAGGGACGGTTACTCCAAGAATAAAGAATCAGCACTGCCAAACAGAGGTGCTTTTACGGGCCAGTTGCTCCCTGCTCCACCCCGACAACTTTCCCTACGGTTGAGAGAACAACAAAAGCGAAAGCCCCTCTTTAACTCTAATAACAGAAGGTGACCATAACCAGGGATTAACGAACCGATGAGTGCACGACGACCGTACAGGCAGGTCAGGGTATGTATCTCAACGCTGAGGGCTGGAGTATGTTAAGTACAGAAAGTAATGCAGGCTAACCATTGTAACCGATGGAGACTTCTAGAAACACACTGCGACGCCTAGAGCAGCTTCTGACTCTTTCGGGGGCAGATGCAGATAGCTAAGCCATGGCCCCGACGACGTACGCCCCGCCATACACTCATTTGATTCGGAAATGGCTTGTGAGCCGGGGAATTTATTTATTTATTTATTTATTTATTTATTTATTTATTTATTTATTTCCTCGACCACCTACAGCGCCTGATTCCTGTTCGGAGCCCACGAGAGAGACGACCGACCCGTTCTGCAGCAAGAATGGACCTCTTTATTCCAGAGAGCCCCAGATCACGCGCTCCACGTTAGGCGCTCTCGCTCACACGTGTCAGAGTGGTCAGCGGCCCCTACATCTCCCCTCTTAGACTCTAACAAAGGGGTACACACGAACTCTATAAGTTCAGTCTTTGCGGTGGCCGGACCACTCGGCCAGATCTCGTGCGATAGCTGCCTGGAGACCGTGCCGAATCAGGAACAGAAACTGTCCGCGAAGTTAGCGATCTTCCCGTACTCTCTTCCTCTTCGTGTCCCGTCCACTCTTCTTCCTCGTGTGACGCGGAGTGCTGCGTCGCGTTGGTCTGGAACCGTACCAAGTGGCGGCGGTTTCTTTGCACGACGCCCCTTGGTGTTTCGCCCACGAATGAGCGAGGCCTTTGAGCTGGGCTGAGGAGTGTCGCCGGGCAGTTTAGATCCTCCACCCATACACGGTCACCTGCTGTTAAAAGCGTAAACGGACTAGCGCGGTGTCGAGAGTTGAACGCCTTGGCTTGTTGGGCTTTATAGGCAGCACCCCTCTTCTTGAACTCCCGATGACGTGGAGTGTGTGGACTCGGGCGTTCTGGAAGACTCGGAAGTCGCGTCTGAAGATTGCGTCCCATCAGAAGCTGGGCTGGGGAAAATCCGGATGGTCCCGGTGTATCACGATAGAACAGGAGTGCCAGGTACGGGTCATCGCTTTTTTCCAGAAGGTTCTTTACCGTCCGGACCATGCGTTCCGCCTCGCCATTGCTTTGCGGGTACCGCGGGCTGCTGGTTATATGGCGAAAACCGTACGTTTTAGCAAACTTGGCAAACTGGTTTGATGAAAATTGGGGTCCATTGTCCGTCAGAACGACATCAGGAATCCCGTGCCGCGCGAAGCAACTCTTGACCGCGTTTACCACTGCTACGCTAGTCATGGAAGTGAGGGACACTACTTTAGGAAACCGCGAGTAGTAATCTACGACGACAAGGTGTTCACGGCTTTTGCAGTGGAATAGGTCGATCGCAAGATGTTGCCATGGACGATCCGGTGTCGCTGTAGGCATGAGTGGTTCGGGGTTCTCCACTCTGTTGGTTGTGCACTGTTCGCAGCTTGTAACCATGTCTTCAATGTGCATGGTGCACCCAGGCCACCAGACACTCTCCTGGTCGTTCCTTGCACCGGTGAAGTCCTCGATGTCCGTCACGAAGGAGGGCCAGCAAATTGGCTCGCAACGACCGAGGGATAACTAGGCGGCGGTCCAAAAGTATAATTCCATTGAAAGTGCTCAATCTTACCCTTTCCTTTCAAAATGGCACGAGGTGAACTTGAACCTTGCCAGCCATTTTCTATTGCCAGTCTTGCCAGCTCTGCCAGTCTAGCCAGCCATGTTCTATGAAACCACTGACTGAGAGGCATTCGTCGTCGTGGAGCTGGGCTTGTCGAATCTCTTCAAGGCGGCTTGCTACTGGTGCTGAGAAGCCTTTGTAGACATTCCCAATAAAGAGTTCAACAGCATTTACTAATTTGGGGGGAGCGGTATCGCAGGGAGCTCTGGACAGCATGTCTGCAGTTGCCAGCAACTTCCCCGGCATGTACGTTACTTGAAATTGATAGCGCATCAACTTTATGCGCATGCTCTGAGTCCTTGGTGGCAGCTTTATGTCCGAGAAAAGCTACAAGGGGTTGATGATCAGACTCCACCGTGAAGAGGAGACCACGCAGGTATTGGTCGAACCGCGTTATAGCCAATGTTATCGCCAGTGTCTCCTTCTCTGTCTGGCTGTAGCGGGCTTCTGTTGGAGCCAAAGATCTTGAAGCGAAGGCGACAGCGCGTCGAGCACCACAGGGTTGACTTTGGAGAAGCACGGTGCCGATACCATACGAACTTGCATCCGCCGAGACCACGGTTAGAAACGACGGGTCATATAGAGCTATGCAACAGTCTGAGCTGAGCATCTCTTTGACCTTCTTAAACGCGGTATCTTGATCCACACACCACATCCAGTGACTGTTTTTGTTAAGCAAAGATCAGATGGGCGCCGACAATCCCGAGAAAACGGAGAGAATTGACTCCAAACTCACATTTCTTCCTGTTTAGTGTGACCCCGGCCTCGTGTAGGCGCTTAATGGTGGCTTCAAGTCTTTTCTCGTGTTCCTGACGGTCTTTCCCAAATACCAAAATGTCGTCGGTCATGTTGACACCTCCCGGAAGACCCTCCAGGATTTGAGACATCAGGCGCTAGAAGAATTCCGGAGCGGAAGCAATACCGAAAGGAAGGCGACAATAGTAATACCCACCGAAGGGTGTGATGAAAGTATTCAGCTCTTCACTTTCAGGGAAAAGCTTCACCTGATGGAATCCCGATGTGGCGTCTAACTTGGAGAAGACGTGTGCGTCCTTCAGCTGACCTAACAAAGAGTCCACAGTTGGAAGAACGTAGCGTTCACGTTGGAATTCTGGTTTAGCTTGGTGAGGTCTACACAAACCCTGTAGCCACCTGTCGACGTTGGTACAACAACGAGACCGCCGCACTAGTTCACTGTAGCCGCACCACGGCGTTGGTTTGCGTACCTTGCGGATGACGCCTTGACTCTCCATCTCGTCGAGTTGAGTTTTGACCACTGGAAGTAATGGAATTGGAATCCTCCGTGGGGTGCACAAAGCGAAGGGCTGTGCATCCAGTACAAGGCGGGTCTTGTACGGTTCTGGAAGTACACCCAACCCTTGAAATATTCGATGCTATGGAGGAGGCATAGTAGAAGATGTCGCGTCGACGAACTTCACGTCACCCAGGTCTTCTAGGGTGGCAAGCCCAAGTAGCGGGGTGTTCTGACCTCGCATGACGTAAAGTCGTTGAGTGGTCGACTTGTCGTTCCAGTTGAGGGTCGTGGAAAACGTCCCGAGCACTGGCAGACGCTCTTTGCTTGGACCGGTGAGCTCCGCTTCTGCTCGATCAAGAACTTTGGGAACGGCAGGAAAAGTTCAAGGGACAACTGTCACTTCGGCGCCAGAGTCTATTTTGAATTTGGCGGGTATGCCATTCACGCGCACCACCGCGTGGAGTTCCACCGAGCCTAGCTTGGCTTTTCCTTGCTTTGCTCGGCAGACATCGGCGAAGTGACCCTGCCTCTTGCAGTAGTTGCGCGCGGCCCGCCACGACGGTAACTTTTCTCGAGGATAAGGCTGGCGACCGCAATATTTGCAGCTTGCAGAAAGCGGCGACAAGCGGCGATGCTTGTCATTGTTAGCTGCGTCGACATTCAGGTTTTCTGGCGTGCTAAGTGACCGCGCCACGCGTTCCTTTTGGGGGTCCTCGTGCAAGCGAGCCTGATATAGCTCTTCTTCTGCGTCAGCTTCGTGCTGCGGCAAAGCTGGTCTGAAAGTTGTTCACCTAACAGGCCAACAACAAATCTGTCTCGAAACAAGCGCCTTTCCACCTCTGAGTTGCTGTAGCGGCACCCCTTGACCAGGTTCTGAAGCTCCGCGTAGAAAGCATCTACTGACTCACCAGGCTGCTGCGTTCGGCGGTGGAAGCGTCTACTCTCGTAGATCTCGTTGACGGGATGAACGAAATGACGGGTCAATGTCTGCTTGACTGTGGCGAAGGGTTGCGACTCCGGTGCCGATAGTCACAGCGAAGTAAGCAAGGTGCGCGTCTGCGGTCCCATGACATAGAGTAACGTTCGAACCTTTCGTTAGTCACCCGCAGAGTCGAGGCCAGACGCGAAGACATAATATTCGAATGTGGCGATCCACGTAAGCCATTCTCCCGGATTTGCGAACACAAATAGGGCCGGCGCTTGTAGTCCGGAGGCGCCGACATGGACGACGGGAACATCTGGGTCGCTAGGCATGACTGAACGCTTCTGACACCATGTTCGGAGCCTACGAGAGAGACGACGGACCCGTTCAGCAGCAAGAATGGAACTCTTTATTCCAGACAGCCCCAGAGCACGCTCTTTATGTCAGGTGTCAGAGTGGCCAGCGGCCCCTACAATTCCGGGCATTTCAGTGCAGTGGGTGCAGCGTTACACAGACATCAAACACCCCGCAAGGGGCGCCTTGAGCAATCTTGGTGACGGTATTGGCGACACCGCGGGCCCCGAGCCCACATATATAATTTGTGATCAACAGTGACAATGTTTTAAGGTGAAGGGTAGAAACCTCAAACGGTGGCCGTCGGAGTCCAGGTCATGCTCCGGCAGATGGGCTCCCTGTCTGTTTACCAGACAGGAAGCTCCGGGACCTCTCTAGCTAACAGGGTCAGGCTCGAGAAGAAAGTACCCCCGTTCCCTGCTGTATACTATAGCGTATGGTATATTCTAAACCACCCCAACCAAACGATCGAGCCCTGCAGAGGGCTCGCACCGAAGTAATTGCTTTTCCACCACTTTCTGCTGAATTGTTTACAAGACCTGACAACTTCTCTCGTTTTCTCAAGCTCCGTCAAGGTCAAGCTCCGGCAGATGGGCTCCCTGTCTGTTTACCAGACAGGAAGCTCCGGGACCTCTCTAGCTAACAGGGTCAGGCTCGAGAAGAAAGTACCCCCGTTCCCTGCTGTATACTATAGCGTACGGTATATTCTAAATCACCCCAACCAAACGATCGAGCCCTGCAGAGGGCTCGCACCGAAGTAATTGCTTTTCCACCACTTTCTGCTGAATTGTTTACAAGACCTAACAACTTCTCTCGTTTTGTGATAATACAGTCCGTTGAGAAAGGTGCACCAATCACCAGTAAATCAGTCTTTTTGGTAGCTAAGTTCATAGAGAGTGTAGTTGGTGCAAACAACAAGGCGAAGAAGCTAACATCAGGAGACATTCTCGTTGAAGTGCAAACCAAAGAACAATCTAATAAACTCTTGATTCAGACGGAGATGCATGATATCAAAGTATCTGTCATCCACACCGAAGCTTAAACAGCTCTCAAGGTGTAATTTCTGAACATGACCTCTTGAAAGAGACCGATTCTGACATCCTAGATGGCATGCGTGACCAAGGGGTTACAGCAGTCAGGAATATAATGGTAAGGCGTGAGGGAAATGAAATACGCACGAAGCATGTGAATCTAACTTTTGATCGGAGCACTCTTCCCCAATCAGTCACTCCAGGAATCTTGCATTGCGAAGTTCGACAATACATCCCCAACCCCCGCCGATGCTTCAAGTGCCAACAGTACGGGCACAGTACAACCTCCTGTCGCGCACATCTGACGTGCCCCAAGTGTGCAGCGCACGATCACCCGTCCGAAAACTGTACATCTGATGAGCTGAAATGTCCCAACTGTGAACAACCGCCCGCAGACTATTCCCGAAAATGCGAAAAGTTCGAAGTCGAAAAAGAAATATTCAATCTCAAAGTACCACAAAACATCTCCTACCAGGAAGCGCGGAGAAAACATGCCATGTTTTCTCCTAGGTATGCCAACGCCGCTCGCCGGGGGGCGGAGCCGCGTCTGGTGTCGGTGGCGACCCAGTACAGCAGTGCTGACTTGGTCCCATCCTCGCCCCCCTCCCCCGCTGTTCTGCCCTGGGCATCCCAAAACGTCGTCACACTGCCTGTGACTGCAGCAGCAGTGCCGACAAAGACTTTTGGAGATGGTGCGGCCACTCCGGTGTCTGATGCACTCACCCTCAGTGTTCCTGAGAGGTTGGGGGACATGGACTCGGGGGGCCGGCTCCACCCTCCACGTTTGCTGTGCCGCGTTCTGCGCCTCCAGCGCGCGCGGCCAACAAAGACACCAACCCTCTCGGAGTACGCCCGAAAGAGCCTGACCCATCAGCTGCTCATGGGGCGCCCGTTGAGGAAATGGACGTAACGCCGTCCCCGGTGGTATCACAGCTGTCGAGGGAGCGGCGCTCCTCAGTTAAGCGTAGAAAACAAATAACAAAAGCAACAGGTTCACCACGCAATAAATTACAAAACTGTAAACAAACAAGCACAATCCTCCCAAAAACGAAATTTATGTTGCAAAACATTATACAGTGAAATTTTATGGGCCTGTTGAAAAATCTTGACGACATTTACGAAATATTGTCAGAACACAAGCCAGAGGTAATTTGCCTCCAGGAAACACATCTGAACGGAAAACACACACACTTTCTGATACAGTACATCGTGTTTCGAAAGGATAGAGATGGCAGCACTTACTCCTCCGGAGGTGTTGCCTCAGTCGTTCAAAAGTCGATTGCTTGTCGTCAAATAAGCCTGCAAACTAACCTTGAAGCAGTTGCCATGAGGGCGATTATCTTTAATAAGCTAATAACTGGTTGTTATTTGTATATACCCCCAGATTACAATCTCCAGGCTAATGAATTTGAAACTTTAGTTGACCAACCCCCCAAACCTTTCATACTGATGAGTGATTTTAAGGCTCATCATCAACTCTGAGGTTCTGTCCGTGCCGATACACGATGAAGACTTATAGAAAAATTCTTGCTCTCTTCTGGCAACTGCTTATTTAACAAAAAACAGCTGACTGATTACAACACAACCCACAACAATTACTCCGCGATCGATCTCGCAATAGGCTCCCCAACTCTCTTTCCATAAGTAGAGTGGAGCGTAACACCAAATCCGTACGGTAGTGACCATTTTTCTGTTGCATTAACCGCAATAGATAGCCCCACAATTCCAACACACACACAACGATTTCGTGAAGAGGAAGCAGACTGGAAAAAATTCAGGGTGATATCCCAACTGTCGTATGCCTCAATAGAAAAGTTAGATATTGATGAAGCGACAGATATAATTACTACCCACATAATAGAGGCAGCACATACCTCAGTTCCCCAAACGTCTGGTAGAAACAACAACAAACGGAGGCCTCGGTGGAACGAGACGTGTAAGATAGCTCGCAAACAACAAAATAAAGCCTGGGCAGCCCTCAGAAGGTATCCAACTACTGAAAATCTCATTGCCTTCAAGCGCGCAAAGGCAAAGGGCCGCCGAATTAGACCAGACGCGAAAACTCACAGCTGGAAAACATTTCTTTCTTTCATCAACGCTTACACTGATACTCACAAAATTTGGAAAAGAATTAGTGCACTACAAGGAAGAAACACGAACATTCTACCACTTGTTAGCACAGCTGGGGACACGCTTGAAGTTCAAGCTAACGCCCTTGGGCAACACTTTGGGAGTGTCTCCAGCTCTGCTCACCACACTGCACAATTCTTGGAACACAAAAATTTAATGGGACAGCAGCCTCTGCGGAAAAAGAAAGACCGCATGGGCTACAACTGCCCGTTCACCAAACATGAGTCCGCAGTTGCACTTTCAACCCATAGAAAAACTGCTCAAGGGGCCGACAAAATAACTTATGAAATGTTAAAACATCTCCATGAAGAAACTCAAGAAGCAATGCTTTTTTATTCAATAAAATATGGCAAGCAGGACGCCTTCCCATATCTTGGAAAGAATCCATTGTAGTACCAATATTAAAAGTGAAGGATACATGTTTACCTGCCAGGTACAAGCCGATTGCATTAAGAAGCTGCTTATTCAAGCTTTTGGAGAAAATGATAAACAGACACCTTGTTTATTTTTTAGAGCATGACGGGATTTTAGACATGTGTCAAGCGGGCTTTCGCTCGGGAAGGTGTACAAAAGATGCCCTTGTGGCCTTTGAGGCATACGGCCATGACGCCTTCGTGCATAAACAACACTGTATGTCTATTTTCTTGGACCTAGAAAAGGCCAATGATACTACGTGGCGTTACGGCATTCTGCTCGATCTTTGTTCATTCGGAATCTGTGGCAATATGTTAAATGTCATACAAGACTATCTGACCCACAGGGCATTCGGAGTGAGAATTGGCCACGTCTTATCACGCGCTTTCATCCAAGAAAACGGTGTCCCTCAGGGAGGTGTCTTGAGTTGTTCACTTTTCATCGTCAAAATGAATTCTTTAAAGTACAATCTATCCCGCTGTCTTTTTTACTCTGTATATGTGGATGATGTTCAAATTAGTTTTAAATCTTGCAATATGTCCATTTGAGAAAGACAACTCCAACTTGGAGTGAACAGCCTCCTAAGGTGGGCAAATGCGAACGGTTTTAGATATAGTTGTGACAAAAGCAGCTGCGTACTTTTTACCAAGCTATGGGAAGACCCATGTGTGATTCTTGAAGGGAAGCCCATCCCTATAGCTAAAGAGCACAAATTTTTGGAGTGCTGCTGGATGAAAAATTATCCTTTATTCCTCACATAAAACAATTACAAATAAAATGCACGAAAGCACTAAATATTCTAAAGATTCTGTCACGTCAGTCATATGGCACGGACAGAGCATGCTTATTGAAAATTTTCAACAGCCTCGTAAGATAAAGGCTTGATTATGGTAGCCTAGTGTATGGTAGCCTACTGGATTATGGTAGCCTACTGGACCCTGTCTATCATTTAGGCCTGCGGTTGGCGACGGGTGCTTTTCGTACGAGCCCGATCAAAAGTTTGTATGTAGAATCTGACATGTGGTCCTTGGAAAACCAGCGTGCTTACACCTCCTTGTTATATGCTGTAAAAACAACGTCAGTCATAAAGCACCCATCCAATATCTTAATTCATGAGACATCCACTGTATCTTTGTTCGTTAAGCGGCCGTCACTTCCGCAGCCCTATGTAATAACAGTAAATACTGTAGCCTCCAACTTGGACATTTCCTTCAAAGACACGTACAAAAACTCTTTAGCTGGTGTTATAGCCCCATGGAAGCTATCACGTGTTGCATGCGACTTGTCTTTTTCCAGCATAAACAAAAACAAAGCACCTAGTGCCTTAATTCAACAGCACTTTTTAAGTCTTCAGCATCAATATCAATGTGCAGAGTTCTATACAGACACGTGCAAAACATATTGTGCAGTGTCATGTGCCGCACTTGGACCCGACCTCTGCGCTTCAAAAATTCTAAATCCTTGCAGTAGCATTTTCACAGGTGAAGCCCAAGCCATTGCACTGGCTATAGAACACATAATACAGAACAAAATAGTTTGCTCGGTCATATACACTGATTCTGTCAGTGTGGTGACAGCCCTGTCCTTAGCGAAGCCGCATAAGGAGGCAGTCTTCAATTCGCTCACACACGCTATCATGACAGCATATTCGATGGGGCTCAAAATTACTGTCTTCTGGGTTCCTGGTCATTGTAGAATAGCAGGAAATGAGGCTGCTGATAGGGAGGCAGCTATCGCTGCTCTTCGTAGAGATGTGGACATAATGTCAGTGCCTTACTGTGACCTGAAATCGCTCATCAAAAGAAAACTCCGGAAACGCTGGCAGAAACACTGGGACAAGCAAACAGAAAACAAACTCCATACAATTAAACCACATATAAGTAGACACATAACCAAAAAACTACACAGGTCTGTAAAAGTTTCTCTGTGTGATTTAAGGATAGGGCACACGCATGGCACACATGGATACCTCTTAAATGGAACCCCACGACCGACATGTGACAATTGTGGAGGAGATCTTTGAGTACTCCATATCCTTATCGAATGTAAGTCACTCGAAACAATCAGACAAAGACACTTCACTAGTATATACATACAACACATACCACTACACCCTGCACACTTTCTATGGGATGGTGGAATAATCAGTTTCAAGAAATTTTTAGACTACTTCGCCGAGGTTGATTTTTAATGAAAGTTTCTTATAGCACATGACCCCAGCTTGTCTGTCAGTAATGAGGACACTGCTGAGGCACTTTTCCGTGACACTTAGAGGCCTCATCCTTTTGGTCCTAGGCAAAACCTTCCCGAGGCACTTCTAGTCCAAAGCTTTTTATAGTCTAACAACTAGTTTCATTCACTTTTTATTGACAATTATTGGCCCTATACACCAATTTTATATAACCAACTTTTAACGAAAGCATGCAGCATATAACTCACCTGCGACATTAATACACCCTTGGTTTGGCGCTCTTTGGCCTAGACGCCCTTGCGCCATTAAGCGCAATCATCAATCAATCAATCAATCAGAGACATCAAACATGATACAGAGTATGAAATCCTTCATGACAAAAAGCAATCAAGTAAAACGTTGTACCTATGCAGTACGTCCAATTTACTAAACACGATCATTACAAACCATAACAAGGCAAAAGACAGCAACACAAAAAGGAATTGACAGCATTTTTTCAGCAACAACTGGGATAAAGCATTATGGAACAAAATATATTGTTCAATCCATGTGTGGTTTTCGCGACAAAAGAAGTTTGTATTGGTTTTTATTTGACATCGGTATTCGGAAATTTTCACGAGGAGTTATGCACGGCACAATACATTGTTGGTTTTTTTTATGTATGTATACTCTCTATACAAATCTGGGGCACCATTTGAAATATTGTAACGCTACATAACTTCTTGAATGTTGTGCACAGTGGATACAGGGCTCGGACCGCCGCTGAGCGTCGAGTCCGAGCCCTGGATACGCGAAAAGCACCTCGTTCTTCTCTTCGTCGCCCCGGCATTTTAGCCGGCGGGATTGGCCTGTGACATAGTCAATGCCATCTACTGTGAACAACATTCAACAAGTTATGTAGCGTTACAATATTATAGATCTTTTTATTTTAAGAATTTCGCCAGTCCTAAAACAGAGGACATACAAGATGTTTGGATCATTTAGTAAAATTATAGTTTTCACATAAAAAACGCGCAAATGAATGAATAAATTTATTGTCAAGGTAAAGGAAAGGAAAGATCACCAGCACGCATAAATTGTCACTCCTAGGGGTGGACACCGGAACGCCTGCTGGTGTGGGAGTTGGTGTAAAGGATGACAGATTCGTAGAGAGGAGAGATAGAGGATGGAGGTGACATATTTACAGAACACAGGGGAGAGGAGGGCATATTTCTAAGTTAACACACACTCACACACACACACACACAGGGGAAAAAAGGAAAAGTCCACACAGTCACTGGGCCAGGGAGTCAAATGCCAGGCGGAGCCCTGAGGCACCAGGTAGCCGCCCAGTGCTTCGTGGACGCTGACCCTCTCCCTGGTGTTGCCCGGCGGCCATAGCAGCTCGTCTAGAGGCCGAGCCCTTCCCCCCAGGGCGGCCAGCAGTTCCGGCCTCCCTGCCGCATACTCGGGGCACTCGAAGAGCAGGTGCGGCAGGGACTCGACAGGTGCGGGGTGGTGCCGGCAGGCAGGGCTGTCGGCCAGCCCCAGGCGGTGCTTTTGTTCCGGCGTCCACACAGCCCCCACGAGGAGGCGCAGGATTGCCGAACGCTGCTGTCGGGGCAGCCGTGCGGCCCGCACAGGTGGTGGGGCCTCTCCAGCGGCCAGCCGTGGGTCCGGGTGCTGTGTCCGCACGTGCCGCTGTATAAGCAGGGGGGAATCGTCCGCCGCTGCCTGGCCATCTGTGGCCGAGGGGGTCAGCTCGTGGGCCTCGGCGGCCAGCTCGTCCGCCCACTCGTTGCCCTCGAGCGCGATGTGGCCGGGCACCCACTGCAGCCGCAGCCGGGCACCCCTGTCTGCCAGCCGCTCCGCGTTCTCGCGCACGCCCCGAACCAGAGGGGAGTGCGGGTCGCCCTCCTGGATGCGCAACAGAGCCACCCGGGAGTCGCACAGCAGGGCGCAGCGCTCGGGTGCGGGCTCCAGCTCCAGCAGCAGGTCCACGCCCAGCTGAGCCCCCATAAGCTCTGCCGTGGCCGAGGATGCGGCGTAGTGCAGCCGGGCCTGCCGGGTGGCCTCCCCCAGCACGGCGGCCGCTGTAGCCGAGCCCTACCGCTGCCGCACAGAGCCATCCGATTAGGCCAGGGTGTGGCCCTCCAGGTCTTACCAGACGACGGCCCGGGCCAGCTGCAGCAACCCGCAGTGGGGCGTTCGCCGCTTGCCGCGCAGGCCCGGAATCTCCAGGTGCAGCTCGGCCGCCAGGTCCGGAGGGCGGCTGGAGGGCCCCATGTCTGTGGTGCCCACCACCTGCTCGTACCGGGCCAGCATGCGCCCCATGCGCGAGTGCCGGTGGGTGCGCAGCCGCTGCAGCGGGGGGCCACCCCCCTGGCTCGGCGCAGCCGGTCGATGTGGCCCAGGGCCCTCTGTTCGGCCGTCATCTCCAGCGTCCACATCCCTGCCTCAGCCAGCGTCCTGTCGCACTGCGAGTTTCGGGGCATGCCCAGACAGGCGCGGACGCCCTTTCGATGGTCGCCCTCCAGCTGCCGCCAGTTGGGTCTCCACAGGGTGACCAGCGGCACCGCGTACATCAGTAGCCCCAGGGCCGAGGCGCAGTACAGCCGCAGGGTTGTCTGCTGGGAGCAGCCTTTGTCTCGGGCGACCATCTTCCACACAGCCGAGGTGGCCAGCTGTGCCTGGCACGGAGCTCCTTGGCGGCCTGGCGGAAGTCCACCCTGTGGTCCAGGACGAGCCCCAGGAAGCGCACCCGGGTCTTCCACTCGAGCTCCTCGCCGTCTATGTGGAGTTTCCTCGTCCATCCGCGGGCGGCTGCGCTCGGGTGCACAAGCATGGCCTCTGTCTTTGCAGCCGACAGCTTCAGGCCGACACCTTCGAGCTTGTACCGCACCGCATCCATGTCTCCTTACAGCTGCTGCACGACCGCCCTTCCGTCTCCTTTCGGTCCCAGCACCCACAGGGTAATGTCGTCGGCGTACACCGACATGTGTACCCTGTGCCCCCCCCCTCTAGGCAGGCAGCCTGGCAGGGTGCCATCACCAGGTTGCAGAGGAAGGGGCTGATGGCGGAGCCCTGTGGGGTGCCGATATCCAATGGCTGAGGTGCAGACAAGACGTTCCCCACCTGCACCTGCGCCATTCGGCCCGTCAGGAACGCCTCCACGAAGCCCCTCAGCTTCCTCGCAATGCCATCCTCCTCCATGGCAAAGGATATGGCGGGGCGCTGCAGGTTGTCGAAAGCGCCCTTCACATCTAGCAGCACCAGGGCAGCCACCTGCATGGTGGCACGGGCGTGCTCCAGGGCCGCCACCACGTCAGTGATGGAGTCGGTCGCCACTCGGTGCTTCCCAAACACCGTGAGCTGCTCCGGGATCGCCTACTCAACCACGATGGCCTCCATTTTGCGCAGCGCCACCCGCTCCAGCAGCTTGCACCCGCAGTAGGTGAGAGCCACGGGGCGATATGCCGTGACCGCCCCAAGGCCGTTCCCCGGCTTGAGGATGGGCCTCAGGATGGCGAGCAGCCACTCGGGCGGCAGCTGCCCCGTCTCCCAGATACGGTTGTAGGCCACCAGGAGCCTGCCGAACCCCACCTCGTCCAGGTTGCGTATCATTCGGTAGGTGAGGCCGTCTGCCCCTGGCGCCAACTTGCGCTTGCAGCTTCGGAGGGCACCCCGAAGTTCGCCCTCCGTGATGGGGGCGTCGTTGAGCGGGTGACGTCCCTCGGGCTCCTCTAGCGCAGCCGCGGCCTTGGTTCCGTCTGGTGCTGTGGCAGGAAGTGCTCCGCAAAGAGTTCGGCCAGCTCCCCAAAGCGTGCCTGCTTGAGGATGGCCAGGGCGGCCAGCGGTTGCGGTTTATCCGGGGCTTCAAGATGGAGCGGAAGATGCCCCAGAGTCGACGGCAGCGCGGGTCTGCCTCCGAGCTGACACACAGCTCGGCCCACCGTTGTCGGTTCAGGCGGTGGGGATGTCGTCGGCAGGCAGCATCCACGCGACGGTACTCCATCCAGTCTTTCCTGTCCCCCTAGCGCTGCGCCTTCCGCCCCGGCCAGTTCCATACCACCCGCAGCTGCAGCAGCTTCAGGTCTAGCGTGGTGGTGGTGGTCCCCTCGGCGACGGTGTAGCTCCGCGTGGCTCGCCTGGAGCAGCGAACCAAGCCGTGGAACATCTCTGCTCTCTCCCCGAGCTCCTCCTCAGCAAGGCAGCGCCGGAACTGGTCCCAGTGGGTGATGTGTTTCAGTGTGGGTCGTCTGGCCGGCCTCCCAGGTGGTGCAATGTGCAGCGTATAATGGTTGGAGCCCCACGTGCTTGGCTCCCACCTCCAGGTGGCGTCAACCCCGGCGGACACCAGGCTGAGGCCGATGGCAGTGCGACTGCCACGCCTAAAGGTGCACTCACCGGTGTTCACCGCAGTGAGGTTGAGGTGCAGCATGGTGTCCCACAGCTGCTCTCCCCGCGTGTCGATCCGACTATCTCCTGAAGCAGTGTGGTGGGCGTTGAAATCACCACAGAGGAGATGACGGTCTGCGCAGAGACACCAGCTGATCCAAGAGGCCCGAGTCCCAGCTCTGGCATGGACGCACATAGACAGTGCACACAGTCATGTCACCACCCGTGCCTAGCCGTAATGTCACTGCCACGCACTCTTGCGCAGTTGTCACCCCACTGGGGTTCAGCACCGCGTACTGCACGCAGCCGCACACGAACACGGACGCGCGCGAGGGTCCTGGGGGATGGGCTGGCTCGCTGCACGCCACCAACGAGTAGTGCGCGTTGTCGCAAGCCGTGGGACTGTGGTAGCGTGTATATCCAGGAAGCCAGGAGCAATGCCATCTCAGTTCCCGCCCTGGAAATTAGCGTCTACTCGTATGGGTTTAGGCATCCCAGGGATGACATCTAAGAAGATAACGCCTCAAGCTGAACTGCTCAAAGTGGCGTCGGACTATAAGCACAGGTTGCATTCCACCAGGGTTCATCTTTTCTTTGATGGGTCTTCGCTGCCGCAAAGTTCCTCCTCTGGACTATTCGTCCCGTCGACTGGTAAACTCTTTTCCTACCGTTTAGACAGACCAACGTCCTCGACATCAGCTGAACTACACTCCCTCAAAGAGGCAATCCGCTACATCCTACGTCAAGAGCCCAACGAATGGACAATATTCACCGACTCTAAACCTGCCCTTCAGTGCCTCCTTAAGAGCGGCAAGCACTTCACATATGAACTTGCCGTTCAAGATATTCTCTATCTACATCGCCTTGCAATAGGCGCTGGGCACAATATTGTTTTTCAATGGGTGCCTGGTCACTGTGGGATAACGGGAAACCAAAAAGCTGATGACGCTGCCTCTGCAGGCCACACCTGCCGAAATATACGAAGAACATTTTTTACCAAACACGACGCTTCCACCTTGGCCACACGTTACGCCCTTTCAGAGAGAAACAGAATGTGGTCAGATCCTACCCACCACAAGTTTCTCTACTCCCTTGACCCTCAGCTGTCGTCAAGACTTCCTCACAAGCTCCCCGTCATCTAGAAACATTATTTCATCGGCTCCGACTTAATGCAGCTTACACCAACAGCTACCGTTTCCGCATTGGACTATCTACCGCCTCCAGGTGCAACAACTGTGCATCGGAAGACACAATTGAGCATCTTTTACTCTACTGTCCTGCCTACAAGGACTCTAGATCAACTTTGCTACAGAACATTGCACGCATAGGTTATACGCAAGGACCAGTGACCTTAAAAACCATTTTAGCGCCCTGGCCGTCTTCTTCTCAGCAACGCCTAGCCCTAAAATTTCTGTTTTCGTACCTCAGCGACTCTGGCTTAATAAAAAAACTTTAAATCTCTTCACTCTGAGACTTTCGCTCTTGCCCTTTTACTTAATTTAGTTGGTCCCTCTCTCAGCTTGCATCTCTTTTCTACCCTCCTCTCTCTTGGGCCTTTCTTCCTTTTCCCCCTCCCCTAACAGAGTAGCATGAAGGCGATTTTGTACGCCGGCTAAACACTCTGTTTTCTAATTAAGAGCTTCTCTCTCTCTCTCTCCAGGAAGCCTCAGCCCCAAGCCTTCCCCCGCACGCACGTAGCTCTCCTGCAGTGCTACCACGTCGGGCCCGTGCTGCAGCAGATATGCGCTCAGTTCTGCGTGACGGGGCGAAGCGCGTTCACGTTGCACTGCAGCACAGTGGGCACTTGAGGCTGCTTGCGGTGGCTCCTAGCCATGTCGGTGCTCGGGGTGCTGCTGTCCCTGCGCAGCCTGGGCGCACAGCGGACGCAGGTGTGGGTCAGCAGGCAGCAGCTCCTCCAGGGTGCGAAGCACGAGCGCCAGGCCCTCCTGCTGCTACCGTCGACTCCGTCGTCCTCGTTTCGGACGCGCAGATGCTGCCTGGATACTGCCGGGAGCTGCCTGGACGTTGCTCTGCTGCTGGACCACCACTCCACGTCACTGTTGCCGTCGCTGCTGTCCGGGTGCTGCTGCGTCGTAACCGCTGTGGCAGAAGCCAGCAGCCGCTCGCAGTGCTGCCCGAACTGCGACGCGAGAGGCAGGTGCCTGCACCCGCGCTAGCGCTGCACATACGCGGCACTCTTCCTGCCAGCGTGGGCACGAATGGTCCAGCACCGCATGAGGACCCCCGCAGTTGGAGCAGGAGGGCTTCTCGGCCCTGAAGGCTGCCCTCATATGGGGGCCTCCACATCGCCAGCACCTCCTCTCGCGATTGCAGCTCGCGGTGGCGTGATCGAGCCGCACACATTTGCCGCACTACAGCGGTCTTGGTTTGCAAGGCCTTACTAATCGTCGCCGCTTGTACAGCGCAACTTCCGCAGGGGGTATTGGCGCCACGAAGCGCAGATACACCGCAGTCCCCTGCGAACAGCCGACTGCACAGCCACAGGCGTCTCGAGGCAGGCGACGTGTCCTCGGTCGTGATCGTCTCGTCGTCGAGCACTATGACGCCCTACTGCGCGACGCTGGCTCTCGGGGGCTCACCTCCATGCCGCAGATGTTGATTTTGGTCAGGAATGCCTCCAGAGCGTCTGGTGTGGCCGCGTCCGCTGCTACGACATTGCGGCGAGCGTTTACGTGAACATCGATGACCCGAGGAAACTGCGTGAGCTGCCTGGCGATGGCGTCCCTCTTCTGCTCCGCGAACGCCGTAGAGGAGACATTCGTACGAAAGAGGACCATGCCGAGGGCTGTGGGACGGGCTGGGAGCTTGGTCCCATCGTTCCTCATCTTGCGGTGGCCTTCCTGCGCTGCGAGCGCGACACAGACAGCTGCCAGGACCCTTCATTGCCTTGTTTGTTTTCGAGGCTTCCGCCACTGGCCGCCAGGGGTGGAAGCTGCGCTGCTGCCGCGTCCACGCCCGTGGAGCCCTTGGCGCGCTCTGGCCCCAGACCAGCACTGCCGGCCGCAGCGGGGGGGGGGGCGGGGCAGGGGGTCAAAGTGCGCCCCGGCCAGCCTGCTGCTTCTCCCCTCGGAGGCTGTTCCACGCGGCCGGCTGTGAGGCGTGGTTGGTGCGTTCCGAATAGCGTACCTGTAGCTGGGCCGGCTAAGCGCAGTAGTGGCAGTAGGCTGGCTCTCGTGCTCGTCCCCACGTGGCGCAGTAGTCGTCTCGCTCGCTATGGGGACAACGATAGGGTCCTCCCGCAGCGACGGCGAATGCTGGCCGTCGTCGGGCCTCTTCAGGTCCGGCAACGGCTCCTCAGATGGCGCCTGCGTCATCCGCTCTGCCGCAAGGAGGGACCGAATGGCCGCCGCTATGGCGGAGTCATAGAGTTTCATACAAATAACTTGTATGAAACTCTATGGGCGGTGTCCCTCCCCGATCCGTCGAATATGGCGTCGCCCGTCTCCCCGCCGGCGCACCGACTGCAACGCTCTTGCTCGGAGTGAACGGCGTCCAGTTCGTCCATTACGAACGCGGCAAGCGCCATGGAAAGCTGGCCACGCTCACCCCGAGTCGTCCGACGCCCGTGCAGTGCTCGCAGGTGCTCAAGCTGCCGACGAAGCGTCTCGAGTGTCGCCACCACTGCGGCGTTGGCCTGCTGCAGCTTGGCGACCACCGCCGCGTCGTCGGCGATAGTTGGGGAGCACTCGATCGCGGCCTCGACATCTGAGGGGCTTGAGCCACTTGAGCTCACCTCGCTGTCCGGGAAGTGCTCGATCGCGGCCAGTGTCGCTGGTGTCGCCGGACTGGCGTCTCTGCTGGCGCTAGAGTTCCTGTATATAGCACAGGAACTCTAGCTGGCGCGTCGTTGTGTCTCGTCGTGCCCCTCGTCAGGCTTCACGCTCGCTGGTGAGCCCGAACCCGTGCGAGTTGTCCAAACTCATCGCTCACCAAACGTAAGCTCCGAGGGGGCAAGAAGCGCTATTTCTTCTCGATAAAAAAAAAAGTTTGCGGGAGCACATGAATGGCACGACCGTCATGCGTGGCCCCCTGGTGTCTGTTTCACGCGCGGCACGCTTCTGGCGTTTTTCCAGTAAAGCCCGCTTATGTCTAACACGGATATATAGAATCATTGCCTATATCGAACCCTTGTAGAATTCTGATAAAAATTACATGCATTTTAAGCTTTTTATATCAAACATGATTTTGCCAACAATGGATATATCGAACTCTCCCGCGCCGAATTTTTCGCTCTCCTTAGGCATGCGGCAAGCTTTCCCGCAATACAGCACCGCGTAGCGGTCGCGCCGGTGTCGCTTGCGACTCCCGCGCGAGCTCGCGCGCGTCCAAACCGGCCGTGGCAGAGTAGACCAGCTCCACGCATGCATGCTGTTTGCGCCGAAAGCGCCACATTGGGCGCTGTGGGCTGCGGTGTCACCGATATTCAAGTCCGCGCCACCAGCTTCCCGCAATTGCTTCGCCGTTTTCGTTTGTATCCATGCTTGTCTGAGTTTGTCTCCGCTCTGTCGTGATGGCTGCCGTGGCCAGCGGGGCAGCGGTCTTGTGCTTGTCGACTGTTTAGATACCATGGAGCAAGCAGTCACGAGCAACGCGTTGCGCTCCAAGAAGCAGGCTACACTCACGAAGTTCTTCCGCCCCAATAAATGATTGTTTTCTTTCCGAGAAAGTGCCGTATTCATGGTGAACTGCAGGGTGGTAAGAGCTGAGCGTTAGCTCGTGACTCCGACGACAGGATTGCTCTCAGGTAAGTTTTTAAGTGCGAATGCACTTTATAAGCGACCCCAAACCATCCACCGCCGGCGGCGGAGGCGGCGTCCGCAGTGCTCCTCTATATTTAAAAAAGAAACAGCATCCGGCGCCAGGTTTCGATCCGAGGACTTTGCGGCCGCAGCGCGACGCTCTACCGACTAAGCCACGGACGCCACTTTTTTTTTTCTTTACTGCATGGAAAACTTCCTACGAAAGTTAGGAGTCATCCAAGAAGATGCACATCACTGCAGCTAAAATAAGCCGTCCGTTAAAACTCTGGCAAGCAGACGCACGCATCCAACAGATGCAGCCATTCTGGTGGGTCACTTTGCGCCGCATAAATGCTCCGCACCAACGCAGTTTGCTCCCGAAAATGGACTTCGTTGGGCGAGGGGGTTCCGCGTGCCTGTCCGTCATGCGGCACTTCCACAAGCTATACAATCCGATCACAACAAACATATCATAGGGCACTCCAGTAACATCTCTAAAAGGCAAGAACCGAATTGTATAAGGGGTAATGTGCATGTCCTTTTTAAGAGTTCGTTGCAACACATCCCAGAAAAACACCGCATCCCGGCACAAAACAAAACAATGATCAATGGTTTCAGGTTGATTGCATAAACGGCAATTGTCAGACCAAGGAATAGACATTCCTTTCTCGCGCAACCATGTTTTCACTGGGAGTGTTGATGTATGCAGCTTAAAGAAAAACGTTTTTGCATTTGGAGGAAGACACATACGTGTGACCCGCTTCAAAACACTGTCCTTATGGTGGCCAATGTAAGGCTGGCGATAAACCGGCACTGGGAACAGACTCTCTAATAAAGTGTTCGTCAAAGCCTTCCTGGAAAGGGTAAACAGATATTGCTGGGAAAACCTCGCAGTAAGGAAATTGAAGGTGTCAACCACCTCCTTTAAAAACCCCCATGGCGGTTTCGTACTGACTTCACCAGTGGAGACAAGCAAAAACGGTAAATGAAAACTTATGCGCTGTTGAATAACGTTGAGCAGAAGTGGATGATGCGTCACCTTATAGAAGAAAAACCGAGATACAAGCTGGTGTACAAACAAATGTATCAGCCCAGCACCCCCAGACACTAATGGAAGAAACAAATTGTCCCTACGCATAGGTTCCCATTGGGACCCCCACACAAATGTTGCAAAAACTCTATGTAGAGCTTGCACTTTAGAACGCGCACAGTGGAGTACTTGCAGCACATAAACAAGCTTTGCGACAAGGAAGACATTACAAACGTGCGCACGCGCAAACACAGAAAGTTCTCGCCCCATCCATGCCTGAGAGGCTCGCTTGACTTTTTGGAGTGCCAATGACCAATGAGGCCCGGTGTTTCGTATTTGGTGCAAAGGTACACCTAGGTATTGAAGTACGTCCTTATCCCAAGAAATGCCACCAAATAAGGATTTACTCCCAAAGCTGACAGACGATGAGTGCGCTCTGGTTTCTGGGCCTATTACACTCGAAGAAGTTAAGGCTGCCATATCTGACCTCAAGACAAACAAGACCCCGGGGCCCGATGGTTTGAGCGGAGAGTTTTATCAAAAGTTCTCTGATATCCTTGCTCCCGTTCTGTTAGACATATTCACAGCAGCATACGACCATGATGTTTTGCCGCCAACCTTTTATTTAGGACACACAGTTTTAATTCCGAAAACGCAAGATGAACAAAAGCTGAAATCGGTTGACGGCTATCGGCCAAGCCACGGACGCCACGCTGATATCAGTGTGACTAACGCGCCTTATATCTTTAACGCATTCAAACTACGTCGTCAGCGGCGTGCGTTGGCGACTCAGCGGCGTTATAGCGGCTTGATAACTGCGTGGTGTACACGTGATACTACAAACCCGATGGAAGAGATGGAAGAGAAGGCGGCGAGGCGGTGGGCTGCGGGGGCCGAGCGCAAGCGCCGCAAGCGGGCCGACAACCGTGCATTCGCACTTTCATATTCTCCCCCTCGGAGAAATGCGGGGGAATTTTTTTGTGCTTCACTTTCTCATATCGAATTTTTCCTATATCGAACTATTTTAGAATCCTCGCACTGTTCGATATAAGCGGGCTTTACTGTAGTTCAATTACACCTGCCTTAGTTTCCGAATCCCAGCCGCACAAGCGTACTCTAAACCTGAACGCACATTTACAAATAAAAAAGTTTCCTTAAATTTTGGAGGGGCTTGCTTGAAGACCAACTACACTCAAAATTACAACCACGTGAAAACGTTATTTTCATATAGTCTGCCTAAAAATACTGCGAGATACAAAATATCACAGCTGAAATGCGCGTATCCGCGGCGCAAACGACCATCAAAAATCGAAGATTTTGAAACCGAAATTGAGAAGAGCGCGGCCATTACGGTCAGGCCGAAGTGACCTTCTAGCCGGCCCAGCCGGCGAGCCAGCGGCCGCACGCGGCCGGCCGACCGAAGCGAACGTGCGCGCAACCCTTCGGTCTCGCAGCAGTCCCGCCTCATCGGGGCTTGACCGGTTCTCCTGGCTGGCCGTAGGAAAAAGCGCAAGGCGGCCCGCAGTGTCGCTTCTGCTTCGTGGCTCTTTGCGCGATCCGTCGGCCGGCGCAGCGTAAGCCTGCGATGGAGCTATTTTAATCGTTTTTAAATAGTTAACAACGCATTTCGCGGGGCTGCCAGTCATGTCCTAGTTGGTTTGGTGGTACGTACTGTACGTTAAAACTAAAGTTGTCAGAGGTGAAATGTGAGGGCAGTTGGCCTTTAAGTTGCCTCTTAATAAGATCAACACGCGGCTCTCTTTTTGAACCGACGTATTCGATGCCGCCAGTCCAAGGAAGGGTGCTCGTAAATAAACCGCAGTCACCACGTGCATCAACTACAGAAATAGCAGGCGTAAATTTACTTCGTCCGTTTCGGCACAAGATGTAGCCAGGGATCTTTTCTATCTTTCTCTTTTGTGGTCCAACGCTTTTCTTTATCATCAGTGATTACCGGACCGCGTATTTCCAAACGCTTCGCGGCAAAGAGCACCCACGTGACATGTGTGATGTCACTGTGGGCGCTATTCGTTTGAGCGCCTCCTAAAACGAGGCACCATCCCTGCTCTGTAGCCTCGACGTAGAGTACTGAGTACTGGCGCTCACGGCTTAGATTCGAGCCCCAGCAGGTCTGCCTCTCAGGTTTTTTAATTGCTTAATTTTTTTTCTAAATTTATTTTTTTATACTGAAATCTACCCGTTGTTTTTGTTAATAATGGTGGTATGGTATGTTTTTGGTCGCTTAGGGTTTGGGACGTAGCCAATTACGACGTTGTATTACCGTTCTCCATCGCACGGACAGACATCACGTGGGTGCTCTGTGCTGCGAAGCGTTTGGAAATACGTTGCCGACCTTGCATCATGGCTCTGCGGAATTCCCTAATTATATTATTCAAGTTCTTGAACAGTCCACCTAGTTGAATATGCGCATTTTTGGTGCGGACAACAACAATCAGCGGTAGCAGCACGGCAAAAGAGGACGACGAGAAGTGGCCGCTGGAGGTCAGCCATTATACGAGGCTCCACCCATTTTCTCCTTGAGGCCTGACCTTTTTCGAGGATTTACGTGGCCCCGATTTCAGCGTCCTCAATTGGATTGCGTTCAGACATGGCTGCAGCCTCTTCATGCAGATCTTTTTCTACTCCAGCCCTATTCAGATAATTTGTCGCCTGTCGACATCAGCTTGGACAGCATTTTTACCCTGCATGCGAAATTATTGCCGGCACGATTAGTCAATAATTTACTTGAAGATCAATTGGCTACCCTTCATACTGATGTCGTCATTGCCACAGATACCTCGCAAAGTGATGAGAAGGCTGGGGTAGGAATATATTCTCAGTCTTTAGATTGGTCCTTCTCTATCAGGCTGCCAGACTATACCCCGATCTTTCAGGCAGAATTATTGGCGATAATCTTAGCCCTTAATAAACTACAGCACAGATTTGCGGGGGTGGTTATCCTTTCGGATTCTCTCTCCGTGTGCACTGCTCTAACAAATGATAAAGATTCTTCCATTCTCAGGTCATTCCGTTCATTCATTCCTTACCAGCTTCGCGAGATCCGGTTAGTGTGGGTAATCTTCAATTAACTGGCAAATGAACTGGCAGGGATAATCTTCAATGAACTGGCAGACCAATTAGCCAGTTTGGCTCTTGGGGGTCCTGCCGTCGTGAATTGCCCAATTGACAGTTTTCTTTTGGGGGCGAGGTTCAGGCGCCTGCAAGTTTTACGAATTAATCGGCAGATGCCCTTCGTTCATGCTCTTACTATATTCACCTCTCCCACTTATGGAAGCCTAAATTCTGCGAATCTCGTAAATGTGAGGTGTCAATCACAAAATTTCACTGCAGAATCCCCCTTTAAATTTTTATCTACACAAAGCTGGTCAGGCTTTACTCCTCAAAACCCTTTTCTGCAAGGCCCCGAAACTATAGAACACTTTCTTTTAAATTGCCGCAGCTTTTCCTCGATGCGACGTACGCACCTTGAATACACGCCTAATAGGCTGAATCTCCCTTTATCTTTAACCGTTATTCTTTGCCTGGGTGCTTCCGTCATAGGATATTGCCACAGAGATGTCGTGATCGCCTTTCATTCCTTTGTTGCGGCGACAGGCCGGATGCCCTGCTAGATAGCTATGTCTTCATTCGCAATTTTTTTCCTGACAATCCTGGGCCCGCTTGCTCGAAGCCAAATAAGACAGTCTTATTCGCAGTCTAATCTTATTGGCAGTCTTATTCGGGGTCTTATGTTCCCTAGGCTATAAGACGCTTTCTGGAAACTTATAAGACAGCGAATAAGACTGTAAATAAGAACGCAATAAGACTGTGAATAAGCCTGCTCTGAGCAGTCTTATTCACATCTTATGCTGACTTGGTCGGTCGTTTCATCATACAGATCGGCCTCCATACCGTGAAAAATGAGTGCAGTAGCCGTACAAGTGGCGAACGATACCAAGCGGCGGCCGTTCGACCGTCTGCTTGGAACAAATAAATGCCTGTTCCGAGGAGATTGACGCAGTTGGAAACGCCGTCGCGAGAGGGGGTGGAAAGCGACAGACAACGCAGGCGCCGGAAGCCGCAAGGCCTACCTACTTTGAAGTGGCACCGATGGCTGCACTTTTCTTTCTTTTCTTTCCTCCGTGGCAGCCAACCACCGTTTTCAAATTTCGCTGTGCGCTATGGGCATGTGCTTGTTTTTCCCGGGTGGCGCGGCTTTTTTTCTCCCTCAGGTCAAACAAAGATGGACACGAGTGATAGTCTGCGGCCCGATATTAGTCCCGACCAGACATCGGGCGGCCAAGTGTGCGGTGTGAATCTGTGATCGTCTGCTATGTCGGCTGTCACCACAGTAGCTACAAAAAGGTGGCACGGAAAGGACGGAACATTTGTTTTGTTTTATAAAATCATGCCCATTAACGCAGGAACAACAAATAGGCGTTCAAAATAGAACTACAATGTGACAAAAAAATTACACACAACATCAAAACGCTAGCAGCCTGTAGTACCTCTGCCCGTGAGCGTCAAATAAAATCACGTTTTCAACGAGAAGCTGCGCAGACTGGCGTCTTTACATCCTTCTCTTCGAAAGTGGCGGTTATGGAGCGCATTCTGCTTGAGCAAATGGGATCCGGAGGCGACACGTAAAAGCAGCATGCATAATACCAACATTCGGCTATATTCTTCAGCGCGATTGTTTACTTCGGCAGCCCTCGCTAACTTGCTGCCGGCTAGGCAGCGGGTTGTTGCGATCGTGTGACGTGTCGCCGTTCCAGTCGGCGTGAGCCGCTGGAGTGCTCGTTGCATCCGAGTCTACGACGATGAATCCGAAGCCAATTCGCAACTTTCTCATTTACGGTGAGGTGAAACGCACGACTCGTGTTGCGACAACGTCAGACGACGTCGCTTTGGGTTTCCAGTGGGTTTCTCGGGCCCACACTTCGAGCAGAAGATCTTTGTTTTACGCGGCCGGGCGACCGAGGCCTGGCCGCGTGAGTTGGCGTACCAAGGATGGCGGATCATTGTAACGTATGTGTCACAAGGACCAAATACGGCGTCTGATGGTCAGCATTTCTTGAATTTATCCAATCATGGTTGAAAATAAACGCATGCCCAATGCCGGCGACGGCAACCAGCAGTTTTGCGGCGTATTCCCCGCTTTTCCCTAGGGGCCCCTCTCGTGCTCATCTAGGTACCCGCTGTCCCTATAGTCTTGGATTGATTGATTTGATTTGATTGATTGTGGGGTTTAACGCGCCGACGCAACGCAGGCGATGAGGCGCGCCGTAGTGGAGGGCTCCGGATTAATTTAGACCACCTGGGGATCTTTAACGTGCGCCGAAATCTCGTACACACGGGCGTTTTTGCTTTTCGCCTCCATCAGAAAAGCGGCCGCCGCGGCCGGGAATCGAACCCGCGACCTCGTGCTCAGCAGCGCAACGCCTTAGCCACTGAGCCACCGCGGCGGGTCCCTATAGTCTTCAATAAGACCGCTCTGTAGACTGGCCTAAGTGCTTTCGAGCAAGCGCACTAGTCCGAATCTTATTCGTGATCTTATTGAAGTCCGTGAATAAGACTAGACTGTGCATAAGACTGCCAATAAGAACGCGTGTTCGTGCAAGCGGGCCCTGTTCTATCCAAATATTTAATTTTCTACTCTCAATATTTTTCTCGTATTTCGTTTTTTTTCTCTCTAAAATAAACCGGGTCACAGCCTAATTATTGCAGGCAGCTTCTTGGCCAATCCCCCGCGTGTACGCGCCATGACTTAAGGAACCAACCAACCAACCAATTCTCTGTTCTCGCCACAAGTGTTCACCGTTCCAGCTGCCAAGAATCCGCTCCCGGTAACGTGAAGAACCCGAATTCCAAATACAAGAGCCGGCCCTCGTCCGGGCTGCAGGTAGGTGAGCCCGTCCTCTTTTACACCATGGGGGGACCGAAGAATAGCAAAGTCAAATTCCGAGCGACCTGCGTAACTCGTACCTCCATCATGAAGGACTCATCATCACCACATCTCTCTCTCCAAAGCGTAAATGGCGCTCCAGAGGACAATTCGCACCTTGTCGGCCAACACGGCGTAATATAAATGGTGAAGTCAAAGTTTGGCTTCATAAAATTCGGTCGCAGTCAGAAGAAGCGGGCCTTCTTCCATGACGACAAAGTAAACACTCGCTCGGGAAGCCAATCGACAATCTCTTGGACGTATTCACTGTTGAAGATAAGGAGGGCTTCAACGCCAAGCTTAGCAAGAAGACAAAGTCAAGTTGGAGGCCACAACGGTGTACCTTAGCAGGGGCATCGACCACAGTGGCGCTACAGACTACGAAGATTTCCATAACATTGAAATTTTTATGCCCGACGATGAATCCTACATCCAGTGAAACCCGATGAGTATCATAGCCCCGAAGCTGGCTACAGTGCGTTTCCTGTTGACAACTCCGACTGGGATGCAAGCGCGGTTAAGGCAGGCTCCTGGGACTCGTCGGTTACGGGGAAAAAGAATGCAAGGCTCTCGCCGTCATACTGTGAATCCAAGCAGATTTTGTCCAGGGAGCGGGGCTTCTTCTACCCTATGACTGGGACTCTCGCAACGATCAAGTTTGGACCAGGCCGTTGTTTAAGGGCTATCGCGGCCGCTTAGTAGACGTTTTGCGACAAGACAGTAGTTGATAATCATCTCCATGAAGTGGCTGATGGGGAAGAAGTTAGCTTCGATGTTGTACAAGCCGAAGACAATACTTGGATCCCAACGCTTGTTTGTATTGGAGACAGGCCTATGCTGTTGCCGGTTGTCGGCAAGAATGAAGGGGATTTTAACACAGTCACTCCGCCGGTGGTAAGAAGTACCCAAACCTACGTGCGGTTTCCACAAGCACAAAAAGAATCGTTCACCTGTAAAACTCCTTCAGGCGTGTCATCCCTTTCGGCAGGCGAAGATGAAGACGTACTCCATCGACTGCCCGAATGGTGGCGGTCGAGATCATTGCGCAGAAGGAAAGGCTCCGAGCCATCCTCCACGACGTTGGTGTCCAAACCGTTGACGAATACCCTTTACCACCCCAGTACTCTAGCCCAGAGGTCCTTGCACCTGCCCTAGTGAGCACCAGTACCCAGACATGTACAACAGAATAAATCAACTCCGAAGGATTGTTCATCAATTGATGTGTTTTTAAACTGATTGCAATGAACGCTTCCTTTAGAACTACTCAGATGGCAGGACGTTAGATAGTGTTGTCACTTCCTATAGTTTGCTTAAGTTTTTTTTTTGAGGAGAGCTGTTAGAAAGCCACTGAGAAACAGTTGCTGTTCAGAGCCGAAATACGAAGTTTTATATCGTAAAATATTTCATCTGCTATCACATGTGTATTTGAAATGGGAGAAAGTGTTCTTGTAACTTTTTGTTCTGGGAACTGTCAAGCTTTCAAAGTGAATTCCGAAGTGAAGCTGTACTGTAGCTGAGTTTCAGTCTGCAAAGACCCCAGCGCTCATGCAAACTACTTTGTAAAGTGAGGCAAATGAAGTGTGAATGCTTTGTGTTTATACAAATGCGAGGAAACAGAACTTCAATAAAAAAATCGCGCCAATCCACCCTGTGAATGTGGTAAGGAAAGCAAAGCTGTAAACGGCACCCATAACGATTACTCATGCGACGTCACTTAAAATCACTCACATCGCTCTACAAATAGTAAAACCAGAGAGAAGTGAAATGCACTTAACCACACCATTTATTACTTCAAAGAGATATTCTTGGTAAGGTTAAATCAATGCATGATGCATGAACGGTGTTTGGTTGAGTTGTATTGTGTAGCACAAGAGTGGAAACTTTTTTTATAAAATCAAAGTAAGCTCCAACCCGGTGATAGACGATCTGACTTCTCCGTCTCTGCGCCGCGGACGGAGGCGACGAGACTTGCGGCTGAGAAGGAGGAGGAAGAAATACTTATGTTCAGATTTCTGAACGGCCCAGAGTGCAGCCCTGGGGAGTGATTCCTTCTTCTGCGGGGCCCATATGCAGTCCGCGCGGCCTGTGTTCTGTCCACCCGCTGAAGCTGGGTAGGTAGAGAGGGCTTGGACAGCAGCATCTCCCATTGCTCTTGTTGGGTAGTTGACGAAAAGAGAGGAGTGTGCTCAGAGCTAAAGTCGCACACCCCGATTACGGGGCGGAGTATTCCTACTTCTCAGAAAAGTTTACATTCAGCGTCGTAGCGATTCGGATGCATTACGTGAAGACGCGTAGGCTGTGGGAAGGAGCCCGGATTGTATGAGCCGTAGGGTAGTTTGTTGTTCTCTGGAAAGGTCAGGGTAAGGTGAAGGTACGGTCTGTCTCAGAAGGCGATAATGCCGGATTATCTCCCTGGACGTGACAAGCGGGTGACTGTCCTCGTGCAGCTCCATAGCACGGGAGGTAAAAGCGCAGGCTTGTTGGGTGGGCGTATTTGTTGCCCTCCATTGAAGCGTGAGGCGGTGTCCAGATGAGCTGAATGGAACCGTTTGGGGAGTGGTTTTTTAGCACGCCCAGTGCAGGTCAGGACACCCAACCCGACTGGTAATTCCAGTAGGCTTGCTGGGAATCGGTGACTACCCTCCGACCCCCGGTTGCGTGAGAGCCAAGGTGATGGCTGCCTCTTCTGCTGCCGTCATTTTTTTGGGTCCTAAGCGAGGTACACGCAAGGAGGTTGGTTCTGGAGGTAGCCACGATGATGGCGTGTTGCTGCCCTCGATGTTTGGAGAAATCTGTGTAGATAACTGCATGAGCCCCACCGAGGGTGGTGTTTAGCGCTTGCGCCCGTGCTTTTCGTTGACCCTCGTCATGTGAGGGGTTCATATTTCTAAGCAAAGGGAGCATGTTTAGTTTTAGTCGCCAAGAGTCTCGGAGTACGTCAAACGGAGTGACATTCTGGGCTGCCCAGCCAATCTGGGGAAGCATGCGGTTACCCACCGCAGTTCTGAGTCGGACCTTCTGGTTAGAAAGATGGCCTTCTATCAGCTCTTCCACCATTTTGTGGAGCCCGTGCTAAGCAGCCTCAGTGTGGACGCACTCATGAGAAGACCAATGGCCTGCTCAACCGCCTTTCTAATCATTATATAAAGCATCTCTATGTCTTCCTCGTCGAGAGGAAGATAGGGGTTTGTCGTAAGTAACTCTCGAGAGGACAAAAGCTTCAATTAATCGAAAGGTACCGGATTCTTTTAGGCCTAGCATCTTGGTGGCAACTCGCCTGACCATGTGTATGATTAGATTAATGCTGTTTTTGAGGCGCTGCAAGGAGACGTCACTCTTGGTGTTGGCCTGGAAATGTAGGCCCAGGATCTTGATGCTGGGGTTTGGAGTGATGGCCTGGTCGTCAAGGAGTATTTGAATGTATTCCTTGATTTGGCGTGAGGGCGGACGACAAGGAGCTGTGATTTTTTACGTGAACACTGGAGGCCACAGGCTTTAGCACATTGGCGTACTAAAAGTGAGATTCCATGGATTGGTGTGAGCTTCCTTTAATTTTTGTAACTCTTAGCACATGAGCAAGGTGCGCACAGGGCCGCTAGACGGGCGTGAGTGGTCGTGTGACGCTTTCACGTGGCATTCAGCGAGAAGGCAGGGGGTAAACCCGTAGATGTGCTTGGCCAGTACACCATTTGTCTTCCCGAGTTCGCGTGGGCTCGTAGCTAAATCGGTAAGACAACGTGCTCTCGCTTTGTTAGTCTATTTGTTCCAGGTTCGATTCCCGGCGGTCCCTGTAATTTCTTTTAAAGCAAAGCTTTCTACCTCTACCCCCCAAGGGTTCTTTCGCGACCGTTGGTGTCACCAGAAAACTCCAGCGAACAAATAAAAGAAATTACAGGGACCGCCGGGAATCGAACCTGGAACAAATAGACTAACAAAGCGAGAGCACGTTGTCTTACCGATTTAGCTACGAGCCCACGCGAACTCGGGAAGACAAATGGTGTACTGGCCAAGCACATCTACGGGTTTACCCCCTGCCTTCTCGCTGAATGCCACGTGAAAGCGTCACACGACCACTCACGCCCGTCTAGCGGCCCTGTGCGCACCTTGCTCATGTGCTAAGAGTTACAAAAATTAAAGGAAGCTCACACCAATCCATGGAATCTCACTTTTAGTACGCCAATGTGCTAAAGCCTGTGGCCTCCAGTGTTCACGTAAAAAATCACAGCTCCTTGTCGTCCGCCCTCACGCCAAATCAAGGAATACATTCAAATACTCCTTGACGACCAGGCCATCACTCCAAACCCCAGCATCAAGATCCTGGGCCTACATTTCCAGGCCAACACCAAGAGTGACGTCTCCTTGCAGCGCCTCAAAAACAGCATTAATCTAATCATACACATGGTCAGGCGAGTTGCCACCAAGAAGCTAGGCCTAAAAGAATCCGGTACCTTTCGATTAATTGAAGCTTTTGTCCTCTCGAGAGTTACTTACGACAAACCCCTATCTTCCTCTCGACGAGGAAGACATAGAGATGCTTTATATAATGATTAGAAAGGCGGTTGAGCAGGCCATTGGTCTTCTCATGAGTGCGTCCACACTGAGGCTGCTTAGCACGGGCTCCACAAAATGGTGGAAGAGCTGATAGAAGGCCATCTTTCTAACCAGAAGGTCCGACTCAGAACTGCGGTGGGTAACCGCATGCTTCCCCAGATTGGCTGGGCAGCCCAGAATGTCACTCCGTTTGACGTACTCCGAGACTCTTGGCGACTAAAACTAAACATGCTCCCTTTGCTTAGAAATATGAACCCCTCACATGACGAGGGTCAACGAAAAGCACGGGCGCAAGCGCTAAACACCACCCTCGGTGGGGCTCATGCAGTTATCTACACAGATTTCTCCAAACATCGAGGGCAGCAACACGCCATCATCGTGGCTACCTCCAGAACCAACCTCCTTGCGTGTACCTCGCTTAGGACCCAAAAAAATGACGGCAGCAGAAGAGGCAGCCATCACCTTGGCTCTCACTCAACCGGGGGTCGGAGGGTAGTCACCGATTCCCAGCAAGCCTACTGGAATTACCAGTCGGGTTGGGTGTCCTGACCTGCACTGGGCGTGCTAAAAAACCACTCCCCAAACGGTTCCATTCAGCTCATCTGGACACCGCCTCACGCTTCAATGGAGGGCAACAAATACGCCCACCCAACAAGCCTGCGCTTTTACCTCCAGTGCTATGGAGCTGCACGAGGACAGTCACCCGCTTGTCACGTCCAGGGAGATAATCCGGCATTATCGCCTTCTGAGACAGACCGTACCTTCACCTTACCCTGACCTTTCCAGAGAACAACAAACTACCCTACGGCTCATACAATCCGGGCTCCTTCCCACAGCCTACGCGTCTTCACGTAATGCATCCGAATCGCTACGACGCTGAATGTAAACTTTTCTGAGAAGTAGGAATACTCCGCCCCGTAATCGGGGTGTGCGACTTTAGCTCTGAGCACACTCCTCTCTTTTCGTCAACTACCCAACAAGAGCAATGGGAGATGCTGCTGTCCAAGCCCTCTCTACCTACCCAGCTTCAGCGGGTGGACAGAACACAGGCCGCGCGGACTGCATATGGGCCCCGCAGAAGAAGGAATCACTCCCCAGGGCTGCACTCTGGGCCGTTCAGAAATCTGAACATAAGTATTTCTTCCTCCTCCTTCTCAGCCGCAAGTCTCGTCGCCTCCGTCCGCGGCGCAGAGACGGAGAAGTCAGATCGTCTATCACCGGGTTGGAGCTTACTTTGATTTTATAAAAAAAAGTTTCCACTCTTGTGCTACACAATACAACTCAACCAAACACCGTTCATGCATCATGCATTGATTTAACCTTACCAAGAATATCTCTTTGAAGTAATAAATGGTGTGGTTAAGTGCATTTCACTTCTCTCTGGTTTTACTATTTGTAGAGCGATGTGAGTGATTTTAAGTGACGTCGCATGAGTAATCGTTATGGGTGCCGTTTACAGCTTTGCTTTCCTTACCACATTCACAGGGTGGATTGGCGCGATTTTTTATTTGTTCGCTGGAGTTTTCTGGTGACACCAACGGTCGCGAAAGAACCCTTGGGGGGTAGAGGTAGAAAGCTTTGCTTTAAAATACCTTGACAGCTAAGTGCCCTTTCTTGATGGGCATTGGGAAAGCGCTAAACTCAAATTGTATGTTTCTTTTATGCTCCCAGCAGTTTCATGGTGTGATGAATGTGCTAGTTTGTTTTTGGTATGTATGGTATATCTTTGAAGTTTTGTGACTGAAGTGGTGTGGGTAACATACAGAGTACCTACTCTAGCATGTTGGCTGTTGATCAGAATCATTTTGACATTATTGCTTATAAAATAAAGGTCTCGCGTATCCAAAAGGCTTCGTCCTCTTAGGTGCATTGCGTTGCAATCCGTTTCCGCCTCCTCCTCTTTAATAGCTTCGATCTGTGTGCATGCCTGTTGCGCTGCTGCCCTTTTCAACCATTGTGCATTTCAAGCGGTGTAGATGACGGTGGAGTTTCTGCCTGCCGTTTCGCTCGTTTTGCTGCGTTGTTCCGCGCCTTTACTGGTATTAGGTGTACTTGGTGTGCAGCCGAGATTCGGTACTGCCACATTAGCGACTGCCCACGATCTGAAAGGTTTAGCCTCTACGGTGTTTCCGACTACTACTTCCACGCAGAGTGGCCTCGATCGCGGGAGGGAGTTGCTACCAAAATATAGAGCACGCGCTATCGAGCACGTCGCCACAAATTTACATGGCAAATGGTTATTCGCACCGTATGGTTCTTTGTGTTGCATGTAGGCCAATCCATCTGAGGAGCGGACATGATTTCTAGCTGTGTTTACTCTGCCTTTTTTGCGCCGACGAGCTGAGCCCCGTTAAACTTGTTTTACAGCGAAGCGGTTTATGCTTGATCTTGCTCCGGTGGCGTTAGCAAACAGAATACAAAAAAAATGCGCCGCCTGTAAAGGCTGCGCCATTGCAGATATGGTATTATAACAGTGAAACCGGCTTTCGTCTGCTTTCGCCTGCTTGATGAAGTGAATATTGGGCTTCCAGAAGCCCTAGGATTTAAGGGTATGAGAGAGGAAGTTAACTTCAAAGCTGTCGAGGGGACGAAAAGAAGATTAGAATGCTGATGGACGAAAAGCAGAGAGGGGAATATTGCTTAGGACAGTTACCACCTGTAACAGGAAAAAAAAGTATTTCGGGCCTAATAAGCTGTAGCTTAAGCTCCAGCTAGCACAAAAAAAATCGCGCCAATCCACCCCGTGAATGTGGTTGGAAAGCAAAGCTGTAAACGGCACCCATAACGATTACTCATGCGACGTCACTTAAAATCACTCACATCGCTCTACAAATACTAAAACCAGAGAGAAGTGAAATGCACTTAACCACACCATTTATTACTTCAAAGAGATATTCTTGGTAAGGTTAAATCAGTGCATGATGCATGAACGGTGTTTGGTTGAGTTGTATTGGTGTAGCACAAAAGTGAAAACTTTTTTTTATAAAATCAAAGTAAGCTCCAACCCGGTGTTAGAGGATCTGACTTCTCCGTCTCTGCGCCGTGGACGGAGGCGACGAGACTTGCGGCTGAGAAGGAGGAGGAAGAAATACTTCTGTTCAGATTTCTGAACGGCCCAGAGTGCAGCCTTGGGGAGTGATTCCCTCTTCTGCAGGGCCCATATGCATTCCGCGCGGCCTGTGTTCTGTCCACCCGCTGCAGCTGGGTAGGTAGAGAGGGCCTGGACAGCAGCATCTCCCATTGCTCTTGTTGGGTAGTTGACGGATAGAGAGGAGGGTGCTCAGGGCTAAAGTCGCACACCCCGATTACGGGGCGGAGTATTCCTACTGCTGAGAAAAATTTACATTCAGCGTCGAAGCGATTCGGATGCATTACGTGAAGACGTGTAGGCTGTGGGAAGGAGCCCGGATTGTATGAGCCGTAGGGTAGTTTGTTTTTCTCGGGAAAGGTCAGGGTAAGGCGAAGGTACGGTCTGTCTCAGAAGGCGATAATGCTGGGTTATCTCCAAAAACGTGACAAGCCGGTGACTGTCCTCGTGCAGCTCCATAGCACGGGAGGTAATAGCGCAGGCTTGTTGGAAGGGGGTATTCTTTGCCCTCCATTGAAGCGTGAGGGGGTGTCCAGATGAGCTGAATGGAACCGTTTGGGGTGTGGTTTTTTTAGCACGCGCAGTGCAGGTCAGGACACCCAACCCGACTGGTAATTCCAGTAGGCTTGCTGGGAATCGGTGACGTCCCTCCAAACCCATGGTTGAGTGAGAGCCAAGGTGATGGCTGCATCTTCGGCTGCCGTCTTTTCTTGGGTCCTAAGCGAGGTACAGGCAAGGAGGTTGGGTCTGGAGGTAGCCACGATGATGGCGTGTTGCTGCCCTCGATGTTTGGATGCGTCTGTGTGGATAACTGCATGATCCCCACCGAGTGTGGTGTTTAACGCTTGATCCCGGGCTTTTCGGTGCCCCGTGTCATGTGACGGGTTCATATTTGTAAGCGAAGCGAGCATCCTTAGTTTCAGTCTCCAAGAGTTGGGAGTACGTCAAGCGGAGTGACATTCTGGGCTGCCCAGCCAATCTGGTGAAGCATGCGGTTACCCACTCCAGTTCTGATTCGGGCCTTCTGGTAAGAAAGATGACCTTATATCAGGTCTTCCACCGTGTTGTAGAGCCCCGTGCTAAGCAGCCTCTGTGTGGACGCACTCATAAGAAGACCAATGGCCTGCTCGACCACCTTTCTAATCATTATATAAAGCACCTCTATGTCCTCCTTGTCGAGAAGAAGACAGGGGGTTGACGTAAGTGACTCTCGAGAAGACAAAAGCTTCAATTAATCATAAAGTAGCGGATTCCTTTAGGCCTCGTTTCTCGGTGGCAACTCGCCTGATCATGTGTATGATTTGATTAATGCTGTTTTTGAATCACTCCAAGGAGACGTCACTCTTGGCATTAGCCTGGAGATGTAGGCCCATGATCTTGATGCTGGGGCTTGGAATGATGGCGTGGCCATCAAGGAGTATTTGAATGTATTCCTTGATTTGGCGTGAGGGCGGACGACAAGGAGCCGTGATTTTTTACGTGAACACTGGAGACACATTGGCGTATTAGAAGTGAGATGCCATGCATAGGTGTGAGCTTCCTTTAATTTTGTAACTCTTAGCACATGAGCAAGGTGCGCACAGGGCCGCTAGATGGGCGTAAGTGGTGGCGTGACGCTTTCACGTGATATTCAGCAAGAACGCATGGGGAAAACCCGCAGATGTGCTTGGTGAGTACACCACCTGTCTTTCCCGTCTTCGCGTGTGCTCGTAGCTAAATCGGTAAGACAACGGGCTCTCGCTTTGTTAGTCCATTAGTTCCAGGTTCGATTCCCGGCGGTGCCAGTAAATTCTTTTATTTGTTCGCTTGAGTTTTCTGGTGACACCAACGGTCGCGAAAGAACCCTTGGAGGGTAGAGGTAAAAAGCTTTGCTTTAAAACATTACAAAACATGTATGTTGTGTACATCCTAAACTAAAAAAATAGCTACAAAACGACTCGGAAAAAACACCCGCCGGTTTGAGGACGTCTTATATGTCATGCTAATGTCCGGCTGCCTCATCCTTCTCTAGACGATTTAAATCTGGTTTTGTAAACGTCGAGAAAAACCTGGTTTAGAATAGGGATTACGAAGGACGTGTGAAAATTTCTTTGGGTGTATTACTGAATCGGTGTATAAGGCGTCTTGTAAACGCCTGCAAAATTTCGATTTAAATCTGGTAGTTGGGATACCATTGATAGAGAGTTTTAGCACAGTCCTTCAATGCTCTGGTTTTAGTTTGGCGTTTTTACGTTCCGCTCAGCAGGTACGCGAAGCGGGAGGGCGACTGCGCATCCGCACTCCGCTTAGCGGCTAAGCGGGCTACCGGAGCGAGCAACACGGTCCGCTAAAACGTAGCCTGAGCGGAAAGTCGCGGCCATGGAGGAAACAATACTCAGGAGAGGCCCCTAGCATCCCAATGCATTGCGAAAAGTGTGGAGGAAGTGATGTCATTTTTCTTGAGCCCATGGACAATGTTGCTTACTTGTTTATAACTGTGGCGGCCAAGTTTGGGCGAATAAAACCGACAAATTTTTAAGGCGCTTGGTATGTGGCTGCCTCGCTACGCTTGCAAACTAGCGCAGTCGCTGCGACAAACGTTTTAAAGCAAAGCTTTCTACCTCTACCCCCCAAGGGTTCTTTCGCGACCGTTGGTGTCACCAGAAAACTCCAGCGAACAAATAAAAGAAATTACAGGGACCGCCGGGAATCGAACCTGGAACAAATAGACTAACAAAGCGAGAGCACGTTGTCTTACCGATTTAGCTACGAGCCCACGCGAACTCGGGAAGACAAATGGTGTACTGGCCAAGCACATCTACGGGTTTACCCCCTGCCTTCTCGCTGAATGCCACGTGAAAGCGTCACACGACCACTCACGCCCGTCTAGCGGCCCTGTGCGCACCTTGCTCATGTGCTAAGAGTTACAAAAATTAAAGGAAGCTCACACCAATCCATGGAATCTCACTTTTAGTACGCCAATGTGCTAAAGCCTGTGGCCTCCAGTGTTCACGTAAAAAATCACAGCTCCTTGTCGTCCGCCCTCACGCCAAATCAAGGAATACATTCAAATACTCCTTGACGACCAGGCCATCACTCCAAACCCCAGCATCAAGATCCTGGGCCTACATTTCCAGGCCAACACCAAGAGTGACGTCTCCTTGCAGCGCCTCAAAAACAGCATTAATCTAATCATACACATGGTCAGGCGAGTTGCCACCAAGAAGCTAGGCCTAAAAGAATCCGGTACCTTTCGATTAATTGAAGCTTTTGTCCTCTCGAGAGTTACTTACGACAAACCCCTATCTTCCTCTCGACGAGGAAGACATAGAGATGCTTTATATAATGATTAGAAAGGCGGTTGAGCAGGCCATTGGTCTTCTCATGAGTGCGTCCACACTGAGGCTGCTTAGCACGGGCTCCACAAAATGGTGGAAGAGCTGATAGAAGGCCATCTTTCTAACCAGAAGGTCCGACTCAGAACTGCGGTGGGTAACCGCATGCTTCCCCAGATTGGCTGGGCAGCCCAGAATGTCACTCCGTTTGACGTACTCCGAGACTCTTGGCGACTAAAACTAAACATGCTCCCTTTGCTTAGAAATATGAACCCCTCACATGACGAGGGTCAACGAAAAGCACGGGCGCAAGCGCTAAACACCACCCTCGGTGGGGCTCATGCAGTTATCTACACAGATTTCTCCAAACATCGAGGGCAGCGACACGCCATCATCGTGGCTACCTCCAGAACCAACCTCCTTGCGTGTACCTCGCTTAGGACCCAAAAAAATGACGGCAGCAGAAGAGGCAGCCATCACCTTGGCTCTCACTCAACCGGGGGTCGGAGGGTAGTCACCGATTCCCAGCAAGCCTACTGGAATTACCAGTCGGGTTGGGTGTCCTGACCTGCACTGGGCGTGCTAAAAAACCACTCCCCAAACGGTTCCATTCAGCTCATCTGGACACCGCCTCACGCTTCAATGGAGGGCAACAAATACGCCCACCCAACAAGCCTGCGCTTTTACCTCCCGTGCTATGGAGCTGCACGAGGACAGTCACCCGCTTGTCACGTCCAGGGAGATAATCCGGCATTATCGCCTTCTGAGACAGACCGTACCTTCACCTTACCCTGACCTTTCCAGAGAACAACAAACTACCCTACGGCTCATACAATCCGGGCTCCTTCCCACAGCCTACGTGTCTTCACGTAATGCATCCGAATCGCTACGACGCTGAATGTAAACTTTTCTGAGAAGTAGGAATACTCCGCCCCGTAATCGGGGTGTGCGACTTTAGCTCTGAGCACACTCCTCTCTTTTCGTCAACTACCCAACAAGAGCAATGGGAGATGCTGCTGTCCAAGCCCTCTCTACCTACCCAGCTTCAGCGGGTGGACAGAACACAGGCCGCGCGGACTGCATATGGGCCCCGCAGAAGAAGGAATCACTCCCCAGGGCTGCACTCTGGGCCGTTCAGAAATCTGAACATAAGTATTTCTTCCTCCTCCTTCTCAGCCGCAAGTCTCGTCGCCTCCGTCCGCGGCGCAGAGACGGAGAAGTCAGATCGTCTATCACCGGGTTGGAGCTTACTTTGATTTTATAAAAAAAAGTTTCCACTCTTGTGCTACACAATACAACTCAACCAAACACCGTTCATGCATCATGCATTGATTTAACCTTACCAAGAATATCTCTTTGAAGTAATAAATGGTGTGGTTAAGTGCATTTCACTTCTCTCTGGTTTTACTATTTGTAGAGCGATGTGAGTGATTTTAAGTGACGTCGCATGAGTAATCGTTATGGGTGCCGTTTACAGCTTTGCTTTCCTTACCACATTCACAGGGTGGATTGGCGCGATTTTTTTAGACTAGGCCAGTTTGAAAACTCCGCCGTCGGAGGCGGCCTTAACTCATACCCCGCAGCGGCGCTTACGTCGCGTTGAGATCGGCGGAGCGAGCCGCTGCCGCCGCCGGCGACGTGCCGGGAAAATTCCCTTCGCTCAGCGTTGGCGAGAGCCACAGTTCGTTCTTTGCTCACTGTGTTTCTTCGTTGTGAAGTGAAGTGAAATTTATCGCTGCTGAGACGTAGCGCGCAAAGTCCGCAGTGATGTACCACCCCAAACAATGCTCCCGTCGTGTGCGTTCGCCATCCCGCGAGCCTGTCGCTATGGCGACGACAAACGCTACTTTGCCAGGCTTAAGAGCTGAAAAATCGTCCTTCTATCTCAAAAGCGAAGGCCGTTTTTCGATTGAAACTTTGGTTGAGGGTTAGAATGGGCAAATTGAAGGCGAAATCAACAGCTTAGAACATGACATCGCACCAAGGAATTAGCGACGAAGCTGTTTTCGCTTCGAAGCGGGAGGGCAGGGCGACGCCATGTTAGTAATATCAAACCGGAGATAGCAAAGGATGATGGGATAGAGTGCTGGGCTCCGTGGGCTCAAGTCATGGAGGGACTCGGCTTCACAAATGTGACGTCAGGGCCTCTCCTAACCTTTTCTTTCCTCCATGGTCGCGGCCCTCTCCGCTAAGGGGGCGGTGCGATGCGGGTGCCCTCTCGCGGGCGTGCGGCGACTCTGCTTATTCTAAGATGGCTGTCACGCCTGCGAGGAGCGCCGCAGCTTCAGGCTCTTGTTTGATGCGCAAACCGCGAAAGCGGTTCTGCATCGACGAGGGCTTGTGCTTGCTGCGATACGTAGCGACTGCGAGCCCATTTGGAAACTACACAGAACTATTCTAGTTCACTGTAACAAAACGCCGAGTTTGATAGTTGCCATTGAAAAGGATTCGAATTGACCTGGGATGCAACTTTGTTGGCTATTGCGTGGCTCTCATAAAGTCGAAAATTTATTTTCATTCACTGTAACTGACCAGTAACACAATACGATTACACGTGTCAATACTTAAAAAACAAGTAAGCTATACGTACTGGTATTACTTTGTTAAAGTGGCGAAATGGGTTTCGGTTCTGTTTCATTACGCCAAACTTGACCAGACGGCGCTGCTAATCCGAAAGGTCCGGTCCGGTGCGCATTACGCGTACCTAAAACGAGAAAATCGCTCACCGCTCCGCTGCAGCATAGCGTTGCTACCCGAAGCGGAGCGGAGCGTAAAAAAATCGCGCCAATCCACCCTGTGAATGTGGTAAGGAAAGCAAAGCTGTAAACGGCACCCATAACGATTACTCATGCGACGTCACTTAAAATCACTCACATCGCTCTACAAATAGTAAAACCAGAGAGAAGTGAAATGCACTTAACCACACCATTTATTACTTCAAAGAGATATTCTTGGTAAGGTTAAATCAATGCATGATGCATGAACGGTGTTTGGTTGAGTTGTATTGTGTAGCACAAGAGTGGAAACTTTTTTTTATAAAATCAAAGTAAGCTCCAACCCGGTGATAGACGATCTGACTTCTCCGTCTCTGCGCCGCGGACGGAGGCGACGAGACTTGCGGCTGAGAAGGAGGAGGAAGAAATACTTATGTTCAGATTTCTGAACGGCCCAGAGTGCAGCCCTGGGGAGTGATTCCTTCTTCTGCGGGGCCCATATGCAGTCCGCGCGGCCTGTGTTCTGTCCACCCGCTGAAGCTGGGTAGGTAGAGAGGGCTTGGACAGCAGCATCTCCCATTGCTCTTGTTGGGTAGTTGACGAAAAGAGAGGAGTGTGCTCAGAGCTAAAGTCGCACACCCCGATTACGGGGCGGAGTATTCCTACTTCTCAGAAAAGTTTACATTCAGCGTCGTAGCGATTCGGATGCATTACGTGAAGACACGTAGGCTGTGGGAAGGAGCCCGGATTGTATGAGCCGTAGGGTAGTTTGTTGTTCTCTGGAAAGGTCAGGGTAAGGTGAAGGTACGGTCTGTCTCAGAAGGCGATAATGCCGGATTATCTCCCTGGACGTGACAAGCGGGTGACTGTCCTCGTGCAGCTCCATAGCACGGGAGGTAAAAGCGCAGGCTTGTTGGGTGGGCGTATTTGTTGCCCTCCATTGAAGCGTGAGGCGGTGTCCAGATGAGCTGAATGGAACCGTTTGGGGAGTGGTTTTTTAGCACGCCCAGTGCAGGTCAGGACACCCAACCCGACTGGTAATTCCAGTAGGCTTGCTGGGAATCGGTGACTACCCTCCGACCCCCGGTTGAGTGAGAGCCAAGGTGATGGCTGCCTCTTCTGCTGCCGTCATTTTTTTGGGTCCTAAGCGAGGTACACGCAAGGAGGTTGGTTCTGGAGGTAGCCACGATGATGGCGTGTCGCTGCCCTCGATGTTTGGAGAAATCTGTGTAGATAACTGCATGAGCCCCACCGAGGGTGGTGTTTAGCGCTTGCGCCCGTGCTTTTCGTTGACCCTCGTCATGTGAGGGGTTCATATTTCTAAGCAAAGGGAGCATGTTTAGTTTTAGTCGCCAAGAGTCTCGGAGTACGTCAAACGGAGTGACATTCTGGGCTGCCCAGCCAATCTGGGGAAGCATGCGGTTACCCACCGCAGTTCTGAGTCGGACCTTCTGGTTAGAAAGATGGCCTTCTATCAGCTCTTCCACCATTTTGTGGAGCCCGTGCTAAGCAGCCTCAGTGTGGACGCACTCATGAGAAGACCAATGGCCTGCTCAACCGCCTTTCTAATCATTATATAAAGCATCTCTATGTCTTCCTCGTCGAGAGGAAGATAGGGGTTTGTCGTAAGTAACTCTCGAGAGGACAAAAGCTTCAATTAATCGAAAGGTACCGGATTCTTTTAGGCCTAGCTTCTTGGTGGCAACTCGCCTGACCATGTGTATGATTAGATTAATGCTGTTTTTGAGGCGCTGCAAGGAGACGTCACTCTTGGTGTTGGCCTGGAAATGTAGGCCCAGGATCTTGATGCTGGGGTTTGGAGTGATGGCCTGGTCGTCAAGGAGTATTTGAATGTATTCCTTGATTTGGCGTGAGGGCGGACGACAAGGAGCTGTGATTTTTTACGTGAACACTGGAGGCCACAGGCTTTAGCACATTGGCGTACTAAAAGTGAGATTCCATGGATTGGTGTGAGCTTCCTTTAATTTTTGTAACTCTTAGCACATGAGCAAGGTGCGCACAGGGCCGCTAGACGGGCGTGAGTGGTCGTGTGACGCTTTCACGTGGCATTCAGCGAGAAGGCAGGGGGTAAACCCGTAGATGTGCTTGGCCAGTACACCATTTGTCTTCCCGAGTTCGCGTGGGCTCGTAGCTAAATCGGTAAGACAACGTGCTCTCGCTTTGTTAGTCTATTTGTTCCAGGTTCGATTCCCGGCGGTCCCTGTAATTTCTTTTATTTGTTCGCTGGAGTTTTCTGGTGACACCAACGGTCGCGAAAGAACCCTTGGGGGGTAGAGGTAGAAAGCTTTGCTTTAAAACGGCAAACTAAAACTCTGTATTGGAGCGTTTTGTTGGCTTACTACAGCTGCACTTTGGTAGCCTGATAGAAGACCATCCCGTGCCCTTTCTTCTCGCTCTGCACGACGTTGTCAAGTAAAATAACAGAAACAGTGCACCGCACGCCATGCGTGCGTTGCACAATATTCGGAATAATAAAAATGCAATCACTCCAAACATTTTATTGATTTCAGTACAACGTGATTGCAAACTCTGTAATGTAATGCTTTGATTCTGATTCCGATTGCTTAGTGTGGAATGACAAAATTTCTTCACAAAATCCCGGCCTGTCTAGCATCACTCGGTCGCTGACTTGGCAGCGGCTACGATTTTATTGGGGCATTAATCTGCAAACGAACAACGTAAAAAAAGGTAGATTCAGAACACTGCGGTGCAAAAAAATTACACCATCTTCCCGTAGGGGAACCCTGACTAGTATACAAAGCAGCCATGGGGTCGATTCAAGTGCCCATTAGTTTTCAGTTCATCGTTTTCATTAGGTTGAGGTACGTAGCTACCGTTATATTTACAGTTTGGTTTCCATGGTAACTACCACACTTTTCACTTACCGGAAGTACGAAATGAGAAATTGCGTTGAGCCCATGGTTGTTTCGCATACTACTCAGGGTTCCCCTACGGCAAGATAGTGTAATTTTATTAGATGCGACGGGGCTATGTCCCTCTCTTGTCATTGTTGTGCCGTCAACACCCCCAGTGCGCATTCTCGGCTTGCTGAACGCCCGGTGGGGTCTCACTCTTTAATGGCTCCTGGAGCGACAGTGTTACCGGTGTCTTCCTGGGCCGGCCCGAGATGAGCCGAGCGTGCGCAGTGGGAGTGTGGACGACGCCACGACAAGCGAGGGACATAGCCCCGCCCATGAGACGCTGGAGCGACAGTGTTGCCGGTGTCTTCCTGGGCCGGCATGAGACGAGCACGCTTCCCCTTAAAGGGCTCCTGGAGCGGCAGTGTTGCCGGTGTCTTCCTGGGCCGGCGGATGGATGGGCGACGGACGACGGACGACGGAGCCGAGAGCACAGATGCTTTGCACCTAAAACACGAGAACTCGAACCTGCCAAGTACAACTTTGGAAACGGCTCCGGAACGCGCTGGAACCGCACCAAGAAAAGAGGAACGATGCATGCAAATTCAGCCGTGAAACGTCGCATACGACACAGAAGTTCTTAAACCGGAGTCAAGTAGAAATACACAAGACACTCCCACTGAGTGCGAACGACCACAGTATTTCTGACAAGCCGGCGCCGGGGGCACCTGAACAGTATGTGCTCCACCCGCCTCACCCAGTAGACATGTCGATGCATAAACGTCCGTTGGTGCCCCGCGTGCACCGCGTCTGTGATGCGTGGCTGCTCTCTCCTTCCTGCCGGTACTTGTCGAGACATGCACCAGTGATGCGCCCCCATATGTGAAATGTGCAGTGCTCGCTTTGGCTGCTCGCGCAAACGGGGCGCGTCGCAACTGATTAACGTGCACGTACAGGCGGGGATACAATATTCCAGGCCACGCGAGCTCTGGGCGAAAATCGTCCCTGCGCACTCTGAAGGCACGGCGCCTGCAGTTGAAACTGACCTGCCGTGGATGCGAGTCCTTGCTTGCCAATGTTCTCGCTTTCAGCAGCCGCGCTCCGTAAGTTACCGCGGGGCGACGCATTTGTAGCATCCCTTTCGCCGCGACGACCAGTCCACGGGCAGATGGACCAGTTCACCGGCCTTTGCGCATGTTTTGTTCATGTTCTAATTAATCATTCCTTGCAAAAGGTTTTTGTGTTTTTGCTGTACAGTTGCGTAAAAAACAGCGAACATCAAAAAAATCGCGCCAATCCACCCTGTGAATGTGGTAAGGAAAGCAAAGCTGTAAACGGCACCCATAACGATTACTCATGCGACGTCACTTAAAATCACTCACATCGCTCTACAAATAGTAAAACCAGAGAGAAGTGAAATGCACTTAACCACACCATTTATTACTTCAAAGAGATATTCTTGGTAAGGTTAAATCAATGCATGATGCATGAACGGTGTTTGGTTGAGTTGTATTGTGTAGCACAAGAGTGGAAACTTTTTTTTATAAAATCAAAGTAAGCTCCAACCCGGTGATAGACGATCTGACTTCTCCGTCTCTGCGCCGCGGACGGAGGCGACGAGACTTGCGGCTGAGAAGGAGGAGGAAGAAATACTTATGTTCAGATTTCTGAACGGCCCAGAGTGCAGCCCTGGGGAGTGATTCCTTCTTCTGCGGGGCCCATATGCAGTCCGCGCGGCCTGTGTTCTGTCCACCCGCTGAAGCTGGGTAGGTAGAGAGGGCTTGGACAGCAGCATCTCCCATTGCTCTTGTTGGGTAGTTGACGAAAAGAGAGGAGTGTGCTCAGAGCTAAAGTCGCACACCCCGATTACGGGGCGGAGTATTCCTACTTCTCAGAAAAGTTTACATTCAGCGTCGTAGCGATTCGGATGCATTACGTGAAGACACGTAGGCTGTGGGAAGGAGCCCGGATTGTATGAGCCGTAGGGTAGTTTGTTGTTCTCTGGAAAGGTCAGGGTAAGGTGAAGGTACGGTCTGTCTCAGAAGGCGATAATGCCGGATTATCTCCCTGGACGTGACAAGCGGGTGACTGTCCTCGTGCAGCTCCATAGCACGGGAGGTAAAAGCGCAGGCTTGTTGGGTGGGCGTATTTGTTGCCCTCCATTGAAGCGTGAGGCGGTGTCCAGATGAGCTGAATGGAACCGTTTGGGGAGTGGTTTTTTAGCACGCCCAGTGCAGGTCAGGACACCCAACCCGACTGGTAATTCCAGTAGGCTTGCTGGGAATCGGTGACTACCCTCCGACCCCCGGTTGAGTGAGAGCCAAGGTGATGGCTGCCTCTTCTGCTGCCGTCATTTTTTTGGGTCCTAAGCGAGGTACACGCAAGGAGGTTGGTTCTGGAGGTAGCCACGATGATGGCGTGTCGCTGCCCTCGATGTTTGGAGAAATCTGTGTAGATAACTGCATGAGCCCCACCGAGGGTGGTGTTTAGCGCTTGCGCCCGTGCTTTTCGTTGACCCTCGTCATGTGAGGGGTTCATATTTCTAAGCAAAGGGAGCATGTTTAGTTTTAGTCGCCAAGAGTCTCGGAGTACGTCAAACGGAGTGACATTCTGGGCTGCCCAGCCAATCTGGGGAAGCATGCGGTTACCCACCGCAGTTCTGAGTCGGACCTTCTGGTTAGAAAGATGGCCTTCTATCAGCTCTTCCACCATTTTGTGGAGCCCGTGCTAAGCAGCCTCAGTGTGGACGCACTCATGAGAAGACCAATGGCCTGCTCAACCGCCTTTCTAATCATTATATAAAGCATCTCTATGTCTTCCTCGTCGAGAGGAAGATAGGGGTTTGTCGTAAGTAACTCTCGAGAGGACAAAAGCTTCAATTAATCGAAAGGTACCGGATTCTTTTAGGCCTAGCTTCTTGGTGGCAACTCGCCTGACCATGTGTATGATTAGATTAATGCTGTTTTTGAGGCGCTGCAAGGAGACGTCACTCTTGGTGTTGGCCTGGAAATGTAGGCCCAGGATCTTGATGCTGGGGTTTGGAGTGATGGCCTGGTCGTCAAGGAGTATTTGAATGTATTCCTTGATTTGGCGTGAGGGCGGACGACAAGGAGCTGTGATTTTTTACGTGAACACTGGAGGCCACAGGCTTTAGCACATTGGCGTACTAAAAGTGAGATTCCATGGATTGGTGTGAGCTTCCTTTAATTTTTGTAACTCTTAGCACATGAGCAAGGTGCGCACAGGGCCGCTAGACGGGCGTGAGTGGTCGTGTGACGCTTTCACGTGGCATTCAGCGAGAAGGCAGGGGGTAAACCCGTAGATGTGCTTGGCCAGTACACCATTTGTCTTCCCGAGTTCGCGTGGGCTCGTAGCTAAATCGGTAAGACAACGTGCTCTCGCTTTGTTAGTCTATTTGTTCCAGGTTCGATTCCCGGCGGTCCCTGTAATTTCTTTTATTTGTTCGCTGGAGTTTTCTGGTGACACCAACGGTCGCGAAAGAACCCTTGGGGGGTAGAGGTAGAAAGCTTTGCTTTAAAAGATTGTTCTGGATAACGATAGGACAGCACGTAGGGGACACATCAGCAAAGGGTGGCGATCGTATGCAGGGCCGCTGATATGTAATCGCAGCGCGCCGTGTCGGTCGCGACAGCAGGCCACGTGCCTCCAGAGGGCGCAGCGACAGTTTTCACCAAGCCTCGCGTGGTCCGGAATAGGGGACCGGTAAAACGCTTCAAGGCTCATGGGTACGGCGTCTGCTCCCGCCACTTCCGGTTAGAGAGCTCTCCTGGCCACCCAAATGCCGGTGACTTTCACGCGCGTGTGTGCGCGTGTGTACTATGGATAGTGCACACACAGTCTTGTACATGTCACGTCGCATGTATTTCGTAGTGAATTAACAGCGTAGTTTTCTCGGCATCACTTGCATCGTCCTTGGCGTTATCTGTGTGCGTGTCAGCTGTGGGTCGCGATGGTAGCAACTACCTTATGTTAAAAATGTTTATGTTTATGTTACCACTTAAAATGTGATAACCCGAAACAGTTTTGCTGATAGCGCCCTAGAACGTTTTAAATCAGGATTTTGAGATCTACCAGCCATACATGTCCCGCCAAAGGAATGGGATGGCAACCATTACAGTGACACGTGTAGTAACATACTTTTAACTGCACATGACATAAAAAGAGAAATTAAAAAACTTTTCCCCGGCTAGAGAAACAATAATGTGCAACTTTTCCTATTCCTTCATGCGTTTGTTGAATCACGCGTTGAAATCGACGGAGTTGTTTGGTCACGCATCGCCTCCGCTAACGGATGCCGGAGGCGCGCCTCCGCCGCCCCCGCCGACAGCTGATCGCGGAGACCATCGGACACGTAAGGTAGTGTCACGTTTATTCACTACACGGCACCACTATTCAGACTTTAATAAATTTTAGTGAGAACTTAGAATTATTTCCGCTTGTTTGTTTAGAAATTCCTTGCGGTTACCTAAGTATAGAAAACGCTGGCTTTCGTACGAGCTAGAGGGCACGCACTTCAGAGAAATCGGTTGTCTGTCCACTTAACCATGGCACTGCGCGCGTCTACTCCGAGGCTCCTGAGCCCGCCCGCCGGCGTTATCCGGCACAATGGGGCTGATATCCTGCTCCACCACCACGCATACACGCTCTTGCGGTTTTGCTAATCACGAAAACAAACCTGGCGAATTTGATCCTCGTACGGTTTTCCACATCATTCAGTAGGGATACTTAGCTGTAGGATCAGGAGCCACGCGTAAGGAGTGACAGGTGGCCAGTCGATGGGCACGTGACCAAACACAAAATACTCCAAAGATGATCGACACGTTCTTTATTTAGGCCAACATGATTGTCCCTACAGGGCTTTTCGGACCACCACTTCCACCGCACCTAGTCGCGATCAAGGTATAAGAGAACTCAGTCCAACCCTGCTGAGTGTGGCATCTTCCTCGGCAAAATTTACCAAATGATCGAAGACGTGCGAGGAACCGCGAAGCCAGCCGTATTCACTCGCTTCGTAGCTCGCGGAGGGAGCCCAGCGGCATGCGTCCTTTTTCTGGTTCCTCGAGTGCCCCAAACGATTCTGATTTCACTCCTCCCCCCGAAACAGAACACTTGTCGATGTCGTCATCCAACTGGGACGGCTGCGTTGGATACCCCTCGGCACCCCCTCTCAACCTGTTGCGCATCTCCTGATCACGCGACGCTTTCCAGAGCATGAGCTCCATACAAGCCTTGGCGTCCTCGACGCTGTCGTGTCCCAGAGGCCCGTTCGGCACCCCGCGGTTCAGGTAGGCGGCGACCAGCGACCGAAGTGACCGTCGGTAAGGCAGGCCCCGGTAGTGGGGGAAGGCGATTGAGGTGTCCACTACCGTATCATGAACCAGCCGGAGAACCCGCAGATCGTTCTCCAGTCCGTGTCCAACTAACACCGTGGAGGTGTTCAAAAGACGAAAGAGCACAGCCTGGACATCTTGCAGCGTTGTGCGCACGTTGCGTAGGTGATCGGCGGTAATGCCGCTGAAGGGCGTGTTGTAATCAAGCACTCTGCTACCGGGCCTCACGTAGGAGTCGTACACAGTGGCGCCGTCGCAGTCCACCACGCTCACCCTTGCCACCTCAAAACCACGGATGGTGAAGCACATTTCACAGTCCAATGCGAACACTTCGCGGGCGCCGCCATTCCGCCGACGTGTGCGCACGAAGGCCAGCTCCGCCGTGTCCCACTTGTCTCGAGCCCCGAGTGGACATACATGGTAGTACGAACTGTTACATCCTGGGTGATCGGCCGGCGCCCCGCAACAGCTGAAACCGATGGCAGAGCACCGTCCGGTGTGGAAGAAACAGGCGCTCTTGGCGTAGTAGTCACCACTGCGCGTAATCACGAAGGACGCACGGCAGCGGCTGCACGTCTTGCGGCTTGAGTAGATCGCGTCACCCTCCACACATACTACGCGGCCGGGATTTTCCGGGCAGAGTCGCGGGTAGCCACAGTGAAATAGTTCCTGAGGGGTGAGCACGTAGGGGAGTAGAAGGTTGTAGAGGTCCTGAGTGCGAGGTGGAAGACACCAAGTGCCTTCCCCTGGAACCGCACTCGACAAGGTAGCCGAGCGGATTGTGTTAGACCTATCAACAATGCTCACCAGGTACTTTTTGTTTCCTTTAGAGTACATGCCTTGAATAGAGCCGTCATGTCTCTGAAAGGTGTCTGCCTGCAGCGGGCACAGGCGCCGGTCCTTTATATCCCTCTGCTTCTGCAAGTCGTTTGTTACCTCTTCCCTTTCCTTGCTTCTTCTGGAGGGCCTGGACTTGGCAGTGCCGCCCTTCTTGTTATTCTTGAAGAAGACTAATAGGACCAGAGCACCGAGGAAAGTATAAAAAATGAATACTGATGAACAGCCAGTGAAGAACACCAGCTGTTCCGCCATCCCTCCGTTTGGGTTTCTGATGGTGATGATGATGATGCCCTCAAAGTTTTTGGCTCGTGCCCATAAGGGGGTTGGCCAGGGCTACATCACGTATTGAAATTTGCTATAGCTTTAAAATATTAATCTATTTCCGGTATGAAAGAAGCTGCAAAATAATGTTCGCTATGATTAAAACCCAATTACCCATTAATTAGTATCCTTCAGCAATTCAAGCAACTTGAAGCAGAAAGGGGGTGTGTACGTGTGTGCGTGTGCGCGTGCGAGCGTTCGTGCCCGTGTGCATGCGCGTGTGCGTGTGTGTGTCTGTGTGCGTGTATGTGTGGGGGGTAACCAGTCGGTTGACTAGTTACCTCATAAAAGGACCATACCCGCCCAGGAAATTGACCAGAAGATTGAAATTATAACCGCATTCATTAGGTCGTCTTCTTTTTATATATGGAAAGAAGGAAACAAAATCAAAAAGGAAGAAAAACAAGTGCTTGTGTTCTTAACCCTTTCAACCATAATTTTTTAAAGCAATAAATTGTTTTCTGTGTGTTATGCTAAATTTTAGGGCTCCCATACGCCGACCTGCGAAAAAAAAATGCTGGTAGTGCCAGTATCACCTTTAGGACATCTGGATCTTAAAAATGTTATATCGAGCAAAACTTTTTTTGCGTGTTTTCCAAAATTTCATGACCACATGAGCCTACAAACGGAAAATGAGCTTCGTGGAGCACAAATGTTTATATTTTCAAGATTAGGAATGAAGCTAGAACCTTTGTTTTTTTAGCCTCGATATCGTAATTCTGTATTCACTAGTAACGTCCAGCTCTGCTAAAACGCAACAATGTTGATGTGCATCACAATAGGCATCCCTGAAAGATTCCCCCCCCCCCCCAAAAAAAAATAGCAGTTTTGGTTTGGTTCTGTATGCGCTAGGGGGAATTTTATGTGGTGGCGTCAATCACACCACCAGGGCCGAAATGGTTAACGCATGAAACTTGCCTAGTAGCCATCCAGACGCCTCAATTTAATACCGGCGGTGCACATGCAGTACATACTCGCGACAAAAGCGAAACTCACCTCCGTATAGGTTGTATTCACTGGCATGGTGCGCATGGCGGCCACCATGTGTGTCGCCTTAGCAACAGGGACGTGCGGGCCAGGGAATGGTGGCGCACGCCTTAGGCCGTCCCCACAAGCTCAAAAGCATTACCTCAACGTGAAATACTGCTTCGCGCAACGTTCTAGAGCCTACCTGCCGCGAGACACCAGCGAAGGCACCGGCACATGGCAGCAGCTAATTACCTGCTGCCGCGTTTTGCTATCGGCAACTGATTGCTCACCTGTCAGCGAGTGCATTCTCTTTCGGCCTCTTGCCGTCTCCCATCTAACAATGCGAGCCCCAACGCTAGTGCGCACTGCTACACTGCCGCCATATCTCAACCGGCGAGCGCCTCAGCATTCACAATTTATTCGTAAGCATTATTTGGCTTTTGTACTAAGCGACTCTGCCGTGGGTAGGGAGCAGGCGCGCACGTATTCATCTCCGTGTTCGCAGGCAACTGCGCTTCAGCGTAGGCATTCCGTGCGTCGCGCCGCTTCCTTTCACAACCGCGGCTCCATTCTCCACTGGTGGTGCGGAGTTCTTTACGGCAAGTAGAACATCACAAGACGCCACAGCCGAGAATCGGGTGGTAAGCGCAGACGACGGACACCAGGGCCTGATGCACTTTATAAGCGACCCCAAACCATCCACCGCCGGCGGCGGCGGCGGCGGCGTCGGCGTCCGCAGTGCTCCTCTATATTTAATAAAGAAACAGCATCCGGCGCCAGGTTTCGATCCGAGGACTTTGCGGCCGCAGCGCGACGCTCTACCGACCAAGCCACGGACACTACGCTGATATCAGTGTTAGTGACGCGCCTTATATCTTTAACGCATTCAAACTACGTCGTCAGCGGCGTGCGTTGGCGACTCAGCGGCGTTATAGCGGCTTGATAACTGCGTGGTGTACACGTGATACCACAAACCCGATGGAAGAGATGGAAGAGAAGGCGGCGAGGCGGTGGGCTGCGGGGGCCGAGCGCAAGCGCCGCAAGCGGGCCGACAACCGTGCATTCGCACTTTCACATTCTCCCCCTCGGGGAAATGCGGGGGAATTTTTTTTCTGCGAGATCCGGACGCATGCGCTGGTACGGTGGACACGGTCATGGCGGTTTTCAGTGTTGCCAAGAGAAGAAATCTGCCGTTAAACGTTTTATGTGGTGGTGGTGGTGGAAAGTTTATATATCCGCAGCTTTTTAGAAAGAGGCGCCGTTTGGGAGCATCGGCACATAGTCAACGGCCCCGTGGGCGCTAGCGGCGAGTTCGCCCAGCCGGATCACACACTCTTGTACTTGTGGGTCGTATCTGAGCAGCGTAGCCTTCCATTGCTCTAGCGTGGTAAGGGGTAGGGGCACAGTAGCATGGAGGGTGGTTTGGAGGAGCACGCGCCCACTATGTGGTGGATAGAAGCGAAAAGCGCACCACACCACGTGCACGTGTGAGTATGGCGTGGGGAAGTGGAGGTGGCCCAATGTGGAATCATGCGATTCACGTGCGGCTGATTGTTACAACGGCAGGCGATCCCTCCCTTCCGCCGGAGGTGGTGAGGCACCACCCGAGGCATGCATCCCGGCGGCAGAAATCTCGGGCTACCTCATTAACCAGCTCGTTAGCCGGAAGGGGCGGAATGGGCCGGTGTCTATATTTGGGGTGGACATTGTGCAGGCGGAGTCGGTGCTGTCTGCAGCATACGTGTGGGGATGGGGATGCACGATCAGTCGCAAAGTTGCGAAGATCCGCATCCGAGTCGGAAATTATTGTGGTGGCCGGGCTAGCTGTAAGGCCCAGGGAAATGGCGACCTCTTCACCAACTTTACGGTGAGGCGTAGAGACAGAGCATGAAGTAACAGAGTCTTCTCGGGAGTTCACGACTACGGCGACGCAGGCTGCGCGGTCGGGATATTCCGCTGCGTCGACGTACAGGGTAGCGGGGGGCGAAGCGTGGGCCTTGTGTAAGCCCTTGGCCCGGGCAAGGTGGCGTTCTTGGTGGAAGGTAGGATTCATGTTTCGTGGGATGGGGGCCACTGTGTAGCGGGATCGGAGAGAGTCAAAAAGAAAAGTTGCAGCGGCCCCTTTCCATGGGGGCAATTTCCCGTGCAAGCCGGGTGAACTTCCCAAGCGTTGTACTCCCACACAAGGGCCGAGCGCCAGGCCGGGGAGTCGCTTGTACCTGTTTTACCGGTAGGTGCCTGCGCCACAAAGGCAGACGAATGCACATGGTGCCTCCCTTAGCCATGGTGGACGCTCAACTCGCAACCCCCTGTGGCAGGACATGCCCCCAAACTCTCTCACCCCCCGCAATGGGGCAACACGGCATGATGGCCGGGGACCCCGCCAGATGGACAAGGGTCAGAGGCCCCACGCGAGGGTAAAGCAGCTTTCCAGACATGAAATCCCCCTTTCAAGGGTCCACACTCGACCAGGCACGCCTTTACCCATTAAAGAAACCGGTGGGTGCCCGTCGGTACGAGGATTCGAACCCAGTACCTCCCGAATACGAGGCTACTGCTGTACGTCTGAGCCATCGCTGCGGTCTTTTTTAGGTCTCTGTGGTTTCTGAGGTCTTGAGGTCTCTGAGCTCTTGAGGTCTTTTGCGGTCTCTGAGCCATTGCTGCGTTTTTTTACCTTATCTCCGTGCTGCTTAGCAAACGAGATACCCAGTTTTGTTATGATGGACCGACCCGTCGGAGTAGAGGCCAGACGGTGGAGTTGCCCAACACGCTGGGCTTCAACCAGCTCCTCGAAAGTATTGTATGTCCCGGTTTTAAGAAGCTTGTTAGTAGAGGTGTGACGGGGGAGACAAATGGCCAGCTTGACCGCCTGGCGGATGATGCATTTAAAGCGTACAATTTCGGTCTGGGTAGACTTCAGAAAGGGGGTGGCGTATGTGATGCGACTAATAATGAATGCTTACAACAAGTGAAGCAGGTTAGCTTCTTTGAGGACATGGTTGCGGTTTGATATAGGGGCGATAGGTCTGCCAATCCGCTCCGCTGTGTTTTCGAGGGTGCGGATAGTTTCGGTGTTAGCCCCATTTTCTTGAATTGGGAGTCCGGGAATGCGGATGAAGGGCAGGTGCGGAATGATGTTGCCTTTTAATGTGACCATAATATCAGGGGCACAGGCATCACGATGGCGACGCGTTCTCGAGTGGTAGAAGAAGAGCTCCGACTTATGCAGTGAGCAGAGCCGCCGTTCGAGGGCGTAACTGGCGATGATGTTCACAGCTTGCTGAAGGCGGTCTTGAATGTCACCACCGCCGCCACCAGCTGTCCAAACGGTGATGTCATCCGCGTAGGTGCTGTGGTGCAGGCCCGGGATGCGTTCCCAGAGGCGAGGGAGCTGTACCATAGCCACTTTGAAGTGGGCATGGGAGCGGCGTAACTGCCAGCATGGCTGACACGTCGCGCCTTTCTTTCGTGCAGCTTTTCGTCTCGTTGCTGTCCTGCTTTAACCACGAAGCGGCCACAGCCTTCCCGTCGAGGGAATTTCTGGGCGCACCACAAAGCGACGACCGTGTTTTCCATCGTCCAAGTGCAAGCTGCGCAGGCTCAAGGACTTTCATCGCTGGCATTACAACAGCAACATCGCCGGAGTCTGCCCTATCTGCGCTGGACTTAAAGAGCCCCTTGATGTGGAACCACTTCAGTGGGCATGGGAGCGGCGTAACTGCCAGCATGGCTGACACGTCGTGCCTTTCTTTCGTGCAGGTCAGTAAATCTTACTCCCTGTACGCCAAGTGGTCTAGTAACCGGCTCTTGTTGCTGTTCCCCTATGCCCAAGCGTTGTGGTCGATGTTTTTGAGGAATGCGTTGATGTGCTCAGTATGATGTTACTTTGCTGTGGAGATGTCGAGCCCAACCCTGGTCCCGCAAAACAAACACCAAACGCTAAAAATACTTCGACCCCTGCAACAGACGTGCAGACAGAAATACTACAATATCTGCGGGATCTCAAACGCCAGTCAGAAACTTTAACAAAGGGGCAAACTGAGCTCACGCAAGGTCAAGCTGCCCTTTTGAAGGGCTTGAACGATGTCAGAATTGCGCAAGATGCCCTGGAAAATGAAATTCTAGCCGTTAACGAACGTTTAGCAAAAATTGAGGCCCGGACAAACGATCTGGACACCATTGAAGAAAACCTTCAGTCTGTGCAAGACTCAATTGGAAACGTAATACAACAGAGCGATGATTTCAGTAACCGTCTAGACGAGCTAGAAGACAGAAGTCGACGAAATAACCTAATTTTTTATGGAATTACGGGTGCTAAGGAGGCGTGGGAGGAAACGGAAGAAAAGATTGTTAACATATTCAGAGAACACCTAGATCCCCCAATTGACCATAACCTAATCGAGCGTGCGCATCGCCTCGGCGGCTCTTATCGTGAACAGAATTGCCGGCCAGTTATTGTTAAATTTGCAAATTTCAAAATAAGAGAGAAGGTTTTTGCACAGCGAACAAAACTTAAGGACTGCAGTATATCGGTTGGGGAAGACTTTTCACCTGGTACCAGGCACATTCGGAAAAAACTAATAGCATTTGGGAAAGCACTGCCGGAATCGCCAGAATTTAAGCTACGATACACAAAGCTTAGCGTTGGCAGCACAACTTACGTTTATGACAAGCAGAGCGATAGCGTGAAGGAGTTATCTCAGAACACCGTGCATCGTGCTTTCACTCAAGGGAATGCAAGTTCTGGTGCAGGGCCGGCATCTAATACTCGGGCACGTGCCAATCAACAGATAAGAATCTCTGGGCCGCAGCTGCCAAATACTCAGACATAACAATTACCCAGGGGCGGTGGGGCGAAGTGCCCCCTTTCATCGCCGATTTCAGTCCTTTTTGGTAATGTAAGAAGTGTCATGCGCAAGCGGGATGAATTTAATTCTGTCGTAAGTTCATGCGACGCCGACTTAATCTTTTTAACTGAGACATGGCTCAGTGCAAAAGTGCGTAGCAGCGAGATTTTTCAGGGGAATAAAGAATATGAAGTCTACCGCTGCGACAGGGAGGGTAGGATTGGTGGCGGTACGTTGATAGCAGTCTCTAAGAGCATTCCGTCTACTCATATAAACGTGACTTCCAACTTGGAAAGTGTATGGGTCTGTGCTACATTTAAAAGCAAAAAAATAATTTTTGGTGCCTGTTACCGTCCTCCAGATGCTTCCTCAGCCTTTGTTGATGATCTTCATTACCTTGTTAATAGTATTGTGCCGTTGTAATTCTTTGCCAATTGTTTTGTTGGGAGATTTCAATTTTCCGAACATCTGTTGGTCCGGTTTATACCCTGTGCTTGATCCCTTTTCATCCGCCGGCCAAAACTTCCTAAATTTATGCTCGTGTTTTAACTTTACTCAAGTAGTTAAGCAACCCACACGATGTACCGGTACCTGCTCTAACACATTAGAGTTAATTTTGTCAACGCACCCTGAACTTGTAAGTAGTCTTCGTACCTGCCCGGGTTCAGTGATCACAACATGTTGCATTTTTTTCTTGATGTCACCATCTCGCGTAGTGTTGACGCCATAAAAAAAATCCGCGATTACGGTAAGGCAGTTTTCGAGAAAATAAACCAGAAGATGTGTAGTTATTTTGATACATATTTAATAGAATTTGAACAGCGCAGTGTACAGGAGAATTGGGACCTCTTTCAGAACAAGGTGAATGAATTAACCGATGCGCATGACCCTATAAAATTTATTCGCTCGAACCCGGGAGCACCTTGGTTTAACAACACCTTGAAACGCCTATGCAATAAAAAGAAATGGTTGTTCCGCTCCCCAAAGCTATGTAACACGATCGATCGATGGGAGGTATACCGCAAAGCGGAACTGGAATATAACAAGGCCGTTTGTGAAGCTAAAAAGCATTATATAACTGCTACTTTACCAAACTTGTTGTTGTTATATCGCGGCCGAAGCCGCAGAAGAACGACGAAGCGAGCACTGTCGTCGACGATCACTAACCAAAAACTGAACTTTTATTCAGAGGCATGCATATATATACAGAGGTCACCTGGTGGCAAGTAGAGACAACATAAACCGAATCGAAACCGAAACTGAAACACTACATATTCCCCTCAAAAGACCAATGTTAGTAATTGTTAGTGGATTAGTATTAGTACGAAAATACACAATATTTACAAATATTTACAACCACACATGGCATGTGCGCTTCACAATAATGTCTGATGTACAACTATGCAGCATACATTCGACGACTGCTATATAACAAAAAAAACACAATTGCAGAACCACTGAAACGTCTCAACAAAGTCCACGTAGCACTCAAGTTGTGTCACTGCACCAGTCTACACACAAACACCAGCTACACACGGTCCCCGTATCGATCCGGAGGTCTTCTGTTCCTCGGTGGCTGGACCCGACGTTGAGGTACTGGGTGCTTCGACGCAGCTGGCGCTGAAGCTTGTAGCGTGGGCGCAGCTGGCGAAGCTTCGGACTGCGCTATTGAGGAGCGATCCTCGGGTCGCTCAGGCGCCAAAGGCGGGGTTTGCAGGTTCGAAGACAGCGTCATGATGCGGATTCCACGCGGCTGATGGCGCAGGTACCTTAGATAACTTCGAAGCGTTCCAAGTTCGTCCATCGTCAAGCCGGAACGTTGATGGGCCTTGTTGGTGGACAACCCTCTGTGGGTGGCTAAACGCGAGGTGGCCCTTAGCAGATATTCCGGGTTTCTTAATTCGCACAAAATCACCAACTGACACTGTTGTCTTCTTCGCGGCCCTGCGACGGTCTGTGTACTCTTTGCTGTACCCTTGTTTGCTCTGCACGCGTTGGCGTAGACGACAGAGTTCGGAAGCAGGATCGCTGAAGAAAGTTGGTGATGGGTGGCCCACAACGTCAAGACGTGTTCTCGGTAGCCGCCCGTGTAGGAGAACGGATGGTGCAACACCCGTAGTGGCATGTGGCGTGCAGCGATATATAGCCAAATAGTCTGTTACCGCTTGACGAAGCGGACGTTGCTCTAACATTGCAACCTGTACGAAATCCTTGAAGGCACGGTTGAACCGCTCTACAAGTCCGTTCGCTTGAGGGTAGTAAATGGAAGAGTGCACGAGACGGATGGCGCGATCATTGAGGAACTTTGTGAACTCCGCAGAGGCAAACTGGGGCCCATTGTCGCATACTATCACGTCCGGGTAACCCTCACGGGAGAACACCGAAAGCAAAAAGTTTATGACGGTGCGGGATGATACTTCACTGCAGAATTGAACTTCTGGCCATTTCGAAAAGTAGTCGATGAGTGTAATGGCGTATCTGCAGTCGTGCGGTGCTCTCTGCAGAGGGCCGACGATGTCAACGGCCAGCTTCTCCCATGAGCGTTCTGGCAAGGGTACTGGCTTCAAAGGAGTAGCAGCAGTCTTTGCACTTTTGTCAGCCATCTGACATATTCTGCAGTTCTGGATGGAAAGTTCCACCTGTCTATCCATGCCTGGCCACCAGAACCTTTCTCTTAGTCGAGCTTTTGTCCAAACTATACGCCTCGAGCGCGGCCTGTAGGGGCGCCACTGAAATCCCCCTAGCGGCCCGTTTCGAAAGCAGGCGCGGGAGTCCGCGCCCCGCTCCCCAGTGCCGCCGCTGCTTTTGCGGCACGTTCACTACTGAGATTTACCGTTTGTGGGCGTTTGAAATTCATGTTTGTGTGGAGCAGTCACTCTGTTCGCAAATGGGGTGTGTTTACGAGAGTGTAAATGTTTCCGACGCTATCTTATGGTATTTTCGGTCTGTATAAGCGCCAGGTGTGTGTCACAGGCCAGCGTCGCGGAACCGGCGTATGATGGAGCTGATTGTAGTTACACCGACCTGAATTTACTAGCCGTGTCTCCACCGGTTCCTCAGATGTTCATGCTTCGGCTATACACTACGATTTAAATCGGTTTTGTGCGCTTACATAATCAGCGGAGCACTCATACCTGACAGCACACCAGTTACGTTTGCTAATATTATACCTCAGATATTGATCACCACCATTTACAAGCCAGTCTGTGTTAATTTCGGGAAAATTCAACAAAAGTCCGATGGACAATGCATAATTATACTCGGGGATCAGCACACGACAGAGTCGTCTTGTCGTGAGGTGCGCGCCCGGAGACCTTCATTTGCTACATATATCCTCTGCGAGCAGCGCGGAGACGGGCTTACAATATAATCCGCGTCCGCGACTAAATCCTTCTTCGAAATATCGCCATATGGCACAGGGAGCCTGGAGAATAAACCAGAAGCTGAAATCAGAGGGCCTCACATACCTCACTCTTCGAACGACACATTTCATCGCTGGTTGAAGAGCGTACCCTGTATACTTCCAAAAATGCGTCCGCCGTACGATCAGCTCTTCGTTGAAGTAGAAAAACAAAAGTAAAGTGAACGCGAGATTTATGTGTGGGATTACTAACAGGTTCATTGCAATTGCTTGATTCCGCTCCGCATTTGTACACGGCGTCCCGCTCCCCGCTCCCCCCCCCCTATTTCTCGCAGTGCATTTCGCGTATAGTTGGTCTAGTGAAAACTACCTGGCTTAAGTTTAGACGAACGTCTTTAGCATGCCAGAAGCTGCACTGTGTTTTTTTTTTTTTTTCATTTCCGTTAGAGCTATTATGTTTTTAAATTCCGCATTGGCACAGCATTTATTTTTCTGTGGTTTCATTTCCTTGGTTCTTGCTATATGGCGTGTGTGGACACATATTTAAGGACGCACAGGCTTGGAATATAATTTTACATTTTCGCATATTCTTATAAAAGACATAAGTTATTGTCCGGGATTGCGTAATCACATCCCCGAAACATTTTTCTTGGGTGTATATAGGCGAAACGAAGCCCCATTCGTTGTCCACGCTGCAAAATGAAGCCAACCTCTGATTGTGCCAGTATTAGGTCTAAACGAGGCGTCAGTAGAATTGATTTGTCCCTGATGCTTTGGAGGTGGCATGGGTGATATGTTGCTGCCGTCGCCCACGCCCGGAAGAGCGGCAACGAAGAGCGCGGAACCGCGTCCCCGGGTAGCTCTTGCAGGCGATCGCGTACTCTGCGAAGACGCAGCTGCTTTTTAAGTGACCTAAACGTACTCTTTGCCTATAGTCGTCACCATAACAAGTTATTTTAGGGCGCGGAAAGGCGAAAAGAAGCGAAATAGAACCAAAACACTGCACGAGCCCCTATCAGTCACGCAGCGCAAATCCCGTCAACGCCGCGGAGAAACGGCGACAGGCGGCGCAGCGATCGCGAAGCTCGAGGCGTATTCCCGGGTGAGCTTCGTGGGCAGCAGCGATTACTTGCGGCGTCAGAGACAAAGGAACGACGATTCGTTTTTCGCGCAGGAGCAAGTTGTCAACGACCGACAATTCTCCGCGCACCAAGAAGAAAGGCTGAAGTTCACTTGAGAGCGTTTTATGTGCAGGCCAAGATGTGGCGACATAAGTCGCGACTTGCTTCAAGTTGCAGTCTTCACGAAGGGCCTGTTGAAACTTCTCCTTGGTGAGGCAAGGTAATTCAACAAAGGACACAACCTCCTCGAATGACGCATCTTCCTGCGGAGACGGAACTGGAAGGCGAGAAAGGGCATCCGCTACCTGGTTTTCGGACCCTTTCCGATACTCTACAGTATAGTTATAGCGAAGTAGCCGTTCCGACCAGCGTGCGATGCGAAGGGGGCGGCGGCCAGTACCTTGCGAAGAGAGGAGAGAGACCAAGGCCTGGTGGTCTGTGCGCAACGTGAAATGCCGTCCCCACAAGTACGTATGCCAGTGCTCGCATGCCCAAACGCACGCAAGCGCTTCACGCTCTCCCACTCCGTATTTCCTCTCCGCAGGTGAAAGCGTTCGCGAAGCACAGGAAACAGTTCGCAACCTGTGGCCATCGACCTGCTGGAGAACAGCACCTAGTCCGCAGTCGGACGCATCAGTGGAGAGTATAAGACCGGAAGGGACGCATCGAACATCTGCAGAACTTGGCTGGACGAGAGCAGAAACTTTATTTTGGCGAAACTGGCATCTACCGCATCAGTCCAAATGAATGGTTGGTTCTTTCGGAGAAGAGCTCGCATAGGTTCTACCACATCAGCAAGACTGGGAACAAACTTGGCGTAATACTCGACCAGACCAAGAAAAGAACGGAGACTAGTAGCATCAGTTGGCGCAGGAGTATTTATAATGGAATAAACTTTTTCCGGCAGTGGAGAAATGCCTTGCGCTGTGATCTTGTGTCCCAAGAAGGAAAGTTCCTGTACGCCAAATACGCACTTGTCGTTTAACTTGAGCCCGGCTTCCTTAATGCGCCGTAGTACAGCGATCAGGTTGGTCAAGTGTTCTTTTTCATTTTTCCCAAACACAATGACGTCATCAATATAGAAGAGAACACCAGAGCATCCTTGAAGGATTTTGGACATCATTTGTTGAAATGCAGCGGGGGCGGACGCCAACCCGAAGCACACGCGTTTAAAGCGAAAGAGACCATCGTGAGTAATGAAAGCGGTCAAATCACGGCTTTCAGGATCGAGCAAAACCTGGTGGTAGGCTGATGCGAGGTCAAGCTTCGAAAAATGAGTTGCCCCAACTAGACTGTGGAGGAGTTCTTCGGTGTGTGGAAGATGAAAGCTATCAGTCACTACGGCCTTATTAGGCTCCCGTAAGTCGACACAAACACGAATGCCTCCATCCTTCTTTTGAACAACAACAATCGGAGAGACCCATTCTGACGCATTAATGCGCTCTATCACATCCAACTGCTCGAGCCGACGAAGTTCTTCCGATACCGGAGCTCGGAGTGAAAGGGGAAGGCGGCGAAGTTTTGCTACAGTAGACGGAACTGAGAGCCGAACTTTGACACGATGCACAAAACCCTTGGCTAGGCCGAGGCTGGAGTCGAAAAAGCACGCAAACTCATTGCACAACTCTGCTGGAAGGCATGCAGTTGAAACTGTCTCCTGGCCTGGGGCTTGTACGTCGGTAGCACTGGTAGTTGACGCGGTAGTCTCAAGGCAGCGGAGGGACGAGCCGTCAATCTGGAGCTGAAGGGCCTTAATGGCGTCAATACCTAGCAGCGATGTGCCTTGCGAAACAACGTAGAACAGAATGGACGCTTCGCGTTCCTTGTATACGACCTTCGATAAAAAGCATCCTCGCACGGGGATAGCTTGTTTCGAGTAATCTAGCAGCTTCACACGGTTCGCGAGCAGCAGCGCATGCCCGGCAAAATGCCTATCGAAAAGATCACCCGCCAGAATGGAAACAGAGGAGCCCGAGTCGATAAGAAATGTTAACGGCGCATGCCCGACTGTTACCTCGACGTGAATACCGGCGCGGCTGGATGCGGTCACCGACAGAATGCTCACAGCTTCGTCGGGCAAATTCTGGTCGCTAAGCTCGTGAACACGAACGCCCTGTTGCTTCTTTTTGCAAACTGAACTAAAGTGCCCAATGAGCCCACAATTATAGCAACGCTGACCTTTCGCTGGGCAGCGGGATGACGCGGCACGATGCTGGCGCGAACCACAACGGTAGCAATAAGAAGAAGAGGTGGGTGGGCGCGTACAGGAAGCAGGTTGGTGGGTGTCGGGATGCGGGCGCGTTTCGGTACGAGGTGCAGGTAGAGGCGTGTCGCTAGGCGAAGGACGGGGGCAGTGTTCATTTCGACTGCGGTCGTGCGGCGTTGAGCGAGAGCTTTTTGATATACGCTGCACGGTGCCTGAAGCAATTTCTCGAAGGTGCTCACTAGCCTGTTCGATTTGTGACGCTAATTGTATTGCTCGGAAGAACGAGAGGGTGGAGCCCTCAAGAAGAAGGCGTTCTCGAATGTGCTGGGACGAGACCCCTTCCACGAACTGGTCACGAAGCGAGTCTTCAGGTGAAGCAAAAGAACACGCAGCGGCGAGCGCACGTAGTGCGGCAACGTACTCCTGAACAGACTCCCCTGGGTGCTGAATGCGACGGCGAAAGCGGTGCCTTTCTACGACGACATTGCTTGAGGTTGTGAAATGTTGCGTTAAAGTCGCTACAGCTTCGTCGTAAACAGAAGGCTGAACGGCGGCGGCCTTACTTGCTTCAGTAAGTTTGTCGTCGGCGGCCTTGCTAGCTTCAGGAAGTTTGTCGTCGGCGGTTGACTCACCGGTCTGGGAGGCATCCGTTGGAAGCGGTAGACTGGAGAAGACACGTTGACCCTCAACGCCGAGGCTGTGTAACAGCAGGGCCTTGCGACGTTCGGGCGGGAATTCGGACGCTCCGGATGCCAGTAGGTAGTTTTCGAAAATTTGGTGCCATTGCGTCCACGGAAGAGGAGGGCGGCCGGGTTCAGGCAGGAACGGGGGCGGCGGAGCAAGCCCGATGCAGATCATGGCGTCGAAAAAGTGCAGGCGTGGTTACGCCCCCCGAAAAAGACGCATCCTCGTCGCCATTGTTATATCGCGGCGGAAGCCGCAGAAGAACGACGAAGCGACCACTGTCGTCGACGATCACCAACCAAAAACTGAACTTTTATTCAGAGGCATGCATATATATAGAGAGGTCACCTGGTGGCAAGTAAAGACAACATAAACCGAATCGAAACCGAAACTGAAACACTACAGTTGTCAAATGACCCCAAAAAGTTCTGGAATACTGTAAACCCGAAAAAAGACAACACAATTTCCTTGCTGAACGATGATGGTGAGCCTGATCTGCCCGCAGAGGGTGCTTTATTGTTAAATGACGTTTTCTCCCGTGCATTTTGCCTGCCATTGAATGTCCCTGTAGTTGGTGATGCTTTTGAGTATGAATTTATTCTTATGTTTCCTGTGGTTATTGAGCCCTGTGGTATTATGAAGATAATCGAGTCCCTCAAAATGTCATCGTCCTGCGGTATTGATAATATAAATTCTAAGTTTCTGAAGCAGACTAAAGTGTACTCTTCTCTCTTTCTAAGTAAGCTATTTGAACAATCACTTCACCATGGCATCTTACCACGACAGTGGAAAGTAGGAAAAGTAGTCCCGCAGTATAAATCTGAAAATAGGCACTCGCCACAGAACTATAGACCAATTTCATTGACCTGTATACCATGTAAAATTATGGAACACGTACTGTACACTGAAATTTTCAACTTTTTAGAATCAAACGGCTTTTTTTCTTCCGCTCAACATGGTTTCCGTCGTTCATTCTCATGTGAAACCCAGTTAATTCTTTTCACTCATTCCTTGCACGGCATACTTGATAAAGGTTCACAAGCAGATTGCATTTTTCTTGATTTCCGGAAGGCGTTTGACAAGGTTAACCACACATTACTAATGATAAAACTCCGTAGATTAAATTTAGACACCAAGATATTAACATGGCTTGAATGCTTTCTTACTAACCGTGAACAGTATGTAACTCTTGATGACCATGATTCCCCTCTAATTGAAGTGACATCTGGTGTACCGCAAGGTTCTGTATTAGGTCCATTACTCTTCCTTGTTTGCATTAATGATTTACCCTGCTGTGGCTCCTCTCACATGCATTTATATGCAGACGACTGCGTCATTTATCGCTAAATCCATAATGACCATGACAAGTTGAATCTACAGCAAGATTTAGACAATATTATGTCATGGTGCGAAAATTGAAAGATGGAGCTAAATTCAGATAAATGTAAATTAATGCGCGTCTCAGGTCTGAAGGAGGACCCCCCAATATATAAGCTAAACAATATTCACTTAGAAAGCGTAAAATCTTACCGTTATCTTGGTGTGCACCTAACCTCCACATTATCGTGGAAACCACATATCGAGACCATAACAAGCAGTGCGAACCGCATGCTAGGTTTCGTGCGAAGGAATTTTAGCAGAGCCCCCATTTCATTAAAACTACTTTTGTACAAAACGTTAGTTCGACCCAAACTTGAGTATACTGCCGCTGTATGGGATCCATGTCAAGCTAATCTTCATCAAACTATTGAACTTGTACAAAACAACGCATGTCGTTTCATCCTATCAAATTATAACCGCACTGCCAGTGTCTCATCCACGAAATCTACACTGTCTTTACCTTGTCTATCGCTTCGTCGGAAAGTTTTTCGCCTTAGTCTCTTTTTCAAGATATATAATCATGCCTCACTTAAACACAATCTTATCTCGCTGCCTGCGTACCGCTCTGCTCGTATAGATCACCAACATAAAGTCGCGATAACACAATGTCACACGAATACCTACTTTTATTCATTTCTTCCAAATACGGCAAATTACTGGAATCGTCTCCCCAGGGACATTGCGCAGATATCTGACTTTACTCTTTTTCGTCAGACTTTATGTGCTTTTTTCTTGGGCGACGATGCCGCATGACTAATTTTCATACTATTATATTACGAGCGCGGATTAGCATGGCTTATGCTATCTTTGGGGTTGTTTTTGCAGTGCTGCTGTTCTGTCAATTTTTTGTATTACCAGTGCAACATGTCAGCCCACGTGTTATTTGTATGTGTGTTTTGTTAGTGCCGCAGTTATGTTCCCTTACATTTTCTCTTTTTTCTGTACCCCACTCCCCTCTACAATGCGTAAGCGCTTGAGGGTATGTGAAATAAATAAATAAATAAATAAATAAATAAATAAATAAATAAATAAATAAATAAATAAATAAATAAATAAATAAATAAATAAATAAATAAATAAATAAATAAATAAATAAAAAGGGAAAATGTCTGACCCCTGAGGTGTGCCCTTACTTTCCAACGGCATGGGGTCCGATTCAAGGCCTTGGACCGAGAGGGATGCTGTACGACCAGTAAGATTCTGATGGAGGCGAAAAGCAAAAACGCCCGTGTGTGCGAGATTTCGGCGCACGTTAAAGATCCCCAGGTGGTCAAAATTAAACCGGAGCCCTCCACTACGGCGCGCCTCATCGCCAGCGTTGCGTCGGCGCGTTAAACCCTACAATCAATCAATACGACCAGTAAGAAAATTGGCAATGTACTGGTAGGTGCGGGGACCCACGCAAAGTTGGTTAAGTCCATTCAGTATACTTTGATGGGTGACATTATCAAATGCCTTGGTCAAATCGACGCCCATGATGACTTTCGTGTCTTGTTGGGAGATAAGGGGGTTATCCAAAATTTTATGCTTAAGCTGCAGCATAACGTCCTGAGCAGAGAGCTTAGGAAGAAAGCTCAGCATGGTGTGAGTGAACAGACTCTGATCATCCATATCGGCTTGCAGACGGGCCAGGATGACGTGTTCAAGTAACTTGCCCTAACAAGAGGTTAAGGAAATGGGTCTGAGGTGGGTCATAGCCAATTCCTTGCCCGGTTGGGGGATAAGCGAGATCTTTGCTGTTTTCCAGGAGGTGGAAAGACGCCGCGTTGCCCACACTGCGTTAATGTAGTCTGTGAGCGCCTGCTCTGCATCTCCAGTGAGGTTCCGAAGTATCTTGTTGGTGATGCCGTCAGGACCCGGGGCTGATCGGATGTTGACATGAGTGAGAGCAGCCCTTACTTCGGCAACAGTGATGGGGCGAACTAAGATCTCGTTAGGGCCACCGGTGTAATCTGGGGGAGAAACAGAGCCAGCAGACGGAATATAAAGCTCCTGAAGCTATCGAAGAAGCTCCTGCTCGGAACCCGAATTAACTTGTGGAGGAGGGGGATCATCTCATTCTTGGTGTGTTCTTATATTTTTTTCTTGATTTAACAGGCCGCGGATAATATTCCATGTCTGTGGAACATTCATGTTGCTTTCCATGGGGTCGCAAAGGGCATTCTAATGCTGGTTTGTTAAGTTTGTTGCATGCTTGCTAATGCGATGGTTGAGCTCAGCCAGGCGGCGACGGAGAGGGCGGTTGTGCTTCTGCCTCTGAAGGCTTCTGCCCTCTTTGGCTTCCCATAGGTGGAGGAGACGAGAATCAAGCACATCAAGCTGAGCTTGTTCAGGGACTGTTTTGGTAGCACCATCCTGTTGTTTGAGGAATTTGGCCTTCCAGTCATCCAAATCTTCGAACTGATCAGGTAAGTTTGCCTCGCAGAGGGATCAAAACGTCCTAGTCAATCAGCTTGTGGGAACGGGTACTCAGCAGTGGGGGTCCCTCCGAAATAAGGGTTTTAACATAGTGATCATGCACTTTCGCAATCATGACCAGTGTTGCACCAGACTGAGTTGGTGATGTTATGTGTGATGGTAAGATCAAGAGTGGTGTCTCTCTGGACGCTCTTACCTTGCCGCGTAGGGTGTGCCAGGTCCGTGAGGAGGCGCATTTGATGTGAGAGGATCGTAGAGAGCACCTTATGGCCTTTGCGGGAAACATGCGGATACCCCCATTGAGGGTGCAGGGCGTTGAAATCGCCGGCAATAAGCAGCGGCTGGCCCTGAGCGTAGGATCAGGCCTTCTGCAGAAGTAACTTATTCTGCGACTGTTTGACAGTACTATAAATGCTTAGTATGTGGAGGCATTGTTGGTTATTCTTCCTGGGGGCAGGGAAGATTTCGATTAAAACATATTCCGGGCCCAAAGCGATGAGGTTTTCTTGGCATGCCAGGATGTTACGTCGCACAAGGGTAGTCGTACCTCTCGATGCAGCAGCATCTGTGTCTAACTTGACAGTGAAAAGCTCGATAACCGGGTAATTTCCAGAAACATCTGTCTCTTGCAGGGCAATCATGTCAGGGGTTGGGAGGGATTAGTGGCGCAGGTCATAAAGGTGCTGTTGGAGATTGACGCGCTTCGACCTAAAACCGCGACAATATAGCCCGACAACGGGCTATAGGTGGGCGGGGGGAGGGGGGGTAGCCGGGGAGGATGAGACTGCAGAAGAGTCGGCGATAGTAACGGAAACTATAGGAGGTGAGCGGAATACGAATGCTGATGCGTAGGGCGTGGGGCTGCGGTTTTGGTGGGGGCTGGTGCGTCTTTGGGAAGAACTTTGGCTAAGTGCGCGTTCAGGTTGGCAACCTTATTTCGGGTGGTGGCAACGGATGCTTTAATGTCCGCGAATTGACTGGCGAGAGCAGTATGCTCCTTACAACGGGCAGTGTTGGCAGCATCGAATTTTTGCTCAAGAGCCCGAAGATCGGCAACCGTTGAGTAGGTTTCAGAGGTGGCGTCACCACCCAAGCAGCCGAGGCCGATAGCCAATGATTGGAAACCCCATGGGTCCCTATTGGCTTCCGAGCCGTCGGCCACTCATCGGTAACTTGGCTGAAAGATTGAGTGAGCGCCAAGCAAACGGCGAACGGGAGTAACGTCACACGGAAGGCTCATCGGAAGCCGAGCTTTAGCTGACGGATAAAAGCGCATTTTGGCCTTGAGCTTGCCGAGCCCGTGACAGCGACGGTTAGAACGGGTGAATAGGCCACAACGCAGCAAAAAGTAGTTACCTAACAGCCACAGCACCGGGCGGCGGGCCATGAAACAAAGCGTACTTAAACTAAAGTGCACCGTATTCAAAAAAGCGTGAGAGAGTGTTACACGTTCAGTAGGAATGGGTCATTTGTGTGTCCTGACGCAACGGTGACCGTGGAACTACTTCAGCGTTGTGCCTTTGCGCTTTCTTTGAACCCGCGGCGGGTCTGGTAAACGGGCGCGTTGCACCGACGGCTCCGTCTCTTTTGTGGCATTGGAAACTGTGGTAGTACTCCTGTACGTGTCTGTGAGGTGCGTTTTGTTGTCGGTGGCTGTGTGAAGTATACCTGACTGGTGGAATAACATCGTTTGCCTGCTGTGGCCGCCGCTGAAAACGTAAGTCACCATTTCATTCCTTGCGCGGTGCCGTTTATAACAACTGCCGCCCGTGAGTGTTGCTTAGCGTTGTTGGTTCTTGCGAATAAAAAAAGCGGTCACATACATGTACTTCCATGTGCGTGACGGCAGTTCTAGCTATCCTTTTTCTGGCTGTGTGTTTTCCGAACAAGCGGCCATGCTCCCAGTGCATGTTCACGACGTTCAGCATGCGTTGAAGCAAGACTCGTGTGGAGTAAAGAGTTGCGGATGCTCTAAGCTGACTTACTTACACTCTAGCTATAAATGAAGCTTCCGTTTCATTATTTTCTTGAGCCAAGTAAAGATATTGTCGAGCGACAAAGTAATTACACTGCCGCTGGGCTTCTCCGTCGGTTCCGTTCGCATCTGGTGCGTCGGACGAGGCAGACATGTGAGCGACGGCGACAGCAACACCGTAACCAGTTTAATACTTTATTTGTGGCTTTGTTTTGCTACCCCTCAAAATATAACGGATTCAAAGGTCACAAGGTTTGTATTCAACCTCCAAGTTGGCATGGATGCCTTGCAAAAAAAAAAACCTGAACGTTCGTGCGTTCCGACCTCATTGTGTAGTGCGTTGCCTTGTAGTCTCTGGGTCCCGCGTTGTTAGCGAACAAAACTTACGCTAATAAAACGTTGGCGGCACGACATTTCAGTCGCGATTAAATGTTTATGGGGTACAGTAGCCACAACAAAATTTCGCGGAACCGCTGCCGTGTTGCTTTGTGTATTGGACTTTTTTTAATTACCTTGCGTGACTGCAAAAAGAGTGAAGCCCATTTTCGGTGAAATTCCAGACTTTTTTCTCAAGAACCGGCCACGTAACTACCGTAGAACGACGTATTGAGAAATGAATAGTGCAGTACGGTTTATGTTTCATAGCGAGTGTTAACAAGCTAGAACTTTAGGCACGGACATATTTTCACACGGACATGTGATAAGGCTGGTGCAAAGTGCTGTATTTAGTAAGCAGCGTGCATTTAGCATTGTAGTGAACTATTTTTTTGCTTATTACAGGCGCTACGACGTAAAGGTGTTTCCCGTGGACAAGTGGCGGATGCAGCCGAGACAAGCTTTCCAAGCTGGCCTATTCTACAATAGTGCTGTTGAACAACATATCGTGATCTTGGCAGGTCGGAGAATAACCGGGGATAATGGTCCTGTTTTCATTTACCTTAATGCTTCTGTTTTGTAGGCATCTCAAGCAGTTAAACGAAGCATAATCGGTTCGCGCTTCATGAGCAGCGCTTTTTAAAATTTTTTCTTGACTAATGTGTGTGCTTGCTTTCGTGTTTGTGTTCGTATTCTTGCCACTGTTAAGCCAGGTTTGTTGTAAATTTGATATGCATAATAAAAAAACTACAGAGAGAGACTCGGCGTGTTGTGTTGCTCAATTGTTTTTGACAAGTCACGTAATTGCTTCGCAAAGTTGATGCAGTTTGTTTATTGTGTCTCGCGGTCCCATTTCTGTTTTATACATGTCATTGTACAAAAAATTATTTAACGAGTGCGCTATAAATAAATAATGCGCACTCATTAAATAATTTCCTGTACAGTGGCATGTATAAAGCAGAAATCGGGCCGCGGGGCAACTCATAAAATAGGCATTGGTCATAAGGACTGGCCACAAAGCCAAAAATGTGCATGGAAATAGCCTGGGGTCCACCTATAGGAAATATCATGGCAACATACTTTCCCAAGCGTTGTCCAATATCGGCCTTCCAGAGCTTGGCCAATTGTTGGCTTGTCACCTCTCCCAAGCGCCAGCCAATGATCGCGGCCGAGGTATTGCCAAGCTCGGACACATTGGCCACTGATGATTTGCCATGCTTGGTATTGGCAGTTTCTGCTGCTTGGGCAGATCTACGTGTAAAGGGAGGCGGGAGGACAGGCTCAGATGCGCTCATTACACGGGGAACAGTCAGTTGAGAGGAGCCCAGGGAGGGAGGAGGAGTACGGATGGATTGCTGCGGTTGTATTTTTATGTCAGCCTGAAGTGGCGACCACACTCTCAAGTAAAGTGCGAAGATAGGCAAGTTCCGAGCAGGAGGGGAGGGGGGGGGGGGGCGGAGGGGGTCGATTGGGTGAGGTATGAAGGACGCGCAAAGCAGGGGAACGGGGAGGCTGCTCGTGGTTAGGGGAGCTACAACTGCCCAGTTCACCTGATACGATGGTCGCTGGTCACTGGATGCATTCGTAGCCGCAGGGGGTGGCTGGGAACAACGGAACTTGGACTTCGACCGGAATCGACGCCGTTGCCCAGTCGATGGGTTGGTAGGCTTGCTATCATGTGCAGAGGAGCCACTTCGGAGCCTGGGAAGAGAGCCAGTCCAATCACGGTTGCGGGGGGGGGGGGGGGGGGGGGGAGGGGGAGGGGAGCAATCAGCAGAAATTGCCAAGCCCAAGCATGGCACATCATCAGTGGCCAATGTGTCCGAGCTTCGCAATACCTCGGCCACCATTATTGGCTGGTGTATGGGAGATGCGACAAGCCAACAATTGGCCAAGCTCTGGAAGGCCGATATTGGACAACGCTTGGGAAAGTATGTTGCCATGATAATGCCTATGGGTGGACACCACGCTATTTTCATGCACATTTTTGGCTTTGTGGCCAGTCCTTATGGCCAATGCCTATTTTATGAGTTGCCTCGTGGCCCGACTTTTGCTTCACACATGCCATTATACAAGACATGTATAAAACAGAAATCGGACCGCAACGCAATGTGCACTGCATCAACATTGCGAAGCAATTACGTGGCTTGCCAAAAACAATTGAGCAACACAACACATCAGGTCTCTTTGCTTATTTTTTTTTCTTGTACATCAAATTTACAACGAGACACCTGGCTTAATAGTGGCAAGAATAAGACAGAAGCTTGTTCAAAACACAGACACGAAAGTAAACACAAACACAATAGTCGAGAAAAAATAAAGCGCTGCTCATGAAGCGCGATATATGCTTCGTTTAACTGCTTGAGATGTCTACAAAACACAAGCATTCAAGTAAATGAAAACAGAACCCTCCTCCTCGGTATTTCGCCGTCCTGCCAACATCACAGGACGTAGTTCAACAGCACTATTGTAGAATAGTCCCGCTTGGAAGGTTTGTTCTCTCTGCTGCATCCGCCACTTGTCCACGGGAAACACCTTTACGTTGCAGCACCTGCAATAAGTACAAAAACCGTTCAATGCAGTGGTAAATGCACACTGCTTACTAAATACAGCATCTAGCACCATCAAACGCAGGCACGTGCGAAAATATTCGGCCTAAACTTTTAGCTTGTTAACGCTCGCTATGAAACATGAAACGTGCTGCACTGTTTATACTTCAATACTGCGTTTTGCGGTAGCAGTTACTTGGATCGTTCTTGAGAAAACAGTCCGGAATTTCACCGAAAATGGGCTTCTCATTTATCGCAGTCGCGCAAGGTAATGTGAAAAAAAGTCCAAGAGCGGTTTCGTGAGCGGTCACGCCAGCGGTTTCGTGAAATTTTGTTGTGGCTACTGTAGTCACATAAACAATTAATTGCGACTGAAATGTGCCGTCAACGTTTTATTAGCGCAAGTTTTTTTTTCTAACAACGCGGAATCAGAATACAAGGCAACGCACTCACAATGGGTTCGGAACGCACGGAACGTTCACGTTGTTTTTGCAATACATCTATTTCAACTTGGAGGTAGATGAAAAGCCGTGTGTACTTTTAATGCGTTATATTTTTAAGAAGTAACCAAATAAAGCGACAAGTAAAGCGACGCTATACACCCAGCTGATATGGTATTAAACTGGTTACGGTGTTGCTGTCGCTTTCGCTCACTTGTGCCTCGTCGAGCGCACCAGATGCCAGCGGGACCGACGGAGAAGCCCAGCGGCAAGGTAATTACTTTGTTGCTCGACATGTTTACGTTGCTCAAGAAAATAATGAACCGAAAGCTTCATTTATAGCTAGAGTTTAATGAAGGAAGCTTTATACATCCGTAACTATTAAGGTTCGTCCTCAGTTGAGGCGCCGCGCGCGCGGTGCTGCGCGCACGCAAAAACGCCGCCGCTCAGTTTTGAAGGCCGCACTACTGGTAGCGCGCGCGCGGAAAAGCGGCGGCGCCGGCCGAGAGAACCGGTCCTAAAGCCCGTTCTACATGGGGCGAATATCACCTGCGAATTCGCAGTTGCGGCGCCGCCCGTGCGGCAAAACGATTTATTTTCCTGTTTTCCCTGCTGCGACATATTGCCAAATGCTAAGCCGCGTTCACAAGAGAAGTTCGACTCTTCCAAACATTTGGAAATTCGCCACAGCAACGAGAATAGATCGTTTTGGTGGACGAGCGGCGCCGCAGCTGCGAATTCGCAAGCGAAATTCGCCCCATGTAGAACGGCCTAAGCCCTCTCCGATGGGAGAGCAGGGGATGAACGGGTATGCGCGCTCCGGGCCAGCGAGCTTCCCGGGGAGAGCACTGAACTCGCAGCACACGGGAACCGGGAGCGGATTGGCTCGTTGAGTTTTCTCCAAAGCGCCTTGCCGCAAAAATGGGTCGCAGAGCCATCCTTGCGCGGCAGAGGAATCTTGCCACGAAAGGGCGTTTTGCGGCGCGCGTTTTAGCGCGCGGCGCCACAAGTGAGGACGTACCTTAATACTGCACATGGGTCTTGCTTCAACGCATGCTGAACGTCGTGAACCTGCAATGCGTGCACGGCCCCTTGTACAGTAAACAAATAGCCGGAAAGAGGATAGCTAGAGCTGGCGTCACACAAATGGAAACACGTGTATGTCACCACTTAATTTTTCGCAAGAACCAACACTAAACAGCCCTCACGTGCGCCAATTGTTATAAACGACAGCTGAAGTTTTGGCGGGAACGAGCGTGAGCCCTGCCGTACCACGCAAGGAAAAACGAAATGGTGATTTACGCTTTCAGCGGCCGGCCGCAGCAGGCAAACAATGTTGTTCCACCAGTCAGGCATACGTCAAACACGGCCACCGACAGCAAAACGCACATCACAGACACGTACAGGAGTACTACGGCGGTTTCAAGGCCACATAAGAGACGCAGACGTCGGAGCAACGCGCCCGTCCCCCAGCCCAGCCGCGGAGAAAAACAACGCGCGAAGGCACAACGCTCAAGTAGCCCGACGGACACCGTTGCGTTAGAACACAAGAATGACCCATTCCTAGAGAACGTGTAAGCCCTCATTCCCACAGCCGTCACCTTCCCCGTCACGGCACCGTCACTTCAACAAAAAGCGACGTTGACGGAACAACAGGGAGGATTTTAGAGAAGCAAAGGTATAGCTTTGCCTGTACTGCCAGAAAAAGCGTAGTGGTGGCGTCGTGAACTACCGAGGACGCCCGCTCGATGGCGCTGTAAACACGGCTTTGTGAACATGGCGGATGCTTTTTGCACAGGCCGCTTGAGCTCCTTAATTACATGGCTGCCCTCGCACGGCGGCCGCCGGCTTGCTGCTCCACGGCCGGACTCGACTCTCCTCCCGCGCGCGAAAGGAGCGTCGAGTCCGGCCGTGGCTGCTTCTGCTGGTTCCTGGCTGGCACGCTGGCCGCGTGTTAACTTGCGCCGCGCTAGTGAAGTGATGTTACGCCAGGTGCCCACATGGCCTCGACTGGCACAGACCACAGTGAGCAGCAAGTGAGAACAAATCGTTTATTGACATCCGCAAGTTTACAGAGGCCAGGACATCATTTCATTTCGATCGCTGCAATTGTACGTCACTTTCGTGACAACATTTTTTTTGCCGCAACAACTCGTTCACTTGCGCTAAGATTTCGAACGAAGGGCACAAATGAGGTATTGACGGCGACAACGGTTTCGTTTGCATTGTCTTTCTAGCTGAGTGCATAACACTCACCTTCTGTTGGAAGAATCAAATTGGCGGCTTTGTGGTTGCGAATTCAGAAACGAGGTGGTGCACCAGTCGGCTGTTCGTAAAAAGTTGCGTACATTTTTGCTCAACGGATGTTTGATGCAAAATTTGTTAATAATATTTTTAAACAACACATTGTAAGCGAACTGTGTTGGCTGTTTGAGTCACGGAATGAATGTTTTGTATTCTATACCAAAAGTAACCTTTTGGTTGCGCCGTCTGGTGGACTTGATGGTCGAAAACAGCGCTGTAGGTTGGTCACGTGGGGCGTCGATTTTTACGCCGCCTATAGGGAAACCAGGGAACATCCAAGCTTGAGAGGCCTACGGAACTGAGAAGTGTTCAGACTGGATCTACACGGGAGCTTTCCGTCAGAGTACAGGGTTGTCTGCGTATACAGTGATCAGTTATGGCTGGAAATGCGCGTGGTTAATGTAAAAAGTAATAAAAATGCCGTGATATCTATAATTCAAGGTGAGCAGATTGCTAAACAAAAAAAATAAATAACAATCTTGTTGAATGCTGAATTACTTTCTTAATTTTGTATTCGTTACGACATGCCGCGTTCAGGCGTACTCAGGTTTGGTAGTTGGCAACATATATGCAAATTGCGCGTCTGAACGCGGGCCGTGTGCTACATGCTACAGGAGCGGTGGCAAGCCATAACAACCATGCTACGTCTTTTGTTTTTCTGAGCACGCTTCTCCTGATGTTCGTGTTGAGAAAGCGCAAGTCTTTGCGTAAAAGGAAGGCTCGGTCGAGGAGCGTGTGGATGCGAAAGATGTGCCGCCATTGAAAGTCCGGCCACTCGGCAACTCTAATCCCACTGCTGAGACGGTCTGACCCGGAATACTTTTTTGAGTAAGTATTGTGTTTCGGGGTGCAAGACGAACCTAGATATGCAATACTGAAATGTTATACCTGTTGCAGCTACATGACGATGAGCGCTGCAACCTTCGACAAACCGTTGTCGTTAGTAGGGCACGCAATACAGAAACTAAACACAAACTGGAGAGAGAGCATCACGGCGACTACGCGGCTGAAAATCACGCTCAGGTAAGCTGAAATGTTCATGCGCGCACGTGCACGCGAACCTAAACTGAAACAAAATAACAGCAGACAACGGATAGTGGTGGTGCCCAGCCGCGAGAACGGAAACCTACGTCGATATAAAGAATGCGTGTTCGAGAACTCTTTTACTGCTGCCATGCGAGTCGGCCCGGGTCGTTTACTGGAGAATAGATCCTTGCATTAGCCCATGCGTGGTTCGTCCCATTTCGCTTATCTGGAAATGACGGTTAGTTACGCGCGACATTGTGGTTGCTTCATAGCAAAAGTTCTCACGGTATCAAAAAAGGTATGGGAAAGGTGATTTTTAAAAATGTCATTTCACAGTGGCCATATTTCACCATACTTCCAGCCTTACCTAAAAGGAATTGCCCAACAGCAATTAATTGATAACATGATCGACCTCAGTAAATTTTTAAAGACGGTAGTCTTTCTTGGGCTACTTAAACCCAGAAATTTCGTTCTTTCTGTATGTCTGTCTGTAACTCGATTCAGCCACTCGGCCAAAGTAAAATGCTTACTGCGCAATAGTCTTATATACTCACAGCCAAATGTAAACGTCTAAGCCCGGTTTATATGTTCATACTTGTCAACTTTGTTGGACAAGAACAAGGCATTACGCATATATAAAAAAGGAAATTAGTACACAAGGAATATTTACAGTGTTCCTTTATTAAAAAAAATCCTGGATGCTTGGTTTTTTTTTATAGCAAATTATATTCTACATCGAATGCAGAAACCCGCCGCCGCCTGGCGGCGTATGAAAAATCACGCGGCAACAGCAACGAAAGTTTCCACTAGCTAGGTTCCACGTTCTGCTTGGAACACACGTCGAGCACGGCCACACTGTTCTATAAACCTTGTAGTCGGCCGCCTCCATTCATGCGCGTCTCCGCCGTACTGCAGCGCTGGCATCGAGGAACCCCGCCTGTAGCAGTGGAACGCGGTGAATTCAAATCGCCTTGAGCAAACCTTTAGTGTGTTTACTTTGGGATGAGCGCGACGGAACAGGAACAGCATGAGAGGTGAGCGGGAAAGCAAAGGGTGGCATTTCCTGGGCAAATGCCTTGTTGCGACCGAGTGGGGGCACCCGATCCGAGCTCCGTGGCCTCCGACATACGAGTGGTAGCGTGTATGATGCGAGCGGCCAGCCGCTGTTGCAGCCGTGAAGAAGTCCACAAGCCCTAGGCTAACGTAACTGTTTACTTCATAGCGAGACGTGAGCCGAAGCCAAAGAACAATGCCCCGACGGGCGAGGTTACAATACAGGACTCGAGCAGAGCGACAACATCGATTCGCTGCTCTAACAGGAATGGTTTACAACGCTTGCGGGGGTCTATTTATACCCAAAAGCGGAAACGGTCAAAACGCAACAAGCGGCAACACGCCGCGAACGTCACAGACACACACAACGCTCTTTCCAGAGTTCGTAAGCCGTTGGTAGCCTCCGCGCACGTTGAGTCCGAGAGACGGGAGAGAGGAGGTCTCCGTTGCGATCGACGGGGCATCTGTGTCCTTGAAGAGCGTGGAGACGAGCCTCGCCGCCAGCCGCCGAAGTTTTGAAATGCGCCGAGAGCGAAGAGTCTGACGCGGCTTGTCGCAACTTGTCACCGACATGGTGGCGCCTGACGGCAGAAATGCGCACGAGGTGGCTTCGCCGCACAGCCATGGAGTGCTGCGGGAAAGTACGGCGGCGCTGGCCGATTCGTAACAGCTTCTCCGCCGGGGGTCCGAGATCCCATGGATAAGGGTCTTCAACCGTTGTCCGGAGGGATGCTGTCGAAGTGAAGTGTTCGGCAGACGCTCGACTCCAGGCCTGGGCTGCACGACACCCTGCTGGAGCTTCACCGGTAGGGTCACTGGACGAGTAGTGGCTCCCCACGAACGTCTCTGGCTTGGTCAGGCAAGCAACAGAACAACACAGGAAGACACAACCGCATCGCCGGCAAGTGCGAAGACAAATCCACACTGAAGCTTTGCCAGGCTTTTAGTTGCGAAAAAGTACGCGAATAACTAACTACTCTAGTTATATTTTTGCCCAGTAGTACTTTAGACAAGTGAAAAACTTAAAAGGTGACATTTCGCGTGATTGGAAATGTCCCACACAAAAAGAAATGTAATCGTAGAGGGCGAAACCTGCTCCAGGAAAAACAATGAAAATGAGAAAGTCAGGCGTCTACAAGCCACTTCTCGCACTGAGAGCTGCGATTCGAGCTCTCATCATTGCTCCGAGCTTTCCCCAATTTGTATCGCACTTTAGGTGCGCCCGTTCTCTGAAAGAGACTGCTGCGACCGCGTGAAATCACACCTGTCGTCTTGTTAGACAAAGGTCGAGCGCGCGGAGGAGCGAGCGAGATTTTGCAGCGTTCGAACGTAAGGCGCGCACTCCTTTTTAGAGGCGGCGTTCCCCTGGCGCGATGCGAGCTCACGGCTTTGCCCGCACTGAAACATGCGCCACAATTACGCGCGGAAGTTTTTTCTCTCTCCTCGTTGCTCGCCTTTTCGCGAACGCGTTCGGCAAGTGAACAGCGGAACGCGTTTACGTTCTCATAGGCTGGTCGGTTCCCGACCTCGGCTCAGCCACTGGCGACCCGGGAACCTCAACTAGCTCAGCCGATGTTGGCCTATCGTCGGGAGCATCAGCTGGGAGTGACAAGGGCACGACGTGCTCATTAGACACCTCGTAGCTTCCAACAGACCCTTTCTCGGCGTCCATCGCCTTTTTCGCAACACCCTCAGCAAGCCAACATCGAAGGGTGTTTTCGTTCTGTTATGCGGCCGTCAAGGCTACACTAGATCCAAGCTGCCCTGTCTCAAAAGACGGCTCAGCCGCCCCAGACACCTGAATCTCTACGAGCTCGGCTGGCCGTTGCTCGAGGTCAGCTAACTGAGCTGGTGTCATGACGGAATCGGCTTGCTCAGTGGCGAGAGCGTCATTTCTCCCAACTGAACCGTGCAAACTGTTCGCTGCCTCGGCTGCAGGCTTTGCCACCACATCGCTCGTTTATGCACTGGCGTCCGAAGGAACAACCTCCGTTTCAGCGGACTCGTGCGGCCTCTCGGTAACCTCATCGTTCACGCATTCCTGCGAAACGTCGCTACCCTGCGAAATGTTCACGTTCAAGTCGGTAGCCGTTCCCAAAGCCTCCCGCGAATTTGAACCGTCCGAACACTCTGCCGAGATCATGGAGGAAAGAAAAGTTTAGGAGGGAGCGTCACGTGACTATCGTGAAGCCTAGTCATAAAAAATAAAAAGGAAAGACTGATGGGAGATGCCCTGCCTCACGTGATAGGCAAGCGGTAGTTCTTTGCGCCTCACGCGGCCGCCCGCCTGCCCGCGCTATGCTGCGTCGTTCTGTTTGGTTGCCGGGCCGTCCGGATATTCGGGTTTCGGCGACGAGTCCCCGTCCGGGCGTTGCGCGCAGCGCTGCCTGCAACCCTGAACGCGCAGCGGGCTGATCGTGCAGGCAAAGTGTTCGGACGGGAGAGACAGAAAACATCTTTATTTATTGAGCTCTGGGATCCGTCGAAGTGCGCCGCGCAGTGTCGTGTTCCGCCGCAGTGCAAAAGCGGAGATGTCAGAGTACGACATCCGTGCCTCATATTTTATTTCACAAACACACCTCACTTCCTTGATTCTGGTAATTTTATATTTTCACCTCCCAGGCGTAATTTAGCGTTCGTTACCCATATACCTATCGCACAGATTGAGCAGTACTCGGACAACCAGCCCGCGTTCTGCCTGCGACGCGAGGCGGAAAATGATTTGCTCTTCCCGCGCCCGCACCCAACGCCAGTGGTTCTGCACCTTTTCTTTTCTAATGCACTGAAGGAGACAGCAACGCAAAACAGACATCGTCACGACAATTGTGGCATGTACAACGTGCCACCATGCCGGAGCACCGATAAGGCGAATGTATGCAAATGCGCACGCGAGCGAAACCAAAGCTTCTCGCACAACCTCTAATCTGATTGGACACTCGTTACAGCACTATGATGTAAAGGAAAGGTGGCGCGATAACTCCCAGCAAAATTGGAAACGCAATCCTCAAAGCACACCTGGCAAACACCACGCACCCGTAGGCCGCTCCGTGCTTGTGAATGTTTACAGCGGCGCGTTCGAGCAAAGCCGGTCGTGGTTCCAGCGGTAAGCGTCAAATTCGGCTAACAGCTCGTGAAGGTGCTCCGTGAGCATGGGATCTACGTATCGTGTCGCTTTGAACAGCGACAGTACTTCCACGATACGAGGGATACGAGGGTGGGAGCGCAACGCTGGCGAAAAATCGCGTACGACGCCTTCGGCAACGCCACTCGCCTCCTTCTCCACCGGCAGCCAGCCGGAGCCACTAAATGCTACCGCGGGCCTGAGAGTGGTGCATCTTCCATAATGCATTGCGCGGGAGGAGCCCGAGGAGAGGAGAATGCGGCGTCAGAGGAGGTTGGCTTGCCAAAGCTGTGCCGCCTGACGTCATGCTCCTTCCTAACATTTTTCTTCCTCCATGGCCGAGATCTCCAAAACAAACGCCGACACATTATCGCACTCAGTGGACACGCACTGCCCTCTGCCGCCTCTGCCGACAGTCTGAGCTAATGCGCCGTCGTTATCTCTCTCAGCAACCTTGCCACGCTGCTGGGCCGCAACCGTCGCCTCCGACTCGCGCTCCCGAGCGTCTGCTACTGACAGCGCTGGCACGTTCTTTCCTCGACAACGAGGTCTTTTTCGAGCAACAATTCTAACTCGGGCTTCACTTCTTCCTGGTCGAGTTGAACTTCATGCTCTAGGTGCTTGTTCTCCCGTTGGAGTCTCTCTCCCTCGAGCTCTTTTCTTTCCCGTTCAAGGCGCTCGAGCTCGAGGTCATACCCTCGCATCTTTTCCTTGTGTTCCTGTCTTTCTTGCTCAAGTAGAAGCTTGTGCTCTCGTTCCTCTTTCTGCCACTCGAGCTCCTGTACTCGCTCTCTTTCCTCGCCTCTGCAACCTGACGTTTCGCGGTCTCCCTGCCATTGATCCGCTCAATGCATTCTGACAGCTCCTCATCGTCAGCCCCAACAGCGAGTATAGCCTGTATCAGCTCTGGCTTTCTCAGCGCGTCCGTAACATCCAAGCGCCACTCTTTTGCAAGCTCCAACAACTGCGGTTTTTTCAACGCTTTCAAATTCATGGCCGGTATAGAGTACTGCTTCCCCACTGCTCCAAAAATGTTTTGCGCGAATAACCCACGCGACAAAAACACGCCCTACCAGCTATCCTCAGAAGCCTGGTAAAACTCAGTGAAGAAAAGTCCCGCACTCACCCTTGACCGCCGTGAATTCTGCGAAGTCCGAAGCTGCCTTGACGTCCGTGGTGTTGGATCTCGCACCGCTGGGTCCAGGTGTTACGAAGTTGCCATCCGACCTCTGCCAACCAGTTGTTGCGACCGTGAAGGCCGACTGCAGCCGGGAAGACGTCCAGAGCTGATAGGCCAACGTAAACTGTTTACTTCATAGCGAGAGGTGAGCCGAAGCCAAAGAACAATGCCCCGACGGGCGAGGTTACAATACAGGACTCGAGCAGAGCGACAACATCGATTCGCTGCTCTAACAGGAATGGTTTACAACGCTTGCGGGGGTCTATTTATACCCAAAAGCGGTAACGGTCAAAACGCAACAAGCGGCAACACGCCGCGAACGTCACAGACACACACAACGCTCTTTCCAGAGTTCGTAAGCCGTTGGTAGCCTCCGCGCACGTTGAGTCCGAGAGAGGGGAGAGAGGAGGACTCCATTGCGATCGACGGGGCATCTGTGTCCTTGAAGAGCGTGGAGACGAGCCTCGCCGCCAGCCGCCGAAGTTTTGAAATGCGCCGAGAGCGAAGAGTCTGACGCGGCTTGTCGCAACTTGTCACCGACATGGTGGCGCCTGACGGCAGAAAGGCGCACGAGGTGGCTTCGCCGCACAGCCGTGGAGTGCTGCGGGAAAGTACGGCGACGCTGGCCGATTCGTAACAGCCTACAAAGACTATCGTCTTTTGACGACATTTACAACGAAAGGAGCAGATACGTGGCCAATTTTTTTAATTCACTGTGTTGAATGACGTCAAAAATAATGCGACAAATATATGTATTTAGATTCACAGCCGTTCTGCCGCCAACCTGAAGTAATGAGAAGTGTGACTGCGCGCCTTAATCAAAGGAAGCATAATGTGCTTGCCGTATACTTGAGCTAATATTGTGTACATCTAATTCATTTGCTGCATTTCACAGCTACGGATACGTTTATTATTTTTTTGCAGATTCCTTGCTAGCGATGACAGCCAGCGCAGCCTGTCGTATGCGTTTCAAGCTGGGAGGTTGACTGTGAGCAAAATAATATCCGAGACATCACTGGCGATCTGGAACAACCTGAAATATGAATACGTGAAATGCCCCCGCACAGAATGTGAATGAAAATCTGATGCAAGAGGTTTTCTTTAACGATGGAATGTGCCAAACTGCATCGGTAAATAATACTGAAAAATGCTCGCCTCTTTTTGTATACACTAAAAAAATGCATCCAGTTCATGTTTGCATGAAGTTTTTTTTATATCTGGTTTTTACAGTACTTCAGCGATTAAGGTTGTGAATACTAACAGAATGTTTTTTTTTCCAGGGAGCATAGACGGGAAACATGTCACAATCGAGGCTCCCAGCAACTCTGGTTCCAAAAATTTCAATTACAAAGGGTGCTTCAGCAAAATCCTTCTAGGCATGTGCGATTCTGCCTACAAGTTTCCTTATGTAGACATTCGTTGGTGTGGGGGCGAGAGCGACGGAGGAATTTTCGGCCGGAGTGCACTCCATCATGCCCTGGGATCGAACCGGCTTGGAGTACCTGGGCCCTCCCGCCTTCCTGGGGGTGACGTTGCACCTTACGTCATCCTTGGAGACGAGGCTTTTCCCTTAAAGCCTTACCTCATGCATCCGTATCCGAGACGAGCCCTAAGAGGTGACCAGGAACGGGTTTACAATTATAGGTTGTCCCGTGGGAGGCGGGTAATAGAAAATGCTTTTGGCATTTTGACAAGCCGGTGGCGGATACTGAGGCGGCGGTTTAAGGCAACACATGAGAATGTGAATAGATATGTCCTTGCAGCAGTAGCTCTGCACAACGTTTTAATGGCACTTGACGAGGAAAAAGGGAGATATTATCCTCCACGATTTGTAGACAGTGAAGCGTGGAACGGAGATGTCATTGATGGGGAGTGGCGGAAAGAGGGTGAAGCTGTTCCCGTGTTTTCGGAGCCAACATACCTGGCGTCAAACCGGGCAATTCGCGTTGCTGAAGTTGTGCGCAATCGTCTAAAGGAGTATTTTATGGGTCCTGGGCAGGTTGACTGGCAAATGGATTACATCTACCGAAGCAAGCCCAGGTCCAGCAGATAGTGACAGTATTTAACAGTTTACAAGAACCGTTTATTTTTTTTTCAGCAAGGTAACGCGGTTTGTCGCCATCCGCTATCCATTCTTTCATATTGTTACGGAACTACGCACACATTTGTTGGGTGCCTTTTGTGCTCTGTGGCAAGCAGGAGAAATGTGCCTTTTCACGCATTTGACATTTTTTGACGTCACGCACTGCCCAAATTCTGCAACGGCGCCTCAAGCAGGAGGCGAGCAGCCGTTTCAGAACGCACAAACGAAATAGGGCACTGCAGCGCCTTCCCTTAAGCTGGGCAGGCACGAAAGTCACGATGTGCTTTCTCTTCACATTGGTGGAAAAAATTTCACTTTGTCTTCTACACTTCACCCTTCATGCCTTTTTTTTCCTTTACATGCAGCAAGTGGTTACTAAAAGTTGGTGTTTGGATGCAACGCAATATCCATATTTTTCTGGTTCCTGTTCCTCATTAATGCTGTGATTCCCTTGTTCATTTTACACGCGGTTTTAGATGCGGAGCATCTCTTGCTCGGGGGTATGTCCTACGGCGTTGGCGTCCGCACTCACACTACGCATGCGCAACTCTCCTCTTTCCCGCACTCCAACAGCTGCGCGTTACTCTCTCCACTTCTCTCCTACCACCTGCTTGCGCTTCTCCTGCGTTCTCGCTTCTGTTCTCGCGGCGCATGCGCTACTCTCCTCCTCTAGTCTCCTCTCCTTCAACTATGAATAATGCCGCAATCATTAGTATTCATTGACAAGGCGGATGGTCAACCCCCCCACTATCATCATCGACTGACGGCCAGAGGAAGACGACGTTGTTTGCTCTCGACAAGCGCGCGGTGGCTGTTCTTAGGACTCAACGAGTTCGTGGCAATAAAGCCAATTCCTTCAACCCTAAACCACCAAGGTCCATCGTCCTATCGGTGACATTCTGGTAGAGGTGCGGCGTAGAAAGGTGCAACGGTTTGCTGTGCCTGTGACGTCATCCTGGAAGATACAGTGGTCCTCCGGCCGTCTGGTAGCAGTCCGAACTCCGCAGTACGACCTTGCAGCCGCCTGTTCGTGAGAGCCTCGTTCTCCAAGGCGCGCCGGCCTGGGCTTAGAATTAGACTCGCCTCGCGGGGTCGCCGAGAGCCGCTGGACATCGGGTGAACGTTCAATCGGGTGAATACAGCCGTCACGTCGTATTCCTGTAGCCGCAAGCTCCATCGAGCGAGTCCACCGGACGGGTCCTTCAGGTTAGCAAGCCAGCACAAGGCATGGTGGTCGCTAACGGCTTTGAAGGGCCTGCCGTAAAGGTACGGTCGGAATTTATTTATAGCCCATATCACCGCAAGGCATTCTTTTTCTGTTGCTGAATAGTTGCTTTCAGCTTTGGATAGCGTGTGGCTTGCGTAGGCTATAACCTTCTCTGTACCCTGCTGCCACTGCAGCAGGATGCACCAATTCCAACGTTACTGGCGTCTGTCCGGGTTTCCGTGTCGCTGGTCTCGTTGAAGTGCGACAAGACTGGGGCGGTTTGCAGACGTCTACGCAGTTCATCGAACGCTGCTTGCTGTCCCTCAGTCCAGACGAAGGGTACGTCGCCTTTCGTAAGGCGAGTGAGTGGTTCCACAATTCCAGCGAACCCTTCCACAAAGCGCCAATAATAAGCGCAAAGGCCCAAGAAGCGCCGGACAGCCTTCTTGTCAGTTGGTATAGGGAAGGAGCTCACAGCAGTTGTTTTTTCAGGATCCGGGTGCACTCCTTGAGCACTCACAAGGTGTCCAAGGAATTTTAGCCCCTGGAATCCAAGGTGGCATTTTTCAGGCTTGATAGTTAATTGTGCAGAGCGGATCGCTTCCAGAACGCTTTTTAACCGTGTCAAATGTTCTTCAAACGAGCTAGAAAACACTACCACGTCGTCTAGGTAAACGAGACATGTCTGCCACTTCAGGCCAGCGAGCACGGTATCCATTATTCGTTGGAACGTTGCCGGGGCAGAACACAGGCCGAATGGAAGGACTTTGAATTTATAGAGGCCGTCGGGAGTTACGAAAGCTGTTTTCTCACGGTTCTCTCATCAACTTCGATCTGCCAATTGCCAGATTTTAAGTCTACGGACGAGAAGAATTTAGCGTCGCGTAAACGGTCCGACGTATCGTCTATTCGCGGAAGGGGGTAAACATCGCGTTTAGTGACACTGTTCAATTTGCGGTAGTCGACGCAGAAGCGAAGCGTGTTGTCCTTTTTCCTCACAAGCACTGCAGGTGAGGCCCATGCACTCTTAGACGGTTGAATAACATCGTCGTGGAGCATCTCTTCGACCTGGGTCTTGATGGCCTCCCTCTCTTTGGGCGACACCCTGTAGGGCTGCTGGTGCATAGGTCTGATGGATTCATCGTTGACGATGCGATGCTTCGTGATGGGAGTCTGACGCACCTTGGAGGACGTGGCGAAGCAGTCGGAGGAGTCCTGTACCAGATGTTCTAAGGCTTCCACTTCAGCTGTCGAAAGGTATTGGTTAATTTTCACAGGTATGCCCAGGTCAGCTGTGATTGTACCAATTGATGCTGTGTTCGACGCGCCTACGGACGTGACATCGGCGACTCCCTCGATGAACGCGATAGTGGTACCTTTCGTAAGATCTCGACGCTCATTGGAAAAATTAGTCAGCAGGACTGGCGTGCATCCATTCTGCAGGCTGACGAATCCCCTTGCAACACATAGGCCTTTCTCCAGAAGCAAGCGAATGTTGGCTTCGGCGATGCCTTCACAGTCCTCGAATGCGTCGCTTTTAACATTAACAAACCAGCTAGCACGGGCGGGTAGAGTGACATCGTCGTCAACAACGCGTAACGCCCCATCGCGCTTGTCTTCAATGTGGCTCGCTATGGCTCTTTTTGTCGAAAAGGTAATTCTGGAGTTCGGCAGATCAATAACTGTTCCGTTTGTTCGCAGGAAATCCATGCCGAGAATTAAATCTCGTGAGCACTCCGGGAGCACAATGAAGCTGGTAACGTATGTGAAGCCGCGTATTTTTATCCGCGCAGTACACCTACCGTCAGGGCTTATTAGGTGGTTTCCAGCTGTACGAACTTCCAGGCCAGTCCAGGGGCTGACCACTTTCTTTAGCGCAGACACCAGAGTTTCGCTTATGACCGAATAGTCCGCACCGGTATCAGCCAAAGCTGTCGTCGCATGGCCGTCGATATCCAAGAGTACATCGCAGGTAATAGGTGTAGGATTACAGTTAGGTTTCGGCTGTTCGTCGTCTTGTCGTCGTTCTTGCAATGGAGGATCTTGGCAGTCATTTAGGTTAGCGGCCTCACCTCCAGACGTTGCCGGTTTCAGTTTCCCCGCCGTTCAGGGCTTCCGGAGAGTCGGTCGGCAGTACCAGAGGAGAACCGTGGACTAGAGGACCTACGTCGGGCAGGGGACGACGACCGGGATTGAACGCGTTGTGGCGGAATCGTGTTCCGGCGTTCGGCGATGTAGTCCGGCGGAAACGTGTTCCGGCGTTCGGCGATGTAGTCCGGTGGATACATGCTCCGGCGTTCGATGTAGTCCGCGACCTCCGGCGGTCGCTGTCTGTTTCGCGGAAGTGGCGCATCGGGCGCGAATCCCCGCAGATCAGCTCGGCGATAATGGCAGGTACGGTACACGTGCCCTTCCTCCCCGCAGTGGAAGCAGAGGGGCCTGTGGTCAGAGGTGCGCCCCAGTTCACTCTTCCGACGGCTTATTTGCGTCAGGTAGGGAGCGCTGCCTCGTATTACCCCCGGGGTAGACTGCGGTGTGATGGTGGCGACTGTTGGAGGGGTGCAGTAAGCGGCTTGCTGCGCGGCTGCGGCATACGAGGCTCGTGGTTCACCCTGCCACGACACGTAAATTCGTTCCGGTGCCCGTACAGCTTGCCTTACCTCCTCCCTCACGATCACCGCAGTGGACACTGAAGCCGATGACACAGGTTCCTGCTGCAGTTTCTGGAGCTCCTCGCGGACAATTTGCCTTACGAGCTCGCGGAGCCCAGGGCTCACCTGTTCGGTTACACAGGACAAGACGGCTTGCTCGCGGTTGTACTGCCTGGACCTTTGGTGAGGTGCCCTTTCAATTATTGCAGCCTCACTGACAAATTCCGCAACCATTCTCGGGGCACTCCGTATCAGCCCGGCGAAGATGTCTTGCTTTACGCCGCGCATGAGGTGCCGGACCATCCTGTCTTCTGTCATTGCAGGATCTGCGCGCCTAAAAAGACGGGTCATATCCTCGGCGTACATGGTGACGCTCCCGTTCTGGTGCTGATTTCTGGCTTCAAGGGCAGCTTCACCCTTTTCCTTGTGGTCGCTGCTAGCGAAAGTCACTAGTAAGCGCTGACGAAACTCCTCCCACGACGAAAATGACATGCCTCCCACATTATGGCGATGTACGTCGACGTGGAGCATCGAACATGGGACGAGCTTTTACCTTTTGTAACCTTCGCGTACAATACTGCAATCCAGGAGACAACAGGGTTTTCTCCGCTTAACCTGGTTCATGGCCGGCAAGTAACCACAATGCTGGATGCCAAGTTGCCCCTCCTGCCCAATGATGATGCCCACGAAGACGCTCGACTAGTCTCTCGGCGCGCAGAGGAGGCCCGGCAATTAGCCAGAATCCGAATTTCCACCTAACAGTCAGTCGACGCTGCTCGCTACAATCTTCGTAGACGTGACGTACACTTTAGTCCTGGAGATAAGGTGTGGCTCTGGACACCCGTTCGACGCCGTGGGTTTAGCGAAAAGCTCCTTAAGCGTTATTTCGGGCCGTATACAATACTGCTCCGTATCAGCGACGTTAACTACGAGGTACTACCAGACGCAGTGCGTTCTTCATCCCGACGACATTTACGTCCGGACGTTGTACATGTTGTGCGCCTCAAACCCTACTTTGTTCGCTAGCATTCCAGCCGTCACTTCCAGAGTAGCGCATTGCAGTTTACGTATCCACTCGCATCGGGACGATGCCTTTTTGAAGAAGGGGGTAATTCCGCAATCATTAGTATTCATTGACACGGCGGATGGTCAACCCCTTACTATCATCATCGAGTGACGGCCAGAGGAAGACGACGTTGTTTGCTCTCGACAAGCGCGCGGTGGCTGTTCTTAGGACCCAACGAGTGCGTGGCAATAAAGCCAATTCCTTCAACCCTAAACCACCAAGGTCCATCGTGCTATCGGTGACAATATAAAACGGGTAGAGAGCTGCGCGCGTTCAGTGTAGCGCTTGCTTCGGTTGACTCCGTTGATGCTTCCGATGAAGTGTGATGGAAGCAACAGTCCGGTCAGTGAGTGGGCTGACGCAAGCACGCGTCAGCATCAGCCCCAACACTAATAGCAACGTTGCGTCCACTCAAGACAAAGCTGCGAAGCGAAGGGCACGCGACGCTGAACGCAAACGCTTGAAGCGAGCGGCGGACCCTGAACTTCGTCAGCGCGAAGCAGCTTCGAAGCGTCAACGTCGAGCAGCGGATCCTGAGCTTCGGCAACGTCAAGCAGCGTCGGTTCGAGAACGTCGAGCGGCGGTACCGGAACTTCGACAACGTGAAGTGAAACGCAAACGTACGAAGCGAGCGGTGGAACCGAACCTTCAAGAACGGGAAACCCAACTACTAACACAACGGAACGCAGCGGAACCCCCCGATGCTCCGCATCCTACTCAGGGTTCCCCTCCCTCGGGGAGATGGGGTACTTTTTTATGTGGGCTGGTGCATTGCAAGTACATCAGTAAGTGCGCATTTGTTTGTGTAACCAAGGTTACTTTCATTTTATAGCAAATAAAACACCTGTGCACTGCCCTGGTTTCGTAAATGTGCTATGTTTCATGCAACTCCACATAATGCACCCCTATATCTAACTAATGACGACGTTTGGAGGAGAAGCTTTCTCTTGATGAATTCTTTGGTTGTTGTGTGAGTTATCCAAACCGCATCGACCACGTCAAAATGAACGAAGCGGACAGCCATCGACGCCATAACTTGGGGGACAGTACGCTTCATGGTGGCCACTGAAGTGTTTCATTCTTTAAGTTCGCCTATTAGCATTCCGCGACATCGTCAGACAAAGTAGCCTTTTCGGTTTGGCGTTGTCACGGTACACGCACCATCAGTGAGAGCACTAAAGCTTCGCTTTAATGAGCTGTGAACCAAGCGAGACAAAAAGGTATGACATTTCCAAGTTTAACCAGCCCTTTATTTCGGTGAGTAACGACGTTAAGTTCCACTATGTTCAGTAAGTCCACTGCGCAAAGTGGAATGATGAAATGCAGCAACCGCAAATAAATACTTCAAACTAGCAACACACCTGAAACGGTTCCCCCACATTGCAAATGAACAAACAAAAAATTGTGACTACACAAGAACTATCTGTAAACAGAACACCAACCGAAGTAGAGGAAATATTGAAAAAGTAAGGAATCAGTTGGGGGACAAGCAACTGCAATGCAACATCTACACAAACACACGAGACAGCCAAACACAGAAGCAAATCCCAGGACTTTGAAGTGCAAAAGGCAGTGTACTGATTTTACATTAGCAATGTTTCGTACATTTTCATACTGCACGGGAAGGCTTGAAACAAGGTGTGCAGAAATGTTTGTGCAGCGAAATATGCATGCATGTCCGGGTATTAGAAACCGTCAAGGCAAGGTCAAGCAACTAAACAAATAAAGCAGAAAAAAAAGTTTCGTACCAAGACAAAACTGCAATACCGCAGAAACCAGGCATGTCGAAAAAAATGCTAACTGCACTGAAAATGAATAGAAACACCAATAAAGATACATAATCTGCTAAGTGACGCATAGTGCCTGCGATGCTGTTGCAGTTGTGACACTTCTACAGTAAAAGCTGGTTCATTAAAACTCGAAGAGGGGACATGACAGTGGGCGAATTAGAGCGGAGTTGCATTTACAAGGCAGGCGCTAGAATGAATGGCCTACGCGAAGCACTGCGTGGGCACAACACAAAGACGCCACCTGTGTACTCGTTATCGCGAATTAGGCGTTACTTCACGTTTGTGGCAAGTGATTGCGTAAATAAGGTGCATGGAGTTCAGTGACCCGCTCTTGCGGCGCGGCTTGCGCTGCGGAAACAGCGTGCGCGCGCGCTACGGTGTCGGTATTTTGTTTTGTTTTGATTATCCAGTAAATTTCTTTTCTTTTGGATTTCCACTACATTGTAGTCACTGTGGGCGACTCTTTTGCGAGGAGCGATGAAAAACCAGGGAATCCCAGTTAAAATTAACCGTTCGAGATACCAACGCATTACATTTATCGCGAGTTTTGCCCCACTGAAATATACAAGCCTGTGCCGGGACGAGGGCGTCAAATCGAATTAACTGTACTTTCGAATTACCCAGTTCCAATTAACGAGCTTTTAATTTTACTATTGCACGGTGTTATACTGCATGGTTCCTTGCTTCCATATAGGTTTTCAGTCCTCTTGAGCTTCGTTGAGCACAGCGTGGCATCTCCGCATTAGCAGGTGTTGTTTTTCAGCTGGCAAGGTCTTAGCTGATGCAGCCATGAAATCGAAAAAAAGGCGGCACCTGTGCCGGGGCTGCTGTTCTTGGTTAGACACCGAGTTCATCGCCTCGATGTATCTCCCGCACTGCCTCCATTTCGTCACAGGTACCCTTGCACCTTTTCCTACGGGTATTGTAATGAGACATTAATGTCATCCGCTCGTAAAGACATTCTCTCAAGAACATGTCCAAATAGCGCGGCATTTACTTTTTCTTCTTAGGCGGCCCATTGGCGCACTGCTGTGTTGTGGCCGCTGCCGGCGCTTCGACTCGACAAGGTTCCACCAACACTTCTTCCAGCTCGCATTGCTCCATGCTGTGAAAAGGAAAGCCTATACATTTCGTACCTGTAGCAGTACAGCAAACAATATTGAACAGCAAAAATAGTTCGACTTCAAACGAAACTCTACGTCGTCCTGTACATTTCTTCCGCGGTTTTTTTTTTTCCTTTTCTGTAGTGCTAGACATGCAGTTCTCAGCTACTTATTCACATACCTTCCAGAATTGCCGTCGTGGTACTCCAAGTCCGTGTCCCTTGAAAAAATTTGACACCATCGCTTTTATTACAATATCATAAATTACATAAACACCAAAGAAACAATGTAAACAATATAGACTGGCCACATGCAATATCGCCGTATGGTTCTAATGAATCACGCACACAGCGCGTGAAAGCCTGTTCTGCGTATCAATTTTGCATAGACATGGACAAGTATGCATTTAGCGCGCTAATTAACCGTGTTTGACAGCTCTGCTTATTCACTGTACCAGTAAACCGGAGTACGCAAACTATATTTATTTTACACCCTAACTACACTACTTGATTTTATTATTACTATTATTTTACACCCTAACTACACAAATGAGTACCATTGCTGAAACAAGGAGGCCTCTCGTATAGGTATACCTATCGAGGGATTTACAATTACGCTAGTGAAAACAAACGTTCTACACCCGGGGACTGAAACACAACTGTGGCAGCTCTATTTTGTTGCGACACTATATGTATAGCTAATTTTCTCAAGTGTGGTTTTTCTTTGTTATTTTTATGAATGATAGTAGGAATGCTACTGATACACGCTAAGACAATGAGGCAGGGTTGACAAAAACAACGCATAGACTTTTGCATTACCAGTAGGAACAGCCAGCCACCCCTTTAACTAAAGCCAGAGGCTTGGTCCTGCAAAGTGAAGCAAATGAAGAGCGCCGTAAATGGAGGAAGGAGTCCCAGACATAGTAAATTCACTTTGTTTCAGCATGCAAATGAATCTCTCTGTATTGATGTAAGAATGTCACTTGCGTGTGGTCAGGCTCCACATACTCGACAACCAAATCGGAAACGACGCTGTTGGGAACAAGAAAGGTATTACGCGTTAGTATTTTCACCGTGACACATTGTACACCGCCGTACGATTTTGCGACAAGCCATATCCCAGCGAAAAACGGCAGCAAAACAAAGCAAACTATCATCTTAAAAACACTTGACACTCAAGATTCCATTATGCTGCTGAGCCCAAGCGCGTGGGTTCGATCCCGGCCGAGGTGACTGCTTTTCAGATTGAAGCGAAAACGCCCGTGCGCTGCCCTTTAGGCGGCCGTTAAAGGTATCCAGGTAGCAGTAGCATACTGAATCTTTTAAGGCTGAAAAGATGGTAATCTATAAATAGTTGCCCGCACCGAGCTGTCTGAAATGTTTTGATAGCATGCACCAATCACTTACGTTCCCGTGCGCTCCTTGGCCATCAGGCCATCCATGATTTTAAAGTAGCGCCAGGTAATTTTGGGGACCTCTTCTCTCCCCCTTCCGATGTTTGTGCGGCTTCCTGCGTGTTTTTTAGCCGCCGCCACCTGTCCTTCATGTTGCCGAATTTCTTGGCTGCATCCTCCCCTGGAAACAACATTTGCTGTGGTGCATTGTCCAGCGCAGCGACGTGCGTATCGCTCACCTGTTAATCCCAATTCTGCGCCGATCAAATGCCACCTGTTCTCTTTCATTTCCGTGTCCTTGAAGTCCGGTTGCCGTTTGTCGTACAAAAATCGATGCGGCCTCACCAGTTCAACAAGCGCCTCGGCGTTAAACTTGGCCATGTTTTTTATTCGCTGCAGTCGGCGGCGAAACTTATTTTCGCGGTCAATGTCGCTTTCCTCCGCTGCAGACGACGAAACTGATTTTCGCGGTCAATGTGCATGGATTCGGCTGGCTGCCGGAATGGCTTAGATTTTTACTTAACCAACCGCCTGCTCACTTTCCGCTAAATTCAGACATAAAAATGTAAGTTTCCTGATTGGCTAGATTACCGCGGGGCGCAGTCCCGTCGCGTTGACGTCACGGAAACGTATAGCTCGGCCTCCCGTCACCGTCGCACCGTTTTCTGCGAGAAATCGGTCGAAAAACGGCGCCCATGACGGAAGACGGTGACGTGACGGTGACGTGACGGGGTGAAAAACGGCTGTGGGAATGAGGGCTAACACTACCTCGCACGCTATTTTGAATAGGCTCTACTTTAGTTTGAGTACGCTTTGTTTTGTGGCACGGTGCTGTGGCTCTTTAGGTAACTACTTTTTGCTGCGTTGTGGCCTGTTCACTGCTCTAACAGTCGTGTTTGCACCCTCTACGTGCACGGCAAGCGCGTCGATAAAATGCGCTTTTATCCGTCTGCTAAAACTCGGCCTCCGATGGGCTTTCCGTGTGACGTTACTTCCCGTCGCCGTTTGCTTGGCGCTGTATCAATCTTTCAGCCGAGTTACCGATGCTTGACCGACAACTCGGAAGCCATTGAGGACCCATGGGGTTTCCAATCATTGGCAATCGGCCTCTTCTGTTTGGCAGGTCCTCGTCTTTGCGCTTGCGGTTTCGGCTGCGGGCCCTCCGTTGCTGTCACTGTCGAAGAACGACGGGGGTGCGGTACCTCTGCTGGCAGACTGCATCTCCAGTTGGATGAGCTAGGCCGCAGAATGCACACTTGATGATGCGTTTGTGCTCGTCCACGGGGTTGGCCAGGCCGCAGGCGACGCAGTTGGCTTGGTCAGGGTACGGGCACACGCAGGCTCGGTGGCTCAGGTTGCCACAGGCCGAGCAAACTTCGTGCTTGCGCTTGTGGATATAGCACCGAGTAATGGTGTCCTGGTAGTCAATGTAGGGAGATACCCAACTACCTCAAAAAGAGACGAGCACCTTGTTCGTCTGGCCCATGGGACCAGCATGTAGAGCGGTGGGGTTGCAGAGCTGCACCACTGCATCATGGATGACTGCAGTGGAGTTATCAGGCCGGATCCCGCGAATAACTCCCCTGACCGTGTTTTCTCGTTCAGCGATTTCTCAATGAGCAGAGAACACCGCACCTTCCAATGCGATGGAGGTCATGCGAGCGTACTTTTCCGCTCTGTCAGGGTCTGGAGAACTCAGGACGAGAAGGTTCTGCACCGTGTTCACGCTGAGGTGGTCTCCCCACGTCTCCTGAAACGCAAAACGCAGCCTCGCGTGGGGCTTTCAACAGGGTAGTCCCCGTATAATTGGTGACATTGAGCCCACCTCGAGGGCGGTTGACGATTTTTATGTCGTCCTTAGGAAGAGGGACCGGTCGATACTTCGGCACAGTTCTTTGAGGTGGCGAAATCCCAGAACTTGAAGCTGACTGGGAAGGCACGGCGGACGAGGGAGCTGTACCTTGGTGTGGTGGACTTGTAGGGGGAGGGTGGCACGCTGGCTCTGCTGGGCGCGGCTGAAGGATCGGCGGTAGTAGGGTAGCCATCCCGTCGAGTCGGCATGTTCGTGGGGAGAGATGCCTTCGCCTTCAACTACGGTGACCAATTACACCATGTCACCGACCCGTTGAGTGGAAACGCGGCTGCGTGGTGCTCCGGGGAAGAGGCGACGCTAGCCGCGGCTTCAGCTGCACCAACAGCCTCAGAACTTAGCTGCTTCTCCACGCCGATGAGCGGATCGGCGTCGGCGCTGCTTCGGCTAGGCTTAGCGAGGCGGCTCCGAGGGGGGGGGGGGGGGGGTCGCCAAAAGAAGGCGATAGCTGGAAGTTCGATGGCCGCAACGTCCAGATGTTGGTCCCAAAATGTGCGGAAACACGTTCACAACGTGAACGAGTAAAGAACAAGCGCCATTGTCAAATAACCACCACTAGGTCGTAAAAAACTACGGAGCCATGGTGAGTGTAAGTTGTTCCGTTCGGCCCCCGAGCGGCGATCCCCTAGCTTTTATGGGAACACCATCTATACGACGGGACAGCAAGGATGAACAAAAATGCTGCGGCCCGCGCGGTGCGCACGCAGAGCCCATCTCCCCCTCCCCCCTCCACCCCCGCGGTGGCACGTGCCCCGAAGAAGTGAGGTCAAACTAAACTAGTGACGTGACTTCCTGTGACGACCCTAAATACATCATACTTACATCATTTGATGTGGTTTTTTTGCGCAAAGAAAAACGGCCGGCATGGCGTTGACGGCGTCTGTGCCCGATGTTAGTATACAATGTGGGGTTCCGGCCATGGTTCCAACCTCAAGCCTGACACATCGCTACGTCCTTACCGCTTTGCACAGCGGCTGCCGCGCGGTGCCTTTTTCTTGTTGGAAGGATTGCTTGTAATTATTTAGATGGAGTATTTTTCGTGAACTTGCTGTTGCACGCCTTGGTAAGCCTAACCCACCCTTTACTGCACGCGGCTTCGCCCTGCTTTTTCCATGCTCCTAGAACTGTTTTGTTGCCGTTCAATACGTTGTAAGCTTCATATTCTCTTACCGTTCGCGCGCTATCGGCTTACGCTCCTGCTTTCGTTGTCTACTTGTACCTCGATACTTGCATGCTAAGCCTTGTGTTTACTTTTTATTGGCTCAATGATAAGACGTGTGGACCAGTATTTCCATACGCGGCTCGCCGTGGCTGACAAGGTAGCTGGCTTCGATCAAATGAAAACTCCAGCGACGCAGTCTCAGAGTGTGCTCAAATATAGTATCGTCAGGGAGAGCAAGGCATCTTCGAACGCAATCCGTCGTCGCATGGAACCGCTATAATTTTTCCCGCGGTGCAGTACCATCTTCACAAAGAAGTGTAATCATCCTCACCACTCCGCAGAAACAATCTGTGCACGCGGCGGGGCGGAAGCCGTGCAGGGAGCGGAGCTTCACTTTCGTGGCTGGCCTGGTGAATGGGTGGAGCCTAGCTGCCCGTCCCTGAACGACATCTACTCCAAGTTCTGGCTGTCTTCCTGTGCAAAGAGGTTCAAGCTCCAATTGTGCAAGTTTGGTAGACGTGCAGCCGATAAGGACGCCGTTTGGGCCAAGTTTGGCACTTTTGCTCAATAGTGCTTTGAAATTTGGTGTACATAAGGTAAACAAGTGACATTTCAGTTATTGTTCATCTATGTTTTTCATATTTGTTGATTGAAATAGGTATCATTCTGCTTTCAACTTGTAAAGTCTTAATGCAATGATAGGCAAGACTTAAAGGAGCCATGAAGACAAAATACAAGTTGGGCTTATTAGAAAGACTGCTTAGTCCCGATAACAATGATACGAATATCATCGCAATCTTCGAACAAATAACGGAGATATTGAAGAAAACGTGCGAAGCAGTCGCGACCCCCGAGCCAATTTCCCGCAACTTTTCTATGATGTCACGGAACCTTGTTTGCGCGATTAGCGGCCGCCTAACTGACCTGTCGCGATGACACATGACTGGACGTCTGTAATGGGGCCTCTAGTTTCATTTGACCGCCTCACTTGAATGCTAACGTGCAGTTAACGCACTGAAAATTATGTTTTATTGTTGGCCCGTATGACGTCATGCTTGCTCATAACACGTCACTGGGGTGCAAAATTTGAAAGTTTTTAAATACTTCTTGTTTTTTTTTTCGTTAAAAAACATCTTTTGGGGCTGTAATGGAGCTGAGTGAGATACTGAATCCTAGTTCTTTCATACTAAACGAAGTTGTATTTTCTCTTCATGGCTCCTTTAAAACGAGCTCCCAATTTTAAGCAATCTGTACCCTTAGCGAAAAGTAATACGTTTGAAATACGTACGAGTACGCTTGAAGTGCACTTCAAATATGCTTTGTATTTGTAAATGTACTTTAAGTGCATTAAAAATTGCATTTTCTCAATTTTTAGTAAATATTGAAAATACATTATTAAAAATACGGTAAAAATACAGTGCTTTTAAGTACCCTCCAAATAGATTAAAAATGCACTGAACCTCACGAATGTGCGCTTAAGGCATTCAGAATTTATTGAAAATGTATTTCTTCCCGCCAAACGATCATGGTGGAAATGCACTGTAAATATAATAAAAATACACTTTCCTTACTACATTTAGAGAAGCACTCTGAGTATACTTTGAAAGTGTGCTGAAGCATGGAAATATACTCCGAATATATTGCCGCGAACCATGCATTGGGTTTGTTTATTTGTGTTTTGCTTTTACCGCCCGGCTGCGCCGGTCTGTGTTATCTCCGTGCCAAGGGAAGCGCGTGTTCCATTCTTTCTTTCTGTGCCGCATGTGTTATCTGTTCAGATAGGGAGAGCATTCCGATCTAACGTGAACATCCCGGAATAATCTTCTTGCATCTACAATGTTCTCGATGCGAATCGACGGTTCCAGAACCACGCGCGCCGAAAGATAAAAAGCCTGCAGAGCAGACGCCGGGGCTTTCGATTCTGCGACGCTCGCTGACGCAAGTCACTTTGTTGACCGCTGCTTCGCCGCCTCTGTATTCTTTTGAGTTGTTAGGGGAGCACAAGTTCGCTCCAATAAACTTGTTTCTCCTGCAAGACAACTGCGTCGTCCTTGGCTTCGTGACATCTGGTGGAGGTGCTGGGTACGCACCCTTCATGCCCACTACAACCTCGGGAAGCCGCCAAGCCAGTCCAACAAGAGCCAGCCCCCGCCTGCAAGATTTACCACCCGAGTTCGGTTTGATGCCAGAAGGGCCCAAGAGAAGGAACGCTGCAATCAACACCATGGTACAAGAAACAACGTCGCCAATCATGCTGCAGCAGCCCCGGGAACCGCCATCGTTCCGGGGAGCTCCCGCTGAAGACCCAGAGGAATGGTTGGAGAAGCTGGAGCGCGTGCGGATCTTCAACAGGTGGGACAATGAAGAAACCTTCCGGCATGTTTTCTTTTACTTGGAGGATGCAGCTCGAACTTGGTTTGAAAACCATGAGAGCGCCTTGACCGACTGGACGCAATTCAAAAGCGAGTTCCTTAAGACCTTCACGACTGTGGTGAGAAAATAACGAGCTGCGATTTTACTGGAAACTCGAACGCAACACCCGAACGAAGGAGTCGTAATCTTCGTCGAGGAAATGAAGCGACTTTTCCGCCGTGCGGACCCAGGAATGACGGAGGAAAAGAAACTACGGTTTCTGATGCGAGGTGTGAAGCAAGAGCTCTTCGCGTGCCTTGTTCGCAACCCCCCCAAGACCGTGTCCGAATTCGCGTCTGAGGCCGCCGCGATGGAGAAGACGCTCGAAATCCGAACGAGGCAGTACGACCGCCCAATCAATGCGCTGGTTTCGGAGGCGATTGGTGCCAGCGCTATTAACTCCGACTCACTACGCGACACTATCCGCGCAGTGGTAAGGGAGGAGCTGCGGAAACTTTTCCCGATGACGACACCACAACCTCAGGTCACTTCACTGACTGACGTGATCCGGGAAGAAGTACAGCAGGCTTTGGGAACTTCTGTGCCGTCCGAAGCACCCCGCGAGCCCGAGGCTATGACCTACGCTGCGGCTGTTCGTCCACCCCGCCCTGCTCCAACACGCCGTCAAGAGGCCCCGCCGTACCGCCGCCCACTGTCACCCGCCCGACCCCCGGTATCCCGAAACCAGACGCCGAGGAAGACGGACGTATGGCGAACTCCCGATAATCGTCCTCTGTGCTACCACTGCGGAGAGGCCGACCACATCTACCGTCGCTGCCCATACAAGAGACTCGGACTGCGTGGTTTCTCCGTCGACGCACCTCGCCCTCTCCCTGGCCAACGACCACGTGAGATCGACGAGTATTTATCTGAACCCAGCCGTGGCCCATCCCGTTTCAACCGCTCGCCATCGCCCTACCCGTACCAATCGCCGAACCGCCGTAGCAATGCTGACTTCGCCCGTGGAAGGTCCCCCAGCCCGCGCGGGGGAAACTAAAAGCAGCAACTTCTGGAGGTAAAGTTGCACGATCGCGGAAAAATGAAAACCCTCCAACGACGCAACGACTCGCGGAAGACAGTGACTCACAACATGCCCTCATCCCGACGACCCGACCCAGACCTGACGAGACTCCCGTACACGACGACAGCTATACGCCGCGACGCGTACCCGACCGGACCGAGACGTCCGCTGAGAAGACGATGACAACGACGACGCACAGTGCCTGACCGTCAACACGCACAAGCCGAGATGCGACGCCCCGACGCACCCGGAACTCGAGGAAGGCGGCATCCGACGTCAAGGTGTCCATCGACGGCTTTGATGTAGTCGCCCTCCTAGACACGGGAGCCGACTACTCCGTAATGAGCGGACCATTTGCGTCTAAGCTGAAGAAGGTTATGACCAGATGGGACGGTCCGCACATAGGCACAGCAGGAGGTGCACCTCGTGACGCCAAGTGGAACGTGCACATCGCGCGTCACCATAGGCGGCACGACGTACCCTGCGGTGTTCGTCGTTTTGCCCAACTGCTCCCGCGACGTAATTCTCGGAATGGACTTCTTGACGGACAACGGCGCAATAATCGATCTGCAGACGAAGTTGATAACTTTTTCCTCCGACCACTCCATGACGCCGGAATCGAACCCCGAACACCGTGCAGCTGTAAGGATCGCCGATGATCACGTCACCCTACCAGATTCTGCGACGTGTTGGCCAACTTACCTACGAAGTGATCCCCGATGGTGACTCCGGCACATCACGACGACGTACGCGGCCCGAAGTCGTCCACGTGGTTCGCTTAAAACCTTTACGAACGATGGCGAACTTTTATTTTTATTTTCGGACTGTCGCTTATGTTAGCATCGGGTCGATGCACTCTTAGAGGGGGGGGGGGTAATGCCGCGAACCATGCATTGGGTTTGTTTATTTGTGTTTTGCTTTTACCGACCGATTTTAGTGCTTTCCTTTTTGCGCCTAATTTTTAGCTCGGGCCCTGCTGAGTGGACGGGGGACTGTTGCTACGAGTTTTCTTGTAGATCAAGTACTAATTGAGGACTAAAACTTGCATTAAACACATAACAGCCAGGAACGTTTTTAGCACAGCCTGTTCACAGAAAGTCCGCCGTCCATGTTTACGCGCTTGAGAAATTTGCGAGGTGTATCCAGGGACGCAGCTTTCTTTTGTTTTCTGTTCGCAGCAGCCGCTCACAGCTGCGCATGTTCACAGCAGCCGCCGTACGGGGAACGTACCCAGTTTGTGACATACATTCATCCGACTAATGCGCGTGGCCGGGCCATGCGGCGGGAATCCCAGCAGCCTTCGCGATTTTTGTCGGTCGCATGTCGTCATTCTGTCGACTAAAGCCATGAAAGAGTTTATGCCGCCTGTTTCGAAGTGACCAAAAGTGTTAAAAGCGACCCACGTAATCTTTGGTGCATGTGGCAGTAGCGAAGGTGCTTCATGCCCAAGGACTACAAATTATTTGTCCATCTAAGACAAACTGTATGAGAGTAGCCGCTAAGTTACAATCAGTTTTTGTTCCTACCGCCACCCAGAACCAAGAACCAGCAAAGGAAGGAAGGAGAAGGAATGCGGGTGGGGAGGGGGACTTCGAGGGAGGCAACCAGTTCCCCGAGCGAGACCCCTCGGTTCCCGGAACGGGTGGACCCCGGGCGGGTTCGTCTCTTTTTGTTCCTTGGATTGCTCCCCCAAAACTTCGCGAAACTTCAGGACATTGGCCCCTTCCTCTTTTGTGTTTCCTTGCAACTTTTTGTGCGCGTTCCCAGAGGCCCTTTGGCCGCTCGTGGTCGAGTGACAGACACGCGGAACCCGATGCGCCAACGCTGGACCACGCCACCGGAGAATTTCAGAAATGTGCCCAAAGGCACCGAAAACAGCATGGGCAGCTTGGCGGTTGGCAGCGGTCAGTCGCGCAGTGCGTGACGGGAAGGACACCGCCGCCATCACTTTGGGGGGCTCCGCCGCTCCGTCAGCTCTGAGCCTGTGTGCCGCGGACGCGCCGTACTGACGCTGTGCGTGCCATCCGGAGCTCCGCGTGATGCCTCATCGTTGTGCTGCGGTCGGGTGCACTAATGCAAGCAACACAAGTGCTGGAACTAGGTTTTTTCGGTTCCCCGCCGCTTCGCTGCACGCCTCAAGAAGGGAGAAATGGGTTCAGGCGATGCGTCGAGTTAACGTGGACGGTTCGCCATGGCAGCCATCGGCGAACTCCCGCGTCTGCAGCCAGCATTTCGTAACAGGTAAGCCGCATATCAGGTGCTGACCTTAATAAAAAAGTTGCCACGCCTAGTCTTTTGATTACCAAACCGAACACGTTTTTCTTTGCAATGTGAACTAGCGCTCGTAATCATCATGCCGCTGTAATATGAGCACCAGGAAGTTCTTCAAAGATTGTATCAAACGATTATCTGAAGAACTACAGTAAGGTTTCTTTTTTTTCAGGAGAACCAGTGCGTTTTGTCACGCACCCCGACTACGTGCCATCCCTTTTCGCCCATAAGAAGGCGAGCCGCCCGGGATCGGTTGGCCGCTTCGAGAGAGCGCAGAAGAGAAAAAGTAAACCACTTTTTTTTTCGTACTTTCGGCGATTTTCTTGCAGCTGTGCTTTGAATCTCGAAAGCGCCTTGTAATTTTTCGAGCACGTCATTCGCAAAACAGTGCACGATCTTGCATCCCGCATGATCATGCAAGTAGACGAAGCTCGTGCGTGCGTCGTAACCTTTTTTGTTTTGCACGAGTTCCTTGCTGTTCGTGTTACTATTAATGCTCATAGGTATGATGCTTGGTCTCTTTGAGATGTCCTCTTGCAGGGGCAACCCAAACGTCTCTACAGCGACTACTGCGTTGCTTTTTTTGATACACGGGAGATTGTGCTTCCCCACTTTCGCATTGAGACTGCTTAGTGTCTGCGACATTGAGCCAAACACATTAAACGGTCTGGTCTGCTCATAACGAGTGCCTGGCAGTCTTGTTTGGGCCAGATCCAGCTGTGCACTCACATGGTCATTTGTAAGAAAAAACTGCACAAATCAGCAGTCCCAGTGCTTGCTAGTCCTTCATTTTATTATTGGGAGTTGCAGTCTGAGCCTGCTGTAGTGCTTCCAATGATTTTGGCACAGCTGACTTAAGAGCTGATTTTTGTTTGTAGGCTCACCAGCTGGGGCCCTCTCCAAGCGACCAGCGACTTCTGAAGATACACCAGACGAGGTTGCCGAGGGAGATCTGCTTGGTGGGAGCAGATCCAGTACGAGTGAATCTTCGGCGTTTGAGCCAGTAGCCGAGCCCGGGCCCTCAAGTGCCTTTAGGAGTGAAGATGGCCAGGAAGCTCCAATGCTCGAGAAGGCATGCCAGGCTGATTTCCTCCAAAATGCGCATTGAGCAGCTTGAGTCGCTGTTAGCACAAGAAAGGCAGGAGAATTCAGGTTTGAAGTCTGCATTAAATGCTGCAGAAAAACATGCCAGGGTGTGGAAAGAATGCTACAACGAGCTTAAGGCAAAAACCTTGTGCCTGAGCAATATGCAGTCGTCCAAGGACATGATTTACTACACCGGCCTGCCATCTGTTTGTGTTTTTAAGCACATTCTTGAATTGGTTGTTCAAAACAACCCGCAACTGACGAAGTGTGCAGGTTTAAAGTCGCACACTGCTGAGGAGCAGCTTTTTATGGTGCTCGTCCGGCTTCGAACAGGGATAGCAACCAAAGAAATATCCAGAACATTTGGGATTTCTATGGCCACGTTCAGTCGTGTATTTTCTTCATGGATACTAGCATTGGAGAGGGTGCTGATAAATATAACAAGCTTCCCTACACTTGAAGAGGTGCAGCAGAATATGTCATCACATTTTAGGCGGTACCCGAACACACGGCTAATTTTAGACACAACTGAGGTGCGAATACAGAAACCTTCAAGCCATGCTGCGCAGAGGCATACATACTCGCCCTACAAGCATGGCAACACAGTCAAATGGCTGGTGGGGGCGACACCAGACTGCAATGTGAGCTTCATTTCAGTCATGTACGGATGGGCAACCAGCGACAGAGCAATTGTCCAGCAGTCAACAGTTTTAGATCTGCTTGAGCCTGGCGATGCGGTTATGGTCGACAAAGGCTTCAAGATCGACGACTTGCTGCCTCTAGGTGTCTCCGTACACATGCCGTCATTTCGTATTTCTGGCGAGGCCCAGATGAGCAGAAAAGACGTCGAACAGACGAAGCGCGTAGCAAGTGCACGAGTTCACATCAAGAGAGTGATAAGAAGGATTAAGGAGTTTCACGTTCTGGACAAACGCATCCCAATCAATATGCTTGATTTGGCAGATGCCATCTTCACAACTTGTGCATTCCTCTCAAACTTCAGAGGTCCGCTTATTGCACGAGAACGATGAGAATTCATAAATAAAAGGTTGCACATGAAAGCCACTAGCAGTGTACTTTGCAAAACGTGTATGTATTGATGTCTGTTTATCAAGTACACGGTACGGCATCAGCGCAGCAACTGCATGCTGTAACTCGTCATTGACTGCATACCATAACTGATCATGTATCAAAAAAGTAAAAATTGTACGGAATTGTATTGTTCTAGGCCACAAATGTATGAGGAAGCTCTATGACTCCAAGCTGAGGTGTCCTGTAGCGCACATTACCTGCATTGCAAAATGACTGTCATGGATACAAGCACATTGTTCAATGAACATGAGCAGCCTGCTCCCCAACAAATACACATGCTGAATGAAACATGCAGATACCAGCAATCCTTTGTGACTAAATGCATGTATTCACGTTCCTTCACTCAATAAAGAAAGACAGTGTTGGCTCGATCTGCATCAGTTCCAGCTGCCCAAGGCAAAAAGCAGCACACTAAATATAAAAAAAACAGGAGCTTGTTTGGCAATACTTTGACACACATTGTTGATTGTAGGGTTTTAACGTGCTGACGCAACGCGGGCAATGAGGCGTGCCGTAGTGGAGGGCTCCGGATTAATTTTGACCACCTGGGGATCTTTGACGTCTGCCGAAATCTCATACACACGGGCGTTCTTGCTTCAAAGACGGTACTTGAACTTCCTGATCTTTTTTTTCAACGGTTCATCATCATCAATGATGTAAAAGCCTTCTTTGAACTTCTGGTATGAAACATACCCAGACCCGGTTGTGTATAGGAATCCCAGCCGTCTGATGCGCCTCGTCAGGATCTCGGGCAGGACTGCTGCTTTTTAAAAGTACAAGTCCTCCAACAGTAGTGTCCCACACAGCCTTTGCAAAGTATATGCCTTGCACTGACACACAATGCTGTAGCTCCGGATGATCTGTCCAGATGACGAAGTCACACCATGGCTTCTTCGTCACTCCAAGTTGACCTTGTACTTGAAGGAAGTAAGGGTGGTCCCTTTTCAGCTGAACTTCGCCGTCAACAATCGCTGAGCAAAAATTCTTATCTTCGCATGCCTCAAAAACTGTTTTCCCAGCTTTTGAAGCAGGGCACTTCACTTCTAAAATGCCCTCATCATCCCATCCCGCACCAAACGGTCAGGCGAGGCGGCAATAAAACTGAATGTTGCATCTACGTGCAAGCCCGTTTCATGAACTTCTACGTTCTTGTCGTAAAACGTCATTAGCTTTTCATAGGCTTCCACAGCTAATGCTTCATTTTTGAGCCCATATACTCTGGGGTCATCAGGATGCAGTGTGCTGTGCTTTTGTGGGTACAAAATATATTTGCCGAGGCTCTCTGGTTTGACGCACTTCAGGACCCTGCTAAAGCTGGAAGCAGTGAGCCAGCCGACTCTCTCTTTGACCCATTCTAGGTTCTTGCTCTGACCCACTGTCCTTTCACAAAGGTTTGTCCTTTCTGTGGCGGTTAGTGGGACCTTAAGCTCAAAATGATTGTCCACAATGTCCAAACATTCTTTCGAGTGCAGATCTTGCACATCAGAAATACCGCTATCATTGCGAACAGGTGCTGGCTTCCCCGTGCAGTACCTGTTCCAAAGCAGAGGTGGTGCATCCTTGGCAATGTTTGTTGTGAACTGCTGTACGCCATCTGGGTGCAGTGGTGGCAGGCCAGGTTGCAGCTGTCTCTTTGATTTTGCAGTTACTGCCTTGTTCACTTTGTGTTTCTTGAAAGTGATGTCTGCCAATGGTGTGGGGGCCAAACGGTTTTGACCTGCAAAGAGAGATTGTTGCAAAGGAATGAAAAGTTGTCCCCCGCCAAAGCTGTTTAGATGTTTTTGTGTGATGCAAATCGTTGCTGTGCTTCTATGCTGTTTCAATCTCCTCGCCATTCAAAATAAAAAGTGTTCTCCTTGGCCCTTTTTTCGTCAGGACTGTATCTTAAACCATGATCTACATACCATTGCATACGAATAAATGCAAGCAAAGCTGCTTTGAAAAGCACAGCTTTCATGAAGTGTATGTAACAACTTGATTACCGGAATGAAATCTAGTGAGGCAAGCAGAAGGGTCTTCACGTGTTGCCTCCTTTCTCTCTCTACAACTTTTTGCACCATTTACACCCACAACAAAACAAACAACCAGCCCATCTTAAACATTAATGAACTCCATGCAACTACAACATCGCACTTTACGCGACAACACAGAGAAAGCTGGGAAAGTGGTTGAAGGACTTCACGATGCAGATAGTTGCCCCTACCTAGCGAAGGTGCCAGCCATTTGCAGGGCAAGCTTGTGCTTGACGGCGTTTGCACGTGCAGAACGGCAAACAGCAGGGCTGCTACGTGCTGGCATCGCTCCCTCAGGCTGTAAGAAAAAAAAGCAAAAAGGTGTTGTAAGCAGAAGAGCCCTTACTTTCACTCCGTGAATGAGCTGCAAGGATTAAGACGGCGTGTATTTTCCCTTGCATAACAACGTTGCAGACTCAAATGGGGCACTCGCCTGTTTCCCTTAGAGATCACATGAACGCTTCTGAAGCGTGGCCGTTCAGGTTATCAGTTTATTTTACTGGAACTGCCGCCCGTGCACAGCGACACAGTACACGCACTACGGTTGCTCATATTTCTACCGGCTGTTCAAAAACTATGAAACACGAATTTTCAGTCTTTCAGACGCCGATTATACACATCAGCTTTGCGGTACGACGTTTCGGGGGGACTGTTATTATACGTAGGGACCTTAACGTGCCCCAAAATCTGGAAACAAGCATTTTCGTTTTCCGCTTTCGCCAGAAAAACGGCCGCTGCGGCCAGGATACGCGCGCTTGCGCTCAGCTGCTGTTGAGATATGTTAAAAAAAAAACAAGTAGGAAACAGTTCTCGTCTATATTCTAAATGCGAAGTTTATTTAACTTCGCGTTCAGAAGGTTCAACGCTGATACCTGAATGTCGACTTTCGCGTACGTATTGCCATCACGCTTAACGTTTACGCAACGCTTTAACACGTACGTACACGTACCCACCGTATATATCTGAAAAAGCGGTACATACCCGGCAACACAGTTGCAGTGAGCTTGCACGACGCTGACGCTCCCCGGGCTGTCTTCTCTAAGCGCTGCCAACTGCCTGTAATGCCCGGGTTTCATCGAACAAAGGCAAATACTCCGTAGCACGAATACATCACAGCCAGATGAGTGGTGGTGCGTGGAAACTTCAATACGGCGGATGTACTTCTCTTCCTTGAACACCCATCCCTTCTTCTGTTGTCGCGCCGATGAGGAGAAATGAGCTTCCATTACGTCTTTGTCAAGTTGCGGCACATCGCTCAAATCACACGTCCAGGGACCACCAGAGTCATAAAAAGTCCTGAATTCGTCCAACAAAAACATCCTCAACTCATTTACCGTCGGATATACCTTTCAGGGAAGCAAAAAGACACCTGAACGCCCTGGTGAAACTGGCTCGCATGCACAAACAGCGGGCGTCGGATATGGCGCTTCCTCGTGCGACAGCCCCCAGTTGCGTTTCCGAGCGCCTCCGCTAGGGGCGCTTCTCCGCTCCGGAAAAGGCCCATTTCCCATTTGCGTCTAAAGGGTGTACTTAAACGAGTTTCTTTTAGGTGTCACGAGTATTTATGAAGCAACTATTTTTACTTGATGGCCCCTGAAGCTAACAGGTGTTTATCTTTTTTTTGTATGTTAAAGACGCGAGCATTTACAATTATTTTCCGCGTTGCTCCCTAATTAAATGATGACGTTGTCTGTGTACAGCAAAAAGTATAAAATTACCTGCCGGTGATGTGCGGCGGAGAGCAAAAAAATTACAGGTGTGTGCAAGCACAAATACACGTTTTCTGGCGTTGCTTGTTTTAATTGCTTCGGTTAGGTGCCTACGATATAAGAGCTTGTTATTTTAAGGACAGCGTGAAATTTTCTTGTTTTTCGAAATAACCTTACTTTGCAGTTCCTTTGAAAGCATTGTTGAGTGCACACGCCAATCTAATGACATTTATGTAAGCTTTCTACGGCAATCCTGCCCATGCATTTTTAAATTGTTTCGCTGCGCACTATTTTTTTAGAACGTAATCTCCGAAGAAGGTGGCGCCGAAATATGGAACACATAACAATAATTGTAGTTAAGAAGATTACTGCCTATCTTATTTTATTAGCGTCCTGTGAGGTCACAGACCAGTTTTGTCCAAGTTAGTTGGAAAACTAGAATTGCCACCATTTCAAGTTCACTCAAGCGTCTAAGAAAGAGAAGTAGCATAACTCTAAGAACTCTGTTGCATGTTTGGTAACGTTGTTATCTTAGCTCTGTCTTTTTTTCCTAATTTTCGCTAATTTTTATCCCTAGACAATTTCCAAATATACGCCTCCCGCCCCTCCCCCTACCCCCCGCCTTCCCCCCCGCCACCATTCTTTCTTAAAAATGGTATTGAATATCCGATGCCGCATGACAATATACACTATGCTTACCATTACATAAATTGTCTTACGTCCTTCAAAGGGGCATTGTTTTCACTGCGGGTTTTTTTTTTCTCTAAAGGGGAAACTAAAAAATCCTTGCTCGCGAGGGACGTTGGCACGGCTAGAGAAAAGGTCTGATTGATTTGATATTTATTTGCCTCTAAAAAAAAGTGTTTCACATATATTTTCCCATTTTCTTTTCACTGCAGCTGCTGGTGAAATTTCCCGCGTGGAGAATCCGAAGTACGAAGACTCTGAGGCACAACGCTTCATCTGCGCTGGCTACCGAGGTGGCTGAAAGGCATTCATTCCTGCTACTTTGTAATGGCTAAATTGGCCACTCGACTGAGGTGTACAATAAACAACTTTCAAACTGCCAATTTGTGCGCATACATGCTGTTCTTTTCAGTCATTTGCTGGCCCGCATTCCGAGCATGGTCGGTTTACATTTTCACAATGGAGCATATTTTTAGCCTAGTGCGTATTAAAGTTTTTGAAACCACAATATGATAGTTTCTAGTTTATCGTTAACAATTCCACCTAAGACACATTGTCATGGTATCTCTCAATGTATTTAGGTTTTATTTAGTATACACTAGTAACACATTTTGAGTATATTTGAAGCAGTATTTTCTGTGCATTTAAAATGCATTACTAATACATTTTGCACGTATTTAAAATTACATTTTCTGAGCATTTTTAATGCATTTAAAATGCATTAAATATATATTTTTCGTGCACTGCTTAAGTATTTTTGAGGTACAGGTCCGCGCAGAAGTAAACAGAGCACGGGAGCGGTGGCCGAACTGCATCGCTGCGCCGCGTATGGGCGCCGACGGGAACCATGGAGCGCCGGTCAAAGAGTGTGTTCGCACTGCCCCCGCCGCCCTATCTGATATGGTTAATCTCCGCTCTGCTGGCGTGTCATGCTCGGCGAGACGGTCTTCAAAAGGCAGCGCTGGGCTATAGAAGGGCGCTGGTTGCATTGCCGCTCGCCGGCATCAGCGGCGACCGAATCCGCTGCTCATGAGCTGGTCGAAGCTGCGCGCGCCGGGAAACGTGCCTTTGTGGCGCGCTGTAAAGGGCGGCATAAAATTGTAGGCCGCTGCGGTTTTGCATAGTATGTCATTGCGATATACTTAATTGTAAGCCGGCAACAAAATTGCCATGTACAATATAGAGAGCACATTCACAGACATTTTCGTTGATCGGGAAAAAAACCCCGCTTACGAGATATCTTCTTTAATTTTGGGTTTGTCCTAGGTTATTGCTGCCGGTCAGTCCAGGTCTGCTCCGAAGAAACGAAAATACAAAAAGTACGTGCGGTGGAAATTCTGTATTAGAGAACACCGAAAGAGTAGGTACAATCGTTGCCTGCTATTACAGCGGGCCTCATAAGGCGCATATTTTGGTGTTTCATTAACCCTTTCGCTCCCGTTGACGAGGATAGCCGCCATGAGGTTTTGTACCAAATTAACCGATTAAGAGTATGGTCGCCGTCGGTCATGACGACTATACTCGTCATCGGTCATTTTGGAGCCTTGACGCCGCTTTTCTGTAAGACTATAAAGTCGTGCGGTGAAGCCATCTTTCACTTCAATACGGAGTTTAATTTAAATCTGCAACACTTTCTTAACTAATATAAGGTTCGCGTTAAAAATAACAACGTCGGTTTTAATGAGACAACAAAATATGCGCCCGCTGTAATAGCAAGAAACGATTGTACATATTCTTTACGGTGTTCTCTAATACAGAATTTCCACCGTATGGACATTTTTTACTTCCCTTTCTTCAAAGCAGACCTGGACTGACCGGCAGCAATAGCTTGGGAGAAACCCGAAATTAAAGAAGAAATATCGTAAGCGAGATTTTTTTCCGATCAACGAAAATGTCTGTGAATGGGCTTTTTATATTGTACACGGCAATTTTGTTGCCGGCTTACAATTAATTATATCGCAATGACATACTATGCAAAACCGCAGCGGCCTAGAATTTTATGCCGCCCTTTACAGCGCGCAACAAAGGCACGTTTCTCGGCGCGCGCAGCTTCGACCAGCTCATGAGCAGCGGATTCGGTCGCCGCTCATGCCTGCGAGCGGCAATGCAACCAGCGCCCCTCTATAGCCCAGCGCTGCCTTTTGAAGACCGTCTCGCCGAGTAGACACGCCAGCAGAGCGGAGATTAACCATATCAGATAGAGCGGCGGGGGCAGTGCGAACACACTCTTTGACCGGCGCTCCATGGTTCCCGTCGGCGCCCATACGCGGCGCAACGATGCAGTTCGGCCACCGCTCCCATGCTCCGTTTACTTCTGCGCGGACCTGTACATTTTAAATACATTGTAAATGTATTCTAAATGCAGTTGGAATGCGGACAAAATAATGCAGAATAAATACAAAGTTAATATATGTATTAAATGCATTCAAAATACATTAAAAATACGGCATCTTTTCGCTAAGGGTAGGCAGCCATTATTGAATGCAGAAGAAACAGATTTATAAAGTTTTGTCTGCATTCAAAATTTCCACAGAGGGTACGTTGAACTGCCAGCTAGCAAGCTAGTTCAATGGAAGGTTCTTATCTGCTCAAATGCATCGAAAGAAGTGGAAAGGATAGATAAGATAGTTCTTCATCCTCACCAGTCGATCGTCTTGTGGTGTCTCAAGATTTCGTTCACAATTACCGCTTGGCTTTTATTTCTCTTTCCTTTCCTCCAGTGGCTTCTGCCTCCTCTAAGCTGGTTAGGCAACAAAACTTCATCCTGCGTCTATTTTGAGTACGTATTTTGATAGGATCGTTCCTTCTTTACTCTTCTGTTTGGGTTGGAACTCAACATAACCACCACAATACTTTCATGCCCACTCAGTGGGAAAGGCCAGTGATGATGAGAGCTTCTCTAGAAGGCTTTCAGTCAGTTCACGAATTGCATTTGGCTGTGGCATCAATATACCCATCCCAAGCACTTTGCGGAATTCAACTCTACATTAATTCTTCTATTCACAATTAGTGAAGAGTGCTTAGGCGTCTGCTTTCTGAGCCTTTGGGGTGGTGAACAGGAAAAGTTTCCTATTGCGAGGGGATATTTGGCGTTCTATTGCTTTTTAACTCCGTGCTGTGTAAACTGTTTTGGATAATTGCTTAGATGAAGCTGCTTACTGGTAAGTGGCATATTAAAATGTCCCACATTTCGTTCGTAACGGTGCAAAGCACGGCCTAGGCCAGCCGCTGAAAGCACATACACGGGTGAAGTTTAGATACCTTGTGTGGTGTTCCCATTAGCTTTTTTACGAAATAGGCATTTAAACTATTTTTAAAGGCAACAGGCTTAAAAATAGTTTATTCAGTACAACTACGGGGGGATGGTTCTTGTCGAGCTGGACATTACCCTCTCCCGATAGTACTTTTCATTACCTTGTGCAGGAACTGGAGCCAAGGCCACCTGTGTAGATGTTAAAGTCTTTGTTGGTGTCTGTGACAGTTGCAGTACAGCCTGAAGGTGTGTGTCCGGTGGTTGGCTTCAACAATAAGGTGACTCTACTGAACGTACTTTGGAATAAAGGGGCAGCATGTAAGCATTGATAAGTTCTGTGTTGTTGACATTTTTGTTACACAAAAGAGGCTATGTTAAGGCACCTTGGCAAATCTTCATTAAAAAACACCGGAAATAAACGACAAAAAAGCTGCCAGCACATCGACACCGTGTTGGCACCCTTCATTGTACTTCAGTTTCAATTATTTGCGCGGTCTTTTTTCCCAAATATCAACCAACTAGACCAGCTACACACCTTAAGTCAAAAAATATAACACAGTGTTTGTGAATGACAAGTGATTCTGCCAAAGTTCTGTATCTATGTAAAATCTCAGTGAGCAGCTCTACTTTCTCTACACAGTTTGTGGTGTGAAGTTCTCTTTCCAAACAAAAATGTCAGAGCTTATAGGTTTTTCTGCACGATACACAGCATGGAAAAAAGCCGAATAAGCAAGTGAAACCCTTTTGCACTACACTAAAGTCCAGCAGAACAGGAAAACTACCAAGTGATATTGTTGCTTGACTACAAGGGTCTGCAGAAAAGCCAAGTAAAAAAACATTTTTTGCATGACACCAAAGCTCTGTTGTAAAGCCAACACGTGTGGCTTCTGTAACAGCAGATTTGCTGCGAGATGGGCATGTGAATGCATTGCAATAAGACATTTGTTTTGAGATGTTCACACCAAGATATATGGTACTTAGTTTCATGTTTTACACATAACACCATTGAAGAATGTCACGCCTGCATGGGCTCGGTACAGCAGCTTTTACGGTATAACACAGTTTTTTCGAGCAGAGGTAAATAACAGAATGTATGATAAGCAGTTCAGTTATACATAAATTAGAACATACAAAACAGCGCCAGAAAACGAAGTCTACGAGTGAAGGAAGCACACACGAGCGCTGAACAAACAACTGAGCGAATTTATTGCGAATGAGAAATAAATACGTTTGTCACATACACTCAGTTGTTTCTTCAGCGCTTGTGTGTGCTTCCTTCACTCGTAGTCCTCGTGTTTTGGGCTGTTTTGTATCTTTATGATGAACCAACTGGCCCCACTCCAGATGGTATTTGAATACATAACTTAGAAACAGCACGGTATTTAAAATTAGAAACAATCAGAATCAGAAATAAATTATAAACAAGCCGGGCAGCGTGCTGAATGAAAGGGACGAATGGCGAGCTCATGTCACTGATAACAAATTTCGACCAGCTTGTCGGAAACAAACCCCTTCCATGGAGGGAGTGTGTGTAATCATAAGATTTTTGAAAGTAAAGTTTGTGAATGCACTGTACACGTACGTCAAAAGGTATTTTGACACAGCCGAGAACAGGCAGTTGTCACTGCTCTTTTCTGCTGCTTTGATGATCAAAGACTCTTTCTTCAGGATCCACTTTCTCTTCTCGCCTGGGCCACCATCTTAGTCCCTGTATTCATGTGCTTGCTGAGAGAGCTAGCAAACATAAGGACAGTTGGTACAAACTATCAGCCGAGTTACCTCAGGCTCGCAAAATTGCTGGTGAGGCTAAACAATGTTTCCGAGATCCCAAACGGCAAACTTTCACTTTTTTTTGCTAAAACAAACATCTACATAAGCCTTTGAGAACTGTTCTGAATCACAAAAATTGGTATTTTGTGTCCATACTGGCAAGCTAGGCCTAACTAGTCCACCCACACAAGTGGAATGCCTCGCAGAAAATTCGATCAATGAAAACCTACCCTTTCAATCTATCAATACCCTTTCAATTGCAATAGTCAATGCAGACTCACTGTATTTACTATGGCATTCCACTGCGGGGGTCGGCTACTGGTTTACTCCTATGGAGCCTGTGGATTGCGTTATAGTGTCCAGTCTTGCTGTCATTTTTTTTTTAACTTTCACTGCCTGAAGTGCACCGCCGTCGATTCCTTGGGATTTTTGTTGTCCATGGGAAATCCTAGTGAATCGTTAGAAGCCACCGAAATCCTAGCGAGCGGGCATTCGTTTAGCGACCGCTGTACTGTAGGTAGGCTGTTATATGGATCATGAAAAAAAAAATACAAGTTTGGTTCATCAGCAGGGCTTCTTTGCCCCAACAACAAATGGCCTCAATTTTATTGCAAACTTAAAATAAATAATTGAGATATGAGAGAAAACATCTCAAGCAGTGGAAGCTCCGCAGCAACCTTCGGGTTATTTCTCTTTGACATCGCAGAATCTTGTTTGTGCGATTAACAGCCACCGACCTAATGCGCCTCAAAGAAACATGACTGGGTGATTGCAGTGGGGCCTTTATTTTTGTTTGATTATATTACTTTAGAGCTAATGTACAGTTAACACACTGACAGCCGTGTTTAGAGCGCACGTCCATATTACATAAATGTAGTTTGAAATTGGGATGTTCTTCCCCATTTCTTTTGGTTAAACTCGCTCCATGACAGCCTTGACCTCAGCCTATCAATTGCATTTGCAGCGTGCTCGCTGTTACAAGCATGCCTAGAGTTAGGCGTGCTTCACAGCAAAGCAAGCCTGAGCGCTCCCGCGCTAGCAGATGACAGGAAGCCCCGCTGGCCCCGCCTCCAAGCCCCTTTGCGCCTGTGCCGCTTAACTTCGATGCGCGCACGCCACTTCTGCGGTGGCGCTCCGTGGAGCGCGGCCACGCTGCGCCTGTCTGCGCCGTGTTCGCACGAATATTGGACGGCCTTGCACATCGGATCGACGTACTGTCAGGAGCCAAAGTTTGATTTCGAGGCCAGCAGCATACGATGGGCAGCGCATAGCGAGCACATCAGTTTGGATCCTCCACCACTGTACACCTTAAACCCGTTGCGGTGGCCCTGTAACTAAGGCGTTGTACTGCTGAGCCCAGGGACGCGGGTTCGATTCCAGGCAGCGGCGGCCGCTTTTCTGATTTAGGCGAAAAGCGAAAACGCCCGTGTGTTCAAGATTTCGGCGCACGTTAAAGATCCCCAGGTGGTCAAAATTAATCCCGAGCGCTCCACTACGTCGCCTGGGTAGTGTTGGCGCGTTAAACCCCATGATGAATTAATTACCTGTACACCTTTACTGTACTATCGTGATACATTGGAAAATGAACAACGGAGCGCGTGGCTCCAATACAGGCCGGGCATCCTGGCGACCGACCGCGAATGCGCAGTAGGGGCAAGTTACGAGAGTTCGTATTGCTATGTAAAGACTACGGTCTTTCCGCCGTATTTGGGAGCTCGGCAGGAAATAAAAAAAATGGCCGCGCATCTGCTTCTTTCGTTGCAAATGTCGTCAAAAGACGATAGTCTTTATCCACTTTTGCCAAGTAAATGCCTCCCTTCGCTTTCCCGCTCACCTCTCATGTTGTTCCTCTTGCGTCGCGCTCCTCCGAAGGTAAAGACGCCAAAGGTTTGCTTAAATCATTTTAAATTTCCCGCTTTCCACTGCTCCAAACCGGGTGTCTCGATGCCAACGCTGCCGTACGGCGAAGACGCGCGTGAATCGAGGCGCCCTACTTTAACGTTTTTAGAACCGCGTTTCCCTACTCCACGTGCGTTGCAAGAAGAACGTGGAACCTATCTAGTGGAATTTTCGTAACTGTTGCCCATTGATTCCTTAAAATGCCACAAGAAGCTATAGTGGCGCGGGCGACAGCAGGCGACGGCAAAGTGATTTTTTTTTCTGGAGTTGATGAAGTATTTAATTTCGGCAAAGTCAATCATGTAGGATTTTTTACAAAGCAACGCTGCAAACATCACTTCTGTAGTAATTTGTTCTCTTATATTTGCGTAATGCCTTGTTCTTCTTCAACAATGTTGACAGGTATGAACATTACACCGGTCTTAGACGGGTAGATTGAGCTATGACTATATAAGACTATTGCGGAGGCATTGTTTTACTTTGGCCGGGTGGACGAATCGAGTCACAGACAGACAGACGGACAGACAGACATACAGACAGACCAAAATTTCTGGGTTTAAGTAGCCCAAGAAAGACTATCGACTTTAAAAATAAAGGAATATAGCTGCGTGCGCAGTTTTCATTCGGCTCAGCCATCAAGTAGGATAACGCTCGCGTAAGCCGGCGCCGAACGCGGCGGGGAGACAAACCAAAATGCTCGAACGCGGAACGATGGTCTTTCCATACCAAGGTCGGACACAAACTTTCGTAACTTCTTCGTACTGCGCATACGCGGCTCGTCGCCAGGATGAGCGGTATGTACTGAAGGCAACGCGTTCCGTTGCTCGTATTTCAATGCACGAAGATAGTACATATTTACTGTACACCTGTTCGTTTTCTCGCCCAAGCCAACACGCGCTTAGTCCGCAGAAAGACCGAATGGTTCCGGACGTGGCATCCCGACTTTTGCTCTCGACTGTGCCTGGCCACAGCCTTTCTCAATTTTGCCTAGGAGGAAACTGGAGCTGCAATCACGTACCTTTGTGGAAATTCTGGGTAGTGCGTGAATGTAATTGGCTGCTGTAGCTCGACTTGTCAGCGATGATGTGTTTGTTGTTTTTCGCGCTGGTCCCGCGTTGCATCACTGGTTCCATCTTGATATCGTCCTGTCTCGTGAATTTAGACCCAGAGTGCTCCCTGCTTAGCACAGTGAATGGCAGCACCAATGTGCAGCACCAATGCAGCTAGAAATAAGCGTATCTTTCAAAGTGAGCGCCGAGTGACGATGACCGAGTGACGATGGCTGGCGTTGCCCGGGGCGAGGTTTCACCGAGCATTGAAGCAGGTAATAACAATTCCTAATTTATTTGTGCTTACTTGGTCACTTATCTTGTCACTCACTTCGTCACTTAAATCGTCTTTACTTTGCCTGCAGACTTACGTCCACCCAAAAAACCTGGGCCCTGGCACCTCCAAAGGTGTAAGGTATACCAACAAGTAGCATACGGTGACCTATTGCTTTCAAAATGAGTCATTTACTTAGAATCTTAAAGAGACACTGATGGGAATTTGCCAAACTTCTGGTTGTGTTTGCGTTACGTAGACGGCCTCAAATAAATATACTTTTCACTCGCTACAGCTCTATTTAACTTATAAAATATAAAAAAAGAAAAATACCATGGGAAGTTTGCAGCGGCCGCAACAACTACAGCAGTGACGTGAAATGAAGCAAACCCCGCACGGGGCACCTTGAGTATTCATGGTGACGGTGTTGGCGACACCGCGGACCCCGAGCCCCCAACATAAACTGTAACCTACCGTGGTGATGTGTTTAAAGGTGAAGGGTAGAAGCCTCCAACGGTGGCCGTCGGAGCCCAGGTCAAGCTCCGGCGGATGGGCTCCCTGTCTGTTTACCACGCAGGGAGCTCCGGGACCTCTCTCGGTATCAGGGTAACCCGAGCGAAGAAAGTACCCCCGTCCCCTGCTTTTATACTATAGCTTATGGTATTATCTAAACCCCCCAAACCAAATGATCGGGTCCTCAAAAGGGCCCGCACCGAAGTAACTTCCAAACCTCTTCTGAACATTGACCTCCGAAGCAATGACATCTTTCCTCGCTTCCTCATTATGCAATCTCGTGACAAAGAAACCCCTGTAAGTGGAAAATCAGTCTTCCTTGTTGCAAAGTTTCTTGAAAGTGTTGCTGGAAAAAACTACAAGGCGAAAAAACTTACTTCTGGTGATGTGCTCATTGAAGTCAGCCACAAAGAGCAGGCCAATAAGCTCCTTCAACAAACTAACATCGATGGTCTAGAAATAACGATCACACCTCACAGAACCTTAAACTCTTCTCAAGGCGTCATCTCCGAACTCGATTTAATCAACGAAACCGAAACCGACATCCTTGAAGGACTGCGTGACCAAGGCGTCACAGCAGTCCGGCGCATCACAATACGACGAGATAGCAAAGAGATTAAAACAAAGCACGTAATTTTGACCTCTGACAGAACCCCACTACCAGAATTCGTGACGGCAGGTTACTTGCGATGTCCCACGCGCCCGTATGTGCCAAACCCACGCCGCTGCTACAAATGCCAGCGGTATGGGCACGGTACAAACTCTTGCCGGGGGAGACCAAAATGTGCAAAGTGTGGTCAACCTGACCATCTCACAGACAACTGCGACGCAAGCAACTTCACCTGCCCTAACTGCCATGGACCTCACGCAGCATATTCACGATCGTGTGAAACATTCAAACAAGAAAAACAAATCATCACATTGAAGGTCAATAAAAACATCAGCTTTCCGGAGGCCCGGAAGAGGTTTGCACTCTTCAGCTCCGGAAGGTACGCCGAAGCTGCTCGCCGGGGGGCGGAGCGGCGCCTGGTTTCGGCGGCGACGCAATACAGCTCAGCTGACTTGCTCCCGCCTCCGCCCCCCCCCCCCCGAGGCTGCCTGTGGCAGCCGCCCCGGTCACCACGCCACTTGCTGGACCGGCAGTGGTTGAGGTGGCCACTCATGCTGATGGGAGCGTAGTCGCTCCTGTTCCTGCCTCACAGGTCTCGAGCGCACCCGAGAGCCCTGTGGAAATGGACACGGAGGAAACCACACCCTCTCCAAATCTCGCCCCACCACCTGTCCCGCGCGTGGCGCCCACTACGCCCTCGGCAGTGGTGGTTGAAGAGAAAACCGCCCTAAAGGGTGCTACATCTAGGTCCAGGGAGCCCAGTCTGTCGGGCACACCCAGGACATCTGGAGATGAGATGGACGTCGGGCCGTATCTGCCTGCATCGCAGCGCAAAGAACGGCCTTCGACGTCCAAGCCAACAGACAGGCCCAAAAAGCCCCTCCCAAGAGTACAAGCCCCGAGAGATAACACATGAATACACACTCATACACCACTCCAGTTGCTCTTAAATGGCTATAATGGGAAGACAAAATATCATCCAATGGAACTGTAGAGGCCTTCTTAAAAATCTTGATGATGTATACGAGTTACTGCATGCTAACCAAACAAGTGTCATGTGCATACAAGAAACACATTTAAACAGAAAACATGCCAACTTCCTCAACAATTATCTGGTTTTCAGAAAGGACAGAGTTGGGTGCCCAACCTCTTCTGGTGGTGTGGCTATAATCGCACAAAAATCCTTAGCATGTCATCCGGTCATTCTGAGCACTAACCTCGAGGCTGTTGCCATCCGAACGATAATCTTTCACAGGCTAGTAACAATATGCTCCATATACATCCCTCCTGATCATCGGCTAACAAGTTCTGATTTCGAAACTCTGATAGATCAGTTACCTGAACCTTATCTACTATTAGGTGACCTGAATGCACACAACTCACTCTGGGGCTCTTCTCGAACAGATGCGCGGGGGCGCCTCATTGAAAGGTTCTTAACATCATCAGGAGCATGCCTATTTAACAAGAAACAGCCTACATACCATAACATAGCACACAACACTTATTCACACCTAGACTTAGCTATCGGCTCTGCAGTTCTCTCCCTTCCCTAGAATGGGAGGTGGACACCAACCCGTATGGTAGTGACCACTTCCCTACCTCCCTGTCATATATAGGCCAAAAAAGTTCCGCTTCCCACAAGAAGTTCAATGAAGTGAGAGCTAATTGGAACACATTCACAGAAACATCTAAACTACACCACACATCCATAACACACCTACACATAGAGGAAGCAACCCAACTGGTCACGGCGCACATTCTTGACGCCGCTGAAAAGTCCATTCCCCAGGTCTCCAGTGCCCCACGCAACCAAAGGAGGCCCTGGTGGAACCAGGACTGTAGGCAGGCACGAGAGGCCCAGAACAAGGCGTGGGGTATCCTTCGTCGATACCCTACTTCAGATAACCTGATATCTTTCAAACGAGCGAAGGCCCGGGGGCAGCGCGTGCGCCGTGAGGCTAAGAGGGAGAGTTGGCGTGCCTTCCTCACATCCATAAACACCCACAAAGTCTGGACAAGAATACGGAAACTTAAAGCGCAACAGACACACAGCCTGCCCCTGGTTAGCCCAACAGGAGACACGCTCGAAGACCAGGCTAACACACTCGCACAACATTTCCAACACGTGTCCAGTTCCGCACATTACACAAACACTTTCCTGAAACATAAAACGGCCGCTGAAAAGAAGCCATTATGTGATAACAACAGATCAGCCACTTCATATAACTCCGAGTTCTCGCTTCATGAACTAAGGGCTGCTCTGAGCGGCTGTAAGCCTTCAGCTCCGGGCCCAGACAACATAACATATACAATGATACAACACCTGCACACAGACACTCTTGTTACACTCCTTCACCTATACAACAAAATATGGCTCTCGGGGCACATCCCGAGGTCTTGGAGGGACGCTATAGTTATTGCTTTTCTGAAGGAGGGGAAGGACCCATCCTCCCCCGCCAGCTATCGCCCTATCGCCCTGACAAGCTGCCTGTGTAAGCTTCTCGAGAAGATGATTAACAGAAGGCTTGTGTACTTTTTGGAGTACAACGGACTTCTCGAGAGCTGCCAGGCAGGGTTCAGGGCAGGTCGATCTACAAATGATCAACTCGTTGCCTTAGAATCTTACATCAAAGATGCATTTATTCATAAACAGTATTGTATGACAGTATTTTTCGATATTGAAAAAGCGTATGATACCGCATGGCGCTATGGAATTCTTAGCGACCTTAAGTCTTTTGGTGTGTCAGGCAACATGTTAAATACGCTTGCAAGTTACATGTCAGAAAGAACTTTTCGTGTGAGAGTGGGCAATACATATTCTCAAGCTCACGTTCAGGAAAACGGTGTGCCTCAAGGGGGTGTTTTGAGCTGCACACTGTTTATTATAAAAATGAACTCTCTTGGGAAAGGCTTGCCACCAACCATTTCTTACTCTCTCTATGTAGATGATGTTCAAATCTCCTTCAAATCCTGTAATCTGTCGGTTTGCGAGAGGCAAGTCCAGCTTGGGGTCAACAAAGTCGCTGACTGGGCAGACAGGAATGGATTTAAGCTGAATCCAGAAAAGTGTACTTCTCTTCTATTTTCAAGGAGGCGAGGGATTCATGCTGATCCTGATATTAAGCTTAAAGATGTCTCAATCCCTCTCAAAAAGAAACACAAATTTTTAGGCGTGGTACTTGATGAAAAACTGACATTCATTCCGCATATAAAACAGCTGAAACAGAAATGCCTGAAAACCATGAATATCCTGAAGGTCCTCTCGCATTGCTCCTACGGAGCGGACAAACAAATACTCCTCCGCGTTTTTACCAGCCTTATTGGCTCACGGTTGGACTATGGGAGTGTCGTCTATGGGTCCGCCTGTAAAACTGCTCTGAAAATGTTGGACCCAGTCCTGCACTTGGGTCTCCGTCTTGCATCTGGAGCGTTCCGGACGAGTCCCATTGAAAGCCTGTATGCAGAGTGTGATAGGTGGAGCCTTGAACACCAGCGTTCTTACACTTCCTTGCTGTATGCTATTAAGGCGACTTCTCTAAAAAATCACCCATGTAGCTTTATCATAAACAACATTTCATCCGATCCGTTGTTTGCAGCACGGCCGTCGATACCCGTTCCTTTCTCTATACGAGTGAGAGCCCTCGCTGAGGAACTAGGGATTTCATTTGAGGAGAGTATAAAGTCTTCCATTGCTTACCTCGTTCCGCCTTGGGAGAGGTCAGCAATTTCGTGTGATATTTCTTTCAAACACATCGACAAACGAAATGCGCCCAGAGAACTTATACTACAGCACTTCCTACAGTTACAACACAAATACCCGCACACCGCCTTCTACACCGATGCTTCAAAGTCTTCTTCGGCCGTCGCATGTGCTGCATATGGCCCCAACTTTACTAGTACGAAGACATTACACAGAAATAGCAGCATTTTTATGGCAGAAGCGCATGGTATCCTATTAGCAGTACAACACATTACACAAACCAGAACAGAACACTCCATTATCTTTACAGACTCTCTAAGTGTGGTAACAGCCTTGCATTGCTTCAGACCTACGAAAAACATTGTGCTCCAGCATCTAATTAAAACTCTAACATTTGCTGATCACGCAAAACTAAAAATAATTGTTTGCTGGGTTCCAGGTCACAGTGGCATTCGGGGGAACGAAATTGCTGACCAGGGTGCCGCTGTGGCTGCTCTCCGCAGTAGCATAGATGTACCGTGTGTTCCCTACCTCGACCTGAAGCCACTGGTACGCACAGCCTTGCGCAAATCTTGGCAGGAAACATGGGACACACAAACAGACAACAAACTCTACACTATAAAGCCACACCTAGGTAGATACATAACAGACAAACAAGACAGACACACGGAAGTAGCCTTAGCCAGGCTACGGATAGGCCACATTTATGTAACACATTCACACTTGCTCACTGGGTCTCAGAGACCCGTGTGCAGCAGGTGTGGAGAAGGCCTATCCGTAGTTCACATACTAATCACATGCAAGGCACTCCACACCACACGACGCAAACACTTTCCGGAAATCTACAGACAACAAATCCCACTCCACCCATCGTACTTCTTAGGCGATGAACCAATGTTTACAGTCAAACGTGTTTTTAAGTATCTATCAGAAGTTCAATTTCTGAAACTCATATCATATCATACATAATCACAACCTGGCCAGCCACCAGCCATCTCCATTGTCTTTGTTTTTACCTCTGTTGCTATTCAATTTTAGTATACACATTTAATCTGTTGTAGCTAACCATCTGTTTTTGGCGCTCTTTGCCCCAGCTGGCCTGAAATCATCATCATCATTTCATCATCATGAAATGAAGCAAAACTCGTCTTGAGATGCGAAAGGCCGCTGTCCAAGATTTTATAGATCATTCATAGGCACTCGCGTTCGTGTCAATGTTATTTTTTTCTTTAGAAAAAAAAAACATTAGTGATATTGACAACAGGCATATGTGTCGGAATGTACTTCTTGTGGTTTACTTTTGGATAGTCGTTCAAATGTGTTTCGGTTTCGGTTACGCGTAACACTTCCATGGCTTTCGATGTTATTTGTAATCGCACACATGAGATACTTTTGGAATCGCCATGACCCACTACTCCCATGCCGCGCTCCAGAAATGGGCTGGATAAACCTCCTGGCACGGATTCTAGTTAAGAAGTATCCTTACATGCAGTGACGAAGGGCTCGCCTAGGCGTACGTAGCTCTGAACTCCCTTCACGCCACCGCAGATGATCACCATTCGTCGTCACCACTCGCACTGATCACTCGCACTCACACTCGCCATTCCGCCCTCACCACTCGCACTCACGCTCACCACTCGTCGTCACCACTCGCACTCGCTCGCGCTCACAATCAGCCCTCGTCGTCGCCACTCGCACTCACTCGCGCTCACATCACCACTCGTCGTCACCACTCGCACTCACTCGCACTTAGGCTCAGCACTCGCATTCGCCATTTAAACTCCATCGCACTCGCACTCACCACATGCAATGGCCACTCACGCTCACTCGCAATCACCACTTTTTTTTTACTTGCTTCCTCCACTCACCCGCACTCGCCCCTCCCATCTGCCACTACTCTCACTCACAACCATCACTAATTCACAATCCAAATCACTTTGTTCCTTTACAGTATGAAGTTTTAACTTCGCTTTGCTTGCAAACCACTTGAATCGGTCCATTTCGTGGGGCCTTTCAATGCGGCCCTATTACACCGACGCCACAATAATGCCGTTACGTGAAGCGTAAAAAAAGTCGGTGTTTTAAGAGAGAACCTTCACATTGGTATGAGGCATACCCCAAAACAATCAATAACTCCAAGCAATTTGATACAACTGACAAAAAAAAACGTCTATTCAGGAATTAAAACGCGAAGCTTTCTTCCGTGCAACCAGAGTCAGTCACAGTTTTAAACCCAAACTGATTCAACAGTATCGGAATGGAGCAAGAGGATAGACGTCGAATTCATGTCGCGAGAAACCCAGGTTGAATTCCGATAAAGGGAAAGCTTTTTTTCTTGAGGCGCTTGCTTTCTGTTTGATAACATCATCATTGTTTTGGGAAACCCACTGTGTAAAGTTGCCGTTCCTGCAGTGCTTTTTACTCAGACGCCGACGCCATCACAGAGGAATAGAAAGATTCACATAAAAAATGGCGAAGCTTGTACAAAGTCGCGCAAGGCTTGAACCACAAAGAAGCTGGATGATTTCTTTCTGTGTAAGCACTTTCTTTCTATGTAAGCACCACCACGCATTGCTTTGGGTTTGAAATTGTTTACTTGCATGTTGTATCATCGCTTTTCAGTGTGGCAGTAGTAGTCATTGTCATATCCATCTCTATAGTTGCCATCTTCATGCATGACTGGCGGGCTCGGGTCGTTTTTGTCCACAGGTGGAAACCAACTTCGCGAATTGGGCGTCTTTACCGCGAGCTGTCTTGTGCTACCCCTTGAGACATGGACGCACGTTAACTATTTTTTTTTGTATTTTTTGCAAGCGCCACGCACAAGCCTGGAAGACGCCGGGCGCTCCTCGTGCGGCGCGGGCTCACGTGCGTGGCACATGGTGGGAGTAACTATGACGCAGTTTTTTATGACGCCGCACAGCTACACATTACGACCAGCAATAACAGCTTCACTGTTAAAAGCACACGCTGAAAAAAAGTTACACGTAATCTGCCAAAGCGGCAATGCGGCTGCTAAGCGAAACAGCTCAAAAAATATTTCTCTGTGGCGACAGCCTTTCAGCTCTAACGGTGGAGTCGAGGCAGTGGCGTCTGCTACTTTTCTAGGCCGATTATTGCGCCCTCTATACATAAAAATGAATTTCACCTCCGTTTTGTAGAGTGCCCTTTAGGTTACATGGTACAATAAGTTAGAAAACACGAAGTCGACAGTGCGAGCGCAACTATAAAGTGATTTATTACAAGTGCAATATTTCGTTGGAGACCAAACACGTCGGAAGTGTTACAAGATACAAATAGAAGGAGGGGGGGAGGAAGTGTGGAAAAACTTTTCACTATAACTCACAGGTGATAGACGGAAAAGCATCATAGGCTGGTAAAATGCATATTTCCTTTGTTTAATTTTTAAGTAGCAGCGTATTAGCTGCATGACGATTTTGATTTATTATATGGTTTAACGCGGCGAAACTACACAGGTTATGAGGCTCCCCGTAGTGGAGGGCTTCGAACTAATTTTGACCACTTGGGGATCTCTAACGTGCGCCTAAATCTCAAAAAAACAGACGTTTTTGCTTTTCGCCACCACCAGGAAAGCGGCCGTCGCGGCCGGGAGTCGAACCCGCGTACTTGGCCCTATTTCCTTCCTTTTGTAGATTCTCTCTGAGCTCCTTTTTATTAACTATATTTCAGGCGCGGTCAGCATAACTGACCATGAGCTCACGCATGCGCTCTGCTCGCTTGATGTGTGAAAGACTTCCGAAATTTCGCGTCTGGCTGGTCTCTTATTTTGCCAAACTGAATTATTTTGAAACACTGGGCTGTACTCTCAATAATGCAGTGCAGCGACAGATGGCCTGAGCGGGCAGTTTGCTGGCTTGTGTAGCGGTGTTCTTGAAGCTTCTTATTGTGGCATCTTGCAGTCCCTCATGACGCCCATGCAAATATTGTCCTTCTAATACATAAGCTGATAGCTGCGTTTGGGCTGTCCCCTTGGTTCCAGAGTTCTCTCTAATTTTGTGTACCGTGTAACCTAAAACGCAGCCTCTACTAAACTGGTCCTCTACTCCTCGCCAATGATGACACCGCTTTCACAACTGTTATTCCCGTCGCCACCACCAATTCCTCTTTCACAAGCTGCGCAATCGGGTGATAACGGCAATAGCGCCCTTATCACGCGTTACCAGAGCAACTCGCCGTCTTTGAATGCCGACGTCACCGATAATTTTTCAGCGTGAAAGGCACGTTGTGGTGTCCAGCAAAACACCGCCACAAAAGGATAGAAAATGGTAAACAAGGTGGAGGCAGGCTACTGGAGGGCTTGGCCTTGAGCGATTGGCAGAGACAAGGTGAGGGAGAGCGACGGCGCCGTGCTGCCGCACCAGAACGGCGCCGCTTGATTTTAGCGCCGGCGTCCTCATGGAAACGAGATGGCTGGTGATGATGATTATGATTCCTATTGGTTTTCCCTTTGTAGCGGGGGGATAACATATCATCTTACCAAAAATGACTAATATACCTATGCTTCATACTCTTGGTTTAATATTAGCGCTGCTTAGGGCAGCCACAAAGAGCTTATTAAGCAAAAACTACTATTTTTTTCTGTTACAGGTGGTAACTGCCCTAGGCAATAATCCCCTCTCTGCTTTTCGTACACCAGCATTCTAATCTTCTTTTCGTCGCCTCGACAGCCTTGAACTTAACTTCCTCTCTGGTACCCTTAAATCCTAGGGCTTCTGGAAGCCCTAGGATTTAAGGTTGCACACCCGCCGCGGTGGCTCAGTGGCTAAGGCGTTGCGCTGCTGAGCACGAGGTCGCGGGTTCGATTCCCGGCCGCGGCGGCCGCTTTTCTGATGGAGGCGAAAAGCGAAAACGCCCGTGTGTACGAGATTTCGGCGCACGATAAAGATCCCCAGGTGGTCAAAATTAATCCGGAGCCCTCCACTACGGCGCGCCTCATCGCCTGCGTTGCGTCGGCGCGTTAAACCCCACAATCAATCAATCAATCAATTTAAGGTTGCACAGCTGAAGGGAGAGGGAGGAGGCGGGTGCCAGCTCTGGGCTGGCACCCGCCTCCCCCCCCCCCCCGCCTTTTCTTCCTTAACCCCCGTCCCCCTCCGTAAACGGCGCCAGCCTGCTACTTAACAAAACCGCAGCTTGATCCTCAACGGCACCGTCATACGGCCGCACGGGGCACCGAGACGCGGTCTCGTCGAAAGTTGATACGAAATACCGGGGAGAATGGTAGTCATCGGACACACACAGGCACACGCACGCACACAAGCACACGCACGCACGCACGTACGCACACAAACACGCACGCTGGCAACGCACACGATCTCACACCGCATGCACGCACAAAAACGCACATGCACGCACCAATCACGAACGCACACGAACACGCTCGCGCACGCACATACATACCAACTCCACGAAACACGCACGCGGACGCACACACATGAACCCGAACGGACGTACTCATTCACTCACTCACCAACTAACTCACTCATTCGCAGATTACGCTATCTGATTGCCGAGAAAGCGTACTATTCGTCACACCACACAGTGGTCACATTACCTCCCCGATAGTGTGTACGCCATCGGCATGCGCACGACGATCTATACAGCGCAGGAAATATGAGGGACACTAGACTACGACGCCCTTTTGAGCTAATTAGCGCTGCAAGCATGACGGGGACTCCAGTGTTCGGGCTAACCACAACCGCTAAATACGAAAATAAAGCAGCAGAAGCAATTTCTCCTTTATAACCAGCTGGTTGGCGACCGTGAACGGACAGAATGAAAAAAGCAAACTGCGGGAGCCCAGGTCCCAATTTCAAGTTGGGACCTGGCAGCGCGAACAGCGCTTATTTTACCTTTCGGGATCTGAAGATATGAAATATGTATTCCACAAACCACTCGCAACAGCAATGATTCGAACTCCACGATTTGGTAAGGCGAATGAGGAGTCAGATATAACGTACCATTCTTATGAATCTGCACGAACGGATGCGCAAACATTATAATGTGCAATAAACGTCGCTTCATTCATTCATTCAAACTTCAGCGGCAGACAAGGGTAAACGAAGGGGTGCATAGGCGAGTCATAATGGTAAATACTACATCAGGTCTTTGTGAAGGCGATGATTGATTGAAGACACGTTTATTCCATTTTCTTGCGCTTGAGCGCTGCTATGGATAGATGGGTCGGTAGGGGGTAGGTAGGGAAGGGGAAAGTGGGAAAGGATAATGCCGCCATTCACTGCGTCAGCGGCCTGGATGAAACACTATGGTCGCCTAGAGTCATAGCCACCGTGCGGTCCTGCGCGTCGCCCCGAAGGCGAGCTACTTCGTTTGCTGCACGTTGCGAAATGTACGCACATCGGCGCATATGAATCAATGCAACATTCCTGCAACATAACGAAAGGTAAAAAGGGCCCATCTCCCCGCGAGGGGGACTCGAGTAAATGCGCCGCAGAGGGGGTGGGTGTATTGCGTTAACGTTTAGTGTTTGGGGAGTTGGTGGTAGTGAATGCGTTGTATCAGCAGCTTCTTGACGTAGTTTGAATGAGTCAAGGATATAAGGCGCGTTCGTAGCCTTTCATTCTGTGTCGGTTTTGGGGCGCAGTGGGAAGAGCACCATGTACCTCGCGTTCCGCCCACTGGTAGTGAATGCGTTGTATCAGCAGCTTCTTGACGTAGTTTGAATGAGTCAAGGATACTACGCGCGTTCGTAGCCTTCCATTCTGTGTCGGCTTTGTGGCGCAGTGGGTAGAGCACCATGTACCTTGCGTTCCGCCCGCAGGGTTGTGGGATCGAAACCAGGCGCCGGTAAGTATTATTTTTTTATATAGTGTAGGGGAGGGGTGCGGACCTGTTGTTGAGAGCGAGGAGGGTAGCGTGGTGCGGGAGAGGAGGAGTGGGGGAGAGGGCGCGCCTGGAACGGCTGTTGCGGACGCCGAGGCACGCCAACGCCGACAACGCCGGGTGACATCGTGAGTTAAAGAAATGCTCTGCATTTAAAATTTTGGTGAATTTTGCTATTGGCGGTGAGCGCGAACACAGGCGGCGCTGCGAAGCGCGCCTCCGTGACGTCAGCTTAGGGATTCTCGCATTTGTCGTCTGCTTCACTTAGGATCGCTCTCCCTGCTGTTTCTTTGCGCTCGGTCAACGTCTGATGCTTGTCCGCACCAGAATTGGCGTGTGGGTAACTTTTATCATAATAATAGGCTTAAAATCGCATACACTAGCTCATGGTGTCAAGTATAGTTTTGTATACCGCTACGGGAAAAACATTGCCGGCGCCACCCCATTCCATACGAAGCCGGTCCTGTGCGGAGCGCGAAGGGGCGTCAGCTTCTCATGTAAGCATTCGAACAAAAGGAACAGTCAGCTGCTAATAGCTGACAACAGCGAAAATGGAAGACCAAAACAAATTCTAGGCCTTCAGGGCTGTCGGATTTGGCAGAAGGCATCACGATTCCCTGTAAACATATGTAAGGTAAAAGAGTTTTTGCAACCTTGCCGAACGCTCGAACGCGTTTTGTCACATCACTTTACGTTGTCAAGGCATTGAAGTTTACCGACATGCTCTATAGACTGGGAAAACTGTAGGCTGAGTTCCAAATAACCCAGTGTGTACATACGCGCGTGCTGATTCTATACCAGGCATCTAACCAGTATGGAGGTTTATTGAGCAAAACGAGTCACGTCTTCGTTAATTTATAGTAACACATATATGTTTGTTAAGACCTGGAGGGATATTTCGGAACATTTTTCACAACCATATCTTCCCCATATTCGGATATGCGTTATAGGAAAACTGCACTCAAGGAGGAGGAGGAGTAAGGGAAGGAGGGGAACACTTTGTTTAACAATTAAATCGATCTGGTTAGTGGGCCGGGTCCTGTGTCCAGGACAAGAGAGTAAAAGTAATTTTCTTCAAATCATAGAACGCCATCCCGAGTAGAATAGGATTTGTTCTTCGCGCCTGGAAGGGTTGAAAAGCAATAAAAAGCTACTTGGAATTCTTCTTCGGTTTCGAGTCTTGTATTATATGCAGGTATACTATTTATTACGTTAGTTAGCGAGTATATCATGCCTTCAACACCGTAATCATGTCATCATTGTTCGAGTTGAGAGTCAGTTCGTTATGATAACGATATAATTACGATAGAAAGTCGGAGCACAAAAGCCGCCTTCGTGTACTGTGGACCACGTTGTTTAGGGCGCGATCGCGGTGGCGTAGCACAAACCTTCTCATTGTATTTGCATGTGAATAAACAAAGCACGCTGCGGATATGCAACTTCTTGCACGCAGCCGTAATGAAAGCCAATTTGTCAAGAAGGGAATGTATGCCATACAAAATGAAGGAAATATCCACACCACCTTTGTGAGGTTCCTAAACATCCCGAAACCTCCTAATAAGGAGTTGGTGACGGCGCAGAAAAATTAATGCGTTGGGCAGAAAAAAAAGCAAGAAACATTAATACGATACAAGACATCAACGAAAGAAACAGAAGAAAGCCGCTTTATTTCCTGCTGTGCGATGAGCGTGTAGAGGCCGCTGCTTGGTACGTAGTATTAGACTGTTGAGCCTTCATAGGAGCATCTCAAAAATACTCCAGGGAAGCCTACGCATTTTGAATACTTATCGAGAAGCTCTGATCGCTGATCCTCGCGAATAAGCAAGAAAGGACGAGTTACACACGATCTTCTGACCGATACTCTGAAGAAAGTTGTTCTCTATCTCTTCGTGTGTTGCAAACTTGTGGGGGATACAGCTTCAAATTATTCAGATGGGTCAAAAGCTGGCAAAATAACTGAGTCGCTAGAAATACGCTTTTTAACGCACTACAGCAACGAAGCGGGTGATTTCTAGCCCAGGCCCCTAACAAGCGGAGTGTAGCAGACGACAGCGGCGCCCTAAGCCGACGTCATAGCCAGGGGGCGCCACTCAAAGATCTCACCGCCAATAGAACCTCAGCGGTGAAGTTTTCCGGTGGGTGAAACGGAAACAGCAGCAAATCACATGCCTCAAGGAAAGCACCGTAGCTGCCGTAGAAGTATGTGTAATGCCAGCTCTGCGTGAAAGCGAAGTATCATAACAGAATACGTTTAATACGCCAAGGCCACGAAAATGGTCTACTTCTTCCACAACACGCAACCCGCCCATTCGAACCGTTTCACATTCCTGATACGCCAATCCGTGAAAATCTGCGACATTTTCTTTTTTCAAACGAGTACGAGCTCCCACAATTTGCGCTTCAGAACAGCCTATATAGTGTATAGCAAGCAGGACCATTATGTACACCGAGTACTACGGCACTATGGGCCTCGTGCGCTTGTATGGTGGGGCCACTGATGTGCTGTGTTCAGCGCCATCTTGCGGGCAACGGAGGCATAATTTCTGAAGTCCGTGAGCAAACGACGTCCTGAGGATAGTATTCCGCGCAGTACGATTATTAGAAGAGAAAGAAGAAATGACCGCTATTCTGTTGCCATGCGATACGAACAGCCAAACGGTACTTTATTAAATAGAATATGGTTCGCAAAGGCGACAGGAAAGCGATGCATCACACAAAAAACAGTTTTAAACAAGCGCGGGATTGTCTCTGCGCAGCGCGCGGTCACGCTGTCATTTCGCAACGGCTTCCACTGAACACCAGCAGTGCCGCCCAAATAAAATATAAAAATAAAAAGACGGAAGCCCGCGATGTTACCAAGAGAACGAGAGGAGTGCATGAGTGTGCGTCTGTATGTGCATCGCCTACCGGAAGCGATAATGTATGTCTGAGGGAGGGAGGGTGTGATCGCTCCACCAGTGGAAAATTTTTTGTGGGGCCGCCGGCCCCCGAAGAGCATGAAATAACGGCATAACGCCCCAACGGCGCCAGCAACGCCTTGTTTGCTGTGGTCGCTTTGGTGGATTTGATTTATTGAGCCTTAGATCAGAACGGCTGGGTTATTAGAACTGCTGGCATAACCAAGCAGTTGGCGGACAGCTTATTGTGAGGAGAAGACCGACTAGCGACTTCATGGGGCTTGCAGAAGCGAATTTCTCCCGTGTGTACACTCCACTGTGCCTTGTACATGTCAGGAAATGATTTGATGTGTTGTGTGTGCGAAATCGCGGCGAAAGGTTTGTGTGTACATTGCGACACCAAGGATAAGCGGCTTCAAGAGCCCGAAGATTCAGGTTTGTAGAGGCAGGTATTTGAAAATGTTAACTGCTTGAGTAAACTCTACCTCAAACTGCTGAAACTACGATGAGTTCGTTGGATGGGCTCATAAAAATATCGCAATGCTTTTTTAAGTGCTTTCATATGTTTATAAATGCGTACTTAATATGCGAATAACTTTGGACGTATAGATGCGCGAGACGAGGCTTTCATGAAATCCTCTGAACGTTTATTTACCTTGTTTATCGCTCGACATAGACACGGGCACAGATATGGTAGATCGCACAACAGGAGCTTTAATTGTGCACGAATGATTCCTCTCGCATTCGGAGTGCCCTTGATAAAATAAGACCATTTTGAATAATGCAGATTGTTTCAAAGCTGACAGAGTTGTACATGATGTTTGTGTGACTACGCTGGCATGACTACATGCCAGCGTGAATAGTTGTGCTGGTGCAAGTTATCTTTGTCAGAAAAATATTTTGCGCAACAAGCCCCACTTGAACTCGTTTTTCAAACGCAAACTACAAGTTGTACATGTTTGAGATATTTGAGAGTCCTTTCAATAAAAGTGTAGATGCGAGTCTCCGAATTGTGGCTGGTGTATCCATCTGTTTACGGTTGTGTCGCAGTGTAGCGTGAATATTTACGTTTGTGTTTTCATTTTAAAGCTTCATATTTTGCTGGAATGACTACGTACAATTCAAGCATGCATATCCTTGGGTTGTTCCATGTATTTTCTGATGCGTGCACAGATGCGTGCACACCAAAGGCTATTTGAGGCGCTACAAAAATATGCACTGGATACACGGCATTTTTTTTTTTTTGCAGCGGTCTTGCGCCAAGTAGTGTGCACATACGCAAACGCATTTATGGATCTGTTCTATTTATTTCTTTTCGGGTACTATGTGCTTCGTGAACGTCGGCGTCGCAGGCAGCTGATCCGTGTACTGTCGTCTGCTTTTATTGGAAAAGGGGCGCTTTCTAAATTATTTCGGCTTGTATTCCCGCACAACTCGTCAGCGTAATATTTCTATTATTATAACAATTGTGAATTTAAAAAAAACGTAGTAATTGTTGTATACTTATTTTACGGTTGTTGTTTAAATTAAGACGCGTAGCGAACTGCTGTATATGTTTATTTTGTTCTTCAGAAAAAATTTCGCCGCCGCTCCCAGGTGGCGCCACATGTTTATTTGAAACTGCAGTGCACGAGGCCCATACCACGGTGCTTCCTAATGCTTCCATCGCAGCGCTCAGCGGTAACAAAGTGCATTCGCTTTGTTGCGACGACGTTACCGACCCCAATTGCAATACAAAACGCTGCGAGCCAGAAACATCATTCGGAGAGAGTGCGCGCAACAGCCCCTCAATGAGTCATGACAGTGAAGAGTATCAGTGCATTATGGGGTCAGACGTCTATCCAAATCGTCTTCCTAAATCAACACGTCACCGGAGAGTTGATTCCACGGTGCCCCATAGCGAGGGGAGTAGACGCATATTGCCGAAGCTAAAGGCAATCCCTCCATTAACTAGTGGCTGGGCCTACGAGTGGATATCGCCAGGAGCAATTACCACATCAAGCGGCACCTGCGACGAATGCCAACAGCGAGTGATGCTCACCGCCATAAACCCCGCACATCGCGACTCATCAGTGGTGAGCGGGGCTCACCGCGAGCTCACCAGGCCGAAACGATGGTGAGGAATTGGCACTCACTCATGAGTGGTGAGTGGAGGGGCGGGGGGGGAGGCGGTGTGAGTGAACTCATGAGTGAGCCTGCCGACCTATTCGTGCGATTATACCTGTGAGAAAAATAAGCTCTCGTATTTATGGCAGCCGCCGTAGGACAATGTCAGCACACGTTTTTGCAATGGTTTTTGGTTATTTTCATCCTAATTTCTACCTAATATGAATATTTCTACGCACTAAAAGCTAAATAAAAGGAGCCGAGCATGCGCCAGCGACCACAGTGAAAGTACATCCCCGCCACTCAAAACAAGACGTTTAATATCGAACTACTGATACTGTTGAAATCTAACGGGCGCCTAGTCCACTTAGCTGCAACTCTTGTTGTTCTCTAAGAGAAGCTTTTTAGAGAACTTGGCTGCACTATAACATTTTCTTATGACGTGTGTATGCTGTATTTACATAACTCTGATCCTTACCATTTTCTTATGACGTGTGTATGCTGTATTTACATAAGTCTGATCCTTAAAGACCTGTTCTTGCTTCTTGAGGGGGTTGCCATCAGGCAGGAACCCTCAGGGAGCAGCCTCTTCAAGGTGTATGCGATTTTCTTGTAGCAATTTATCCCGACAGAGGTACCATGTCGGTGCAGGGGGTGGCGGTGGCAGGGTGGGAGCCAGGGGAGGGTTGTGACTAACCACTCCCTGGTGGCATCGTGTGCTTGCTGATTCTCGCCTACGCCAGCCGTGTGGCCCGGTGTCCAGGCAAGTCTCTTTGCAGGCCTTGCTCTTTCGGAATCTGGAGTGGGCTGGTTATATTGCTGGCGGTCATGATAATTCTGGACGCCTATTATGAGCCTCCTAGAAAAGGTCCAAAGGAGAACGTCGTATTTTGTTGCCTATCATTGGTCATCGCTCGTTCCCATTCTCGTTCACCCCACATAGCTCCAGCTATAGGCTTTGGTTATATTGTCCTTTGTGAATGCGAATGCATTGTAACTGGGGAATGCGCCCAGGAGTTTCTGCGCTCGCACGGTACCTGTTCGACGTTACCTAAAGCACCTCCAAGCTATATGTACATGAGTATTAATCAGGAAATGGCTCACATCCCTAGAAAACAGGAGACTCTCCGTGTGCACCTGAGGCATCGGCTTCACTCAAGAAATCAATTTTTAAGTCGCGTAACCTCAAGCTGCTCGAGCTCTGGATTCACCCAAGCAATTGGCAGAATACCCTGTTAATTCCAAACCAACCGAAACAAATAATGCCTCGAAATTTCCCTCCTTGGAACGTTACTCCCTTACAAATTCAATGTCGCATCCCTGGGATTGGCTCCAAGAAGAAAATTCCCCATACTGAAATACTACATATCATGCTAGATTACATGTATAAAATGCATTCGGCTAGAACTCACATATTTACGGATGGATCGCCATCCCCGCAAAGCTCTTCATCTGGAATGCACGTGCCACTTACGGGTGAAATGCTTTCATTTCGTCTGGAGCGACCAACATCACCTACAGCGGCTGAGCTATATGCCCTTAAAGAAGCAACTGTTTACGTCCTACGCCACCAGCCGCATCAGTAGAGCATCTTTACCGATTCCAAGGCAGCTCTGCAAGTTTTGTCAAGGAGGAGCAGGTCTTCCCCTCACCATACCGCAGCCTCCGATGTCTCCTACCTTCACCACCTCGCTTGAATTGCTGGACAGACTATAAAATGGCAATGGATACCTGGCCACTGTGGTATTATTGGAAATCAAAAACCCGATGAAGCGGCCCGTATAGGCCTTAACCACCGGAAATACCCCAAAGTGTACTTTACAAAAACAGACGCTTCTACCATGGCCCATCGCTTTGCAGTAACTGAAAGAAACCGGCTATGGCGCAACGAACCGAATAACGAAGTATGTTTGCACGCGACTGACCCTGCATTGACATCGACTTCCAAGACAGCTCCCTCGTAGGCTGGAGACATTATATCATCGCCTACGACTGAACTAGGCCTACATCAACAGTTACCTTTTTCGCCTTGTACTGACGACCAACCCGTACTCCGATAACTGTTCTTCCGTAGAAACCGTTGGACATATTTTATTAGAATGTGTGGCCTACTTGGCACCAAGATCCCGTTTTTTTAAGATATTGAACGCCTATATCAAGTGCCGGTAACTTTGAAGACCATCCTAGGACCATGGACTTGCCCCTCAAAGCAGCGTCAGGCTCTAAAAAGTTTGTTTTCATATTTGGAGGAGATCGGCCACATTTCGAAATTGTGATCGCTGTGACACAATCTACAAAATAATCCGTCGAGCCCGTCAAGCCACGGCAGTGTTTTTTTTTTTTTTTCTGCCCACCTCTCTCTTGGGCCTGTTTTCCCTACATCCGCGACACCTAGCAGAGAAGCATGTAGGCGATTCCAAACGCCGGCAAAACTCTGCTTTTTTTCAAGAAAGTGCCTTCTCTCTATCACATCCCTCTCTCAGGCGCACACATGAACCACGCAATGTTTGAGCCTTGTGGCGGGGTTTCATGGCTCTTTGTTATTAGCTTTGTTAACATACACATGGACTTGGTCCAGAGAAGGAGGTTACCCAGGAGATTTGAGCCCCTTTTGAAACCCTCCTACACAAGATTGCAGAGCGGTGTGGGGACAGGTACTTAGCATGAAAACTTCTGCAGCTGTTTTTATTCACCGCGGAAACAGTACGTGGACTGCTCACAAGAACTATGTACGCTAACGGTAGCGCCGCCACGCGGAACGCGAATAATTCAGCCCCAAATGTGTGACGTGAAAATGCAATCTTTATTACTGTGGTATTACGAATGTCAGTGCTCGGCGACATTTCAAAAAGAGAAATACTATTGTACAACCCAAAATAATCTCATTGAAAATAAATAAATGCGCTTTCATACAACATTTCCTCTTTTTTGCAGTTTCGTACTCCTTTTAACAAACATCAGATCACCCGAAGAAACTTCGTGGCATACACAGTGGAAACAAAACAACAAAAAATTTGTGGCATCAAAAACAAATTTTTTTTCTCACAAAAAGAACTCGCTAGGGCTATCACGACAGCATGACACGTGGGGGTTTCATAGCGCGGGAGAATGCATGCAGATGAGGGCGAAGTCTTCACTCTGATAGCATAAGTAATGACTTGGGGCCTCGAAACGGGACGGTGACCGGTCTGTCTTATGATACACAAGCGACCAGTTGTTAAGGGATATTGGCCGATCAATCACCGAGTAGGCTGCTTTCATATGGGATTCAAAGCCCCGCCGTGTTTCTGCATGCGTGGCCACTGAATTCTCGGCGCCTGAGTTAGAGCACAACATCACAGCACCTGTACACTGTCGTAATTTGAATACTGGACGCGCACCATTCATAAAGAACAAAAAATGTTATCAAAGTTTTATGCCCAGACTTTGTAAAAAACGTTAGAAAAAAATGGCGGAAGTTACGACTGGAGATACTCTTACATTTTACATTCGAAACAATAAATAAGTTATTACACAAAAAGCAAACGTGTGGCCTTCAAGTCAATTCGTGGGTAATAAACGGGAGTATTGGTGTTGCTGGCTGGATATGTGTTGCAACCGCCTCTCTCGTTTCTCATTCGCCTTTTCTGTTTTTATATATGTTCAGATGCCTTCACCGGACAGCGCTGTTCTTTTGAGCTGTCTCATCAAATTTACAAACTGCAAGCTGAATGTTCTTTGGCTGTCAACCTCCATGAGTTTCACATTCCTGACTTCAATTTGTGACATTCGGTATGTCCTGGTCGTTGAGGTCATCGTGCAGGGGATTTAAATGATCAGCTCCTAGGGACCCGTGAAGCATGATCGGCGAGCTCGTGGCTCAATGTTCGGCCACTGTTCTCGCACGCACTCAAAACACTCGATCAATAATAAGCGCACCAGCCTGTTTCGTGCAACGACGACGGCGAGCAGACAAGTGTAAGTTTGTATGCAGCAACGATAACAAAAGAAAAAACCGTACATGCATCTATGACGAACAGTATGATACTTTCGTTACTTGCACGAATCTTCAGCCCACTACATTACGTCGTTAGCAAGCCGTACATCCCACACCTTAGCGCACAAGTATTAAAAATGCCCACGCATAGATTCGAAATGCAGACCCTCTTTTAATCTCGAAAAAAATCTTTACGGAGTAACGTCACCAAAGTAGAGCTATCATATGCAGTTCCTAAATTTCTCCTACTCTTGATATTCTTCCCCGTTTTTTTTTTCGTTGTTGTTGTTTTTTTCAGGTGCGTGTGCGTGTGAGGCAGGTGCTTTAAAGCACGGATTGAACGCGTTCAGAAGTCGTTTCAACCTCTTTAGAATACGAGGAACACACGAAACTGAATGTGTGTAGCATTCAGAGTGGATCCTTTGTTCCGCAATTCCAAACCATGTTACTTTGCAGCATTGTTTCTGGAAATTGCTTCTGGAGGCTTAAATGAAACAAGAAATTCAGTGCGTAACGTTTATGTAAACTCGTATCGACATGTTCGAAGGCGCATGCCTAGAGTAGACATCGCTGCATCGAATAAATAGTCCCACCCAAGTTGTGTCCCTTGATCAGTAGTTTTCAAAGACTTCCCAGCCAGGATACAGCCATTGCGGAAGCATTTTCATGGACAGAAGCCTTCTGTGGGCTAATTAAAGCGTCTCTATCTCAATTCACATCGCGCCATTCATGCAGAGCTTATAGGGGTCGCCTCCCCCTAAATCTTATCGTGAAGTTCTTGCTGACAAGTAGTCTCGTCCAAGCTGCCAATACACGCCCACAGCGACAAGTACGTGCACGATGCATGCTGAGTAAAGCGCCAAAGAAGCTCAGTAAAGCCAAAGAAGCCTCACTAAACCAAAGTTATTCGCCTTGGCTAGGTGCTGCTGCTGGTGTTTCATGATTAAACTGCGAAACTTAAACACCATTCCGCTGTCCTCAGTCAGGAACGCACGCCAGCAGGTTTCCACCTTCTATTAGTGATTAGGCCCTTATTCCCATTGCTTGCATACGATGTTGTCGGGCAAACATGCAAAGGATTCCAACTCGCTCGATGGGTACAACGTCCACTAACGCTAGCGAGGCTGGGTTGATATCAGCTCTTACTTATTGGTTCGACCAAGTTCAACAGAGAACTGCCCTTCGTTTATTACAGCAAAGCTTGCACCTCTTTCACCGTGCTAACGTTCTGGCCCCCATAGGCTTAGTTTACAAACGATTTGAAGACATTTTAGATGTCCAAGGCTTTGCGCGTGGCTTTGAAGGGAACACTGCTCATGAGGATTCACGAAATTACCTACGCGCCTCAACAGGCTGCCTACAGCGTACACTCAGTGCGACAGACTTGACATGCCAGCAGTTGTAGACTACGGCATTCTGAACCGAACAGGCCCTGCAGAGCAGCGCTCATAACAAAAAAGAAGGAAATAGATCGGGTGCTGCATGAACTCGCAGCCTGTGGGGCGAAATAAGGCATGAAAATATGTGACTCGGACAGCACAATGCGGCGTGAAGCACAATGCGGCGTGGTTGAGGCTGCTCACAGCAGACCCGTGAACTAGGTGTTCGCCGGGGTTCACTGAGGAACCGGCTGTGCGCGAGACCAAATTACCGTTGAGCACCTCTTTCTCGTGCTGAAATTGTCCGACACAAGCGCGTGCTCTTTGGACGGGCATATGCAGCGCCCGGCGGAACACTGGGATAGCAAACTCTGGCTGTCGCAGGACGCGCATCAACGACCGAGCGCTGACTGCGCACGGCGTCAGTCGAGCAAGTTCCTCCTGAAAAATACCGGGGGAGCCTGTCCCCTCGCACGTTCACCGCTGGGCCCGCCCTTGATTGGGGCGCCGTGGCGGAGCTGATCAGATGGAGCGGTAGAGCAGGATGGTCATGTCCCTGTACGCCATGCGCACGTAGCACTGCTTGGAGTGGGTCACGCAGCTTCCCCAGTTGCGGCCGACCACGCAGTGCCATGTGGGCTGGAACATCTGGTCGAAGTCTTGCTTGATGCTCTCGGCCACGTGCTTCTCGGTTGAGTACAGCTTCACCGCCTGGCTGGCCGACTCGACGGCGGCGCGCTGCATCTCCTGCGGCATGTCGGCCGCCTGCACCTTCACCTCGGGGTTCTCCTCGCCTCCGCACACTGTGGACGTCGTGGGCGTCACGCACGTCAGCCGCGCGCCGCCGACTCCGGCGCCCAGGATGCCGCCGCGCTCCGAGCCGCCGCCTCCGCCCGCAGGACGGCTGCTCACGTAGAAGGACGACTTGTGGCGGCCGTTTTGCCTGCGGCAAAATAGCAAATTCAATCCATAGCGGCAGCTAATGTGTACGGCAGTGATTCACCACATACAGCTCAGGTATCTGGGAGCTGTAAGATGAGTCCCAAAATAATTTTATCCGGGCCTTCAGAGACAGGTTCGGTCTCTTCTTTTTTTTTTTTTTTTTGTATGCGAACTACCTCGGTGAACTCCGACAATTTTATTTTTCACTTCTCCTGAGTCGCTTTTCTGAAGCCTACTTCGACTCACAGGGACTGTTAAGATGTGGAAAAAGACATTTCTGTAATAGCAGACAATGCACACGAATTATATACAGGCGAGTCTTTTCCCACCTACTACCGCTGTAATTACAACTCTGTTAAGCGCAGAAAAGAAAACACAGCACGTGGGAGACAAGGACCAGCACTACTTACAACTGAATTTTAATAACAACAACGTGACATATAAATAGAAAAGAACACGATCAAATGACTACGGAGTTTATCACGCAACTGCGAAGCCAACCACGCACCTGTCATGCATGCATGAGTGATAACTGCTTATCCAAGAAGGCCTGCTTTTTCGGGCTTAAAGATATGGATGTCTTACTGACACAGTCATATACCCGCTGCATTTCCTCGGCCTCAACAATCTCTCGCGTGCGCTGATCCGCGTCTCGAAATATGACGGAGCACGCATCGTACAGAGGCTCGCAGTCGTCGGACTTTTGGCAATAAATAGCCAAATTACTATCTTTGACTTTGCGTACCTTGTTACAGTGTTCCCTTGAACGAGTGTTGAGGAACCCTCAAGTCTGGCCTACGTATGCTTTTTTACAAGTAAGGGGCAACTTGTAGACCACCCGCGCCTACGTCCCATGCACCTCACGTCGTGTTTCCCACGGGCTGTGTTTTTTGCTGCGCTTAGCGGAGTTATAATGAGTACCAACTAGCTCGTACCCATACGTTGTTAAATACTACAGCTGGTGGCGCGGTTTATACATGCTAACGTTGTTCAGCGAAAAAAGACAACTTTAAGTAAAACTTAAAAGTAAACAACTGAAAATACCAGCATTTCTTTAATAAAAATGTATGTTAGACTTGTCTTTACTAAAGCAACAACACCGGTTTAAAAAGGCTAAAAAACGAGGCGAGATAAAAGAACAAAAAAAAGCAACGAAGACGAAGCGGCTTCTGTCGACGTTATTTTAAGGAAAAAGAAGAGAGAAGCTGCCGCCCTTAAACGCGCTGCCCGCATAAGGTCGGGTTCAGACTGTTGCCTCCACTGTCGTAATAACTGTAAAGAACAACGTCATTTCACGTGTCAGACAAGCGAACTACGTGACAAGCCGTTTTTTTACGTCCATAGATCACGACATGGCTTTTGCGTCGTTTGTATTAACATAGCCTAAGCAGGGTGGCCCATGCCGCATGGCCTGCTGATAGTGTCCACGGCCCACCCTTCGGCTATTTGGGAAGTGATTAATGAACATCGGAAGGAACGCGAGATGTCCAGAACACCAAGAAAGGCCCAGGGGAAGCATCTCATCTGTTTTTCCCCTCTGTGAAAATAAAAATGTTTTAAATCCTTGAAAAAAAATGTAGAAACACATGCTCTCCGGGTGGAAACCGAACACATGACCTTCGGAGTACTCTTCAGATGCCACACCCTAACGCCTACCGGAAACGCTGTACTGCCCATTTGGGTATTATGGGTATTATGGGAATGCAATGGGATTCTCACACAGCGCAATCCCGATCGATGAAGTCAATAGGCAAAGCGCCAAGCTAAGCCAAGCGAACAACAGGGCGGTGGGAACGCCATATCTGGAGGACCCCGTTGAAGCACACACACCCCCATAAGAGCTCGGGCACCACGGGCCGGGGGACACTTTTATCCTGTTCAACCGGTGGGTATCCGGCGGCGGGGTTCAAATCTGCTGCTTCCCGCTGCCGAGACATGTGCCCTAATCACTAGGCCACGGCTGGGGTGAATGTAATTGTGTCCTGCGATTGGGAGTGACAGCCAGCTGCGTTCCAATGACCCCGGGGGAAGGAAACAATCTTTCAACTGAAATGCGTGAGTACAGACATTTGGGAGAGTTGGCGAATGGCAATCATGGTGGCAAAACAGCGCAACTTGTAGCGTAAGAGGAATAACACAAGGCAAGCGCTGACTATCAACTGAATTTCTATTGAAGAGGACGAACACTTACATACATACATTCTTTTATGTGCACATGTAATCGCCTAACTGGGACATATTCTAAAGCAAGCGTACAAAGGTGCAGGTGTTTACAGCTATTTAGCACCAAAAAATGGAACTCTTTGTCGTGCAAAGACGCACATGCTTGACTCGCGCAGGATAGTGCTCTTCCGGTGCACTTCTGCTCAGTCTACGTTACAGGTTGCGCAGTTTTGCCACCATGATCTATAAAAAAATTGGGCCCATCTCCCCGCGAGGGGGACTCGAGTAAATGCGTCGCATAGGGGGTGGGTGTATTGCGTTAACGTTTAGTGTTTGGGGAGTTGGTGGTAGTGAATGCGTTGTATCAGCAGCTTCTTGACGTAGTTTGAATGAGTCAAGGATATAAGGCGCGTTCGTAGCCTCCCATTCTGTGTCGGCTTTGTGGCGCAGTGGGTAGAGCACCATGTACATTGCGTTCCGCCCGCAGGGTCGAGAGATCGAAACCAGGCGCCGGATATTATTTTTTTTATATAGTGTAGGGGGAGGGGTGCGGACAGCGACGGTGCGGACTACGACGGACGTCAACGCGGGTGACATCGTGAGTTACTGAAATGCTCTGCATTTAAAAACCCCGGGCCGTGACTCGGGCGTTTCCAACGTTTCGGAGAGGTATAATCGGGAATTGTTGGATCAAGAAAAATTGGCCGCGTATTTGCTCCTTTCGTTGCAAATGTCGTCAAAAGACGATAGTCTTTGTAGACATTCGCAAGGAAATGCCCCCCTTGGCTTTTCCGCTCACCTCTCATGCTGTTCCTGTACCGTCGCGCTCATCCCAAGGTAAACACGCTAAAGGTTTGCCCAAGGCGATTTGAATTTACCGCACTCCACTGCTACAGGCCAGGTTCCTCGATGACAGCGCTGTAGTACGGCGGAGACGCGAGTAAATGGAGGCGGCCGACTACAAGGTTTATAGAACCGCGTGCCGTGCTCCACGGGCGTTCCAAGCAGAACGTGGAACCTAGCTAGTGGAAACGTTCGTTGCTGTGGCCGCGTGATTTTTCCTATGCCGCCAGGAGGCGGCGGGTTTCCGCAGTAGATGAAGAATATCATTTGCTATCAAAAAACCAAGCATCCGTGAATTTTTTATTAAAGGAACACTGTAAATATCCCTTGTGTACTAATTTGCTGTCTTATATTTGCGTAATGTCTTATTCTTGTTGAACAAAGTTGACAAGTAGGAACATATAAACCGGGCTTAGACGCTCACATTTGGCTGTGAGTATATAAGACTATTGCGCAGTATGCATTTTACTTTGGCCGGGTGGCTGAATCGAGTCACAGACACACAGACAGACATACAGACAGACCAAAATTTCTGGGTTTAAGTAGCCCAAGAAAGACTATCGTCTTTAAAACCCTTTTCGCACCCCACATTCATGGCTTTCTCGGCTTTTGCTTCGATTAAATCACAGTATCCATGGTCAAGAATTAAATCCATGACCTTGACTTCAGCACAATGTCTTACCTATCGCAAACGTCTAGTTCCGTAGATTCGTTCGGATTGTCGTTAAGTATGCATGATTTTCCATCTCGCTGACCCGACTACAGGTTCCACCCTGCTCTCCGCTTCTCGTTTATAGGCGAAAAAAAAAACAACAAAAAAAGCACGCGCCCATCGCCAGAACTGATACTATAAGAAACTGGAATTTTGCGAGGGAAAGCTGCACTTCGACTATGAGGCCCCTAACGTTCGTGTGAAGTTTCGACGCTCTGGCGTTCTCTTTTTCGCCTCTGTGAGAAAATAAACGGCCGCTACAGCCAAGACATAACCCGTGTGTACGTGCTCACCAGCACAATGCCTTACCCACACAGAAACCGTGGCGGGTCAACTGTTGATGCCACCACAGTGTAAACTTGTAATGTTTTTCATGGGTATCACTACAGAAGGCCTCATCTAGGTTCCGATATTGCAGGACATTATTAAGCACATTCTGAGGTTGGAAGCGGTAATGATCGTTCCGTTATCCATTTAGGATAGGGAAATGAGTGACACCGGTAGAGGTAAGGGGTGCACACTCACATCGGGGCTATCATCGGCTTCGGCACGTAGTCTTCGACGTCCTTGAGCCGCTCGAGCCTCTCGGAGAAGTAGTCGGCATTGTTGGACAGCTCTGCAAAAATGTCGATGAGGCCGCATGAGCGATGTGCGAGAGTTGTCATTTGCGAGATTTTCAGAGGTCTCTTTCTTTTAGCCTTTTTTTCTTTATACTCGTTGGCTGCCCATAAAGGTTGTACGACTATATTGAGTCAGCAACTGTCAATTAAATTTCCACAATAGAAAATCTCAGTAGGCCCAATTTACTCCCCTTTTAGCCGGATCTCAATCCCTCTTTTCTCGCTTCTGCGGCATTCGGCACTGAAAGGGGTCACGAAGACGAAATGCAAGCTTGATTAATTTGAAAGAACTAGCCTTCAATACCTTACTTAGCTCCGTTCCAGCCACGAACGACGTTTTTTAAACAAAAAAAAAACACAAGAAACCGCAAAATTTTTAAATTTTGCGCTTCAGTGGCGTGATACGGGCAGGAGTGACGTACTATTAACCAGCACTAAAACATAGTCTTCAGTGTATTAACTGCACGTTAATATTCACTTGATACGATCAACCGGATCAGGAGACCCCCTACAATCCCGGTGTATTGTTTCTTAGCGATGGTTTGAGTCGGCGGCTGTCAATCGAACAAACAAGATTTTGTGACGTCATAGAAAAGTTGCCGGAAAGTGGCCGGGGAGTTGCCACTGATTTACGCGTTTCCTTTTATATCTCCGTTCGTTTTTTTAAAGTGTGCGGTACTACCAGTGTCATTGTTATCGGGACAAAGCAGTCTTTTTAATGAACCCAACTTGTATTTTCTCTTCATGGCCACTTTAATAGTTTGGCTAATACCTCTTAGTATCACTGAGTCAGCGGTGGCGTGTAATATGGAAACTATGCAAAGTTCACAGCAAAGAACTTTCGTTCCAATGCCAAGTAGACGACGAAGCAGAAGGGACAGTTGGCGATATGCGTTAGGCGGTGTCCAGTCAGATTGTACTGATCTTACCATGAAGTTCATTACATAATCGAGCATTTGTATCCGGTATGCAGGTGACAAAGGAGATTTGTATAAGCGAACGTCTAAGGCTTACCAGATTTCCTCTTATAGGCACACGATGAGGCAGCCATGCGTGGCCTGACGTTGGGGATGCTTCGCTTTCAGAAAAGTTGCGACAGCCGTGCACGGGTCAGAGCGGGACATAAACAATAACTCGTGGCTACGTTTAAATTCAGATTGTCGTTATGTATTATGTATCGCTATCAAATTTTTGTGGTCAAACTGATATCGGTGTTTCGCGAGCCGAAGCTTCCCCGCGGACATGACGGCTGCCATGGATTACGATTACTGATTAATTTGGACAAACTTCAATGCGCACAACAATGGCGCACGCACGGTTTTTTTTGTCTTTTGCCTCCATCAGAAAAAAACCCCGGGGCACTGGACAAAACTTTCTCGTCATGCAAACATGACTCCCACTCTCGCTGCTTCGTTCTGTCCGGCCTCAGTTCGAGGTGTGTGAATATGAAATTTAGGACTCCTAATCGAATACTATCAGTACGAACTGATTGCGAATTGAATCGTATCGTTTTAAATGCGAAAAGTAAAAACTGACTGTGAATTACCTCGAATATTTGCTTATACAAATATATTTGCCTTATCATTTATACAGCCTGTAAAACGTAGCTACAATGCCAAAAATCGAAGCCCTTTCGTCTGAGAAAGATGGCCGAAACTTGAAACTTTCTTCGACCGCAAACCGAGTCCAATCTCGCGAGGAATTAGTTCGTTGTCGTCTGGCCATGACGGCAGCCGGTGATGCACTGGCTGGCGATGCAACGACTATGTGCACCTTCATCTAACGCCGAAATGCCTTGCGCTAAAGCCAACTTTTCCGCGTGCTCTAATTACGATGATGATTACGATGATGACAGCCTTGAAGTGCTTGGAGAGTATCCACTGGAGGGGATTGGCCAGGGATAGAGTGCTGTCTGTGCACCTGCGCCTGGCACCCCTTTGTGAAAACCCGTTATGTAAGTTGGATTTTCTTTAGTGCGTACTGGGCGTAACGATTCGGATTTCAGAGTTTGACTTGGGACTTTGAAAAAATTGGCTTTCGACCATTCGCGTTTCAACCATTTTTTTACTTTACCAACGATCATCATCACCGTCAGAGAAAGTCGGCTTTCCCGCGTGGTCACCATCAGTGAGGCAAAGAAAGCTTCGCTCTAAAATCCAAACTTCTTCGATCGTGTCGGAATGGCCCAGTCGGATAGACGTCGACTTCTTTGCGCGTGGGACCCAGGTTTGATTCCGAAAATAAGACGCGTTTTTTTATTGAGACGCTCGTGTAAAGTTGGCTTTCCTTTAGTGCCTTTTTTTGTGTTCCGGAAGCTATCAGTGCGGCATAGAAAGATTTCCATTGAAAATAGGTGACTTAGGCAGTCATGGCTCAACACGTCGTAGGGTACATACAGTAGTGCTTCATACTAGAGTGGTACAAAAAATTAAAAATAAGCATAAATGATCAAGAAAAGGCCATAGCCGTGGAACAAAATATTGCAATTCACTGCCGTGTGGAAATGCGGGTCCCTTACAACATGCGGGGAGTATATATTTGACGGGTGGTTACGGTCATTGAAAGGAAACTGGACATGCTTCTGGCTGACATAACCTTACTGCAAGCCCATAAGTAATAGGTCTCGATATCTCACTCATACCGCTACTCTGACAGAAAACTTCATTTCACCTTATAAATTTTCCACTAATAGCAATTCATTTTACCAACAGACACTAGAGTTAGCATACAGTAGTTTCGAGTAAGGCTGCACATGTCAACCTTCTTTGCGCAGCTATGGCGTCGCGCAAAAGAGCTCACCCCAAAAAAGCATGCCATGCGGTGAAGCTTGAAAGTTCGCATGTCGTGCGGAAGAGCCAGCATTTATTGCTTCATTTTTTGTAATGTTACTTCGAACGGCATAAGAGCGCTGGAAATCAAATCAAATAGCAATCTCTTTTCACGAATAATTCGCAGTTTGAAATATTCGCGCACCTCAATTTTTTGTATTTCAATGGTCAACCGCAATTCGAAAGGTGCAGAGGAAATCTCCATTTTGGACTACTTTGCGGCGCGCAGCGTGTATGGATTGGGATTGGTTAACTAGGAGAAATTTTAAAACTCTTGAACCTTGTGCGGTCCCTTTTAACTTAAATTCAAGGGATGCATCTAATTTTAAAATCATCGTTCTGCATTTGCGGAGTAAAGAGGGTCCCAGAGCGACCACGAGCTGCTTCTGAGCGTCTGGTGTTGAGAATTGGTACCCAATAATAGAAATATATTTTCCTAAATTACAAAAAAAGGTACGCTCACACCTCCAAAATCGTGTCTGTTTTGAGGATACGCATGCCTATGAGCGCAATCTTTACATTTTACGCGTATTGTTTGGAGGTTCTAGATGGCTTCACGGGGAAACATCACTTGGTCTGGAAACATTTAACTGCTAACAGTGGGGCGGCATGGTTGCGGCCGCAAATACTTGTTCATTTCTCTCCCTCTTCTTCTGCGCTAACTACTCGGGTTTCTTGGCACGATGCTCGGGATTTGACTTTTCACGGCAAATTAAAACCGTCTTACATGCTTCCTTGTACGGAAACACTTACCTTAGGTTGGAAACAGGAAAACAAAAGATTAAATCTCTTGGTGACTGCACTATTCTATTGAATGGATCTTGCCCACAAAGACGTCACTGTCGGAGCCGGATACGACTGGACACCATCTGGTGAAGCTGTCTACAAATCTGAAGCAAACCTGGTGAAGTGTGCAAAGCTGCTGCTTGAGTATACGATGTCTAGCATGGAGGAAACTGCCGTCTCGGCGTTGTGTGACACGCGGCGAGTCAAACTGAGACACCGACGGTGTCGGTTGTCCTCTCCGCACGCTGCATGCACGCTTCAGGCGCCGCCAAAGCTGTGAGCTGTGAAACAAGCACTACTGCTTAAGTGCAGACCAAGAAGTTGCGCAGTGAAGCGTGCATCAAGATACGCTAGCTAGGTAAGGAAGCAATGAGAAAGCGTGGGCCTACCTCAAAAAAGGACTATCCGAAGAAGGTCTCACTATGAGCTCCGTAGTAAGGTGTGCTTGACCCTTTACCTTAGAAGATGAGGAGCTTTTTAGCCTTTAAATATCCTTCCTAAGGTAATAAACTTTCAAAAATTTGACCCTAAGGATTGATGGGTTGCGGTGAAGATTGAGTCTCTAGGACAGCCTTCTTGAACAGCCAGCGCTGATCTTAGGCGTTGGCTAGGCTGGAGGGATGCTTCAAGCGAAACTTCGACTATCGTAAATATTGATGAGCTGGACATGTGGTGAGCTAAGTAATGCTAAAAAGTTTGCTTCGTTGCAATGAATCACGGTCTTTTTAATACGTGCGTCTTGCCACACAACGTGATTAGTCTTTGATAGCAGGCAAGATCAAGATTATGTCACTGAGGGCTTCTTGCAAATCAAGCATCGCCGCGGCTATTTAAATTGAATGTCGATGTCTTTTCTAATGAAGTAGCAAACTATTTTCGTTTTACCTTTTCGGAAGGCACTCAAGCCGCCATTCTTGGCCTTCTTGTAAAATGAGATGACACAAGCCACGCTGTATATCTGCCAGAGAAAAAAACGAACGCAAACAGTTTTACTGCAAGAAACGTACATTAGAATGACGATAAAACCACAGATAATTATAACCTACACGAACGTAGCTGCCTAGGGGAAGACACAAGAACCTTTTTGCTCGTAAGAATGGCTAGTGATTGGTTAGCACCTGATCCGTTGTCAAGTTTTCATTATACAGCGATGGCTTCTCTTGCTACGGGAACATTTTTGTCATCTGCCTGCTGCTTAGAAGCCGAAATTATGGTTAATTTTTTGAAATCATGGTGTGTTATTCACCCGCCGAGATTTTGCGGACGGAGCTTTATGACGGGTTGCGACCGCACACATGTTGCTGTAAAGGAGCGGTAGTCACCTTGTAAAGCTCCGACCATGGTTTAAGGAAAACAGAAAAGGGGTGAACGACAATGTGAGAGAGTTTTGCCCTTGATTTTTATCGCAAGGCCATCAACGTACACAATTCAGAGGAACCAACCCTGTCATTGTTCTTAACTCAACTGCGGACGAGCACTAGACAAAAAAGGGCTCCGCTTTAAACATAAGTAATTGCCAACTAGCCCTGTTCTCGAAACCATAGTGCACACTAAGGCAATCCCGGGGTTAAGCTCCACCACAATGCAACGCAGTGACCAATCTATGGCCAAGCAACTAAGAAAATTCGGCGAATAACGACAACGTGCATGTTATCTGCATACCTGCCACCTCCGCAACGCCGAACGTCATGCTTACTCTACGTAATGTCACCGTGTAGATCGAACATTTGGGTCACATATTACGCTCGACCCACCGGGGTGGCTCAGTGGCTAGGGCGTTGTGCTGCTGAGCACGAGGACATGGGTTAGATTCCCGGCCGCGACGGCCGCTTTTCTGATTGAGGCGAAAAGCTAAAACGATCGTGTGTACAAGATTTCGCCGCGCGTTAAAGATCCCCAGGTGGTCAAAATTAATCCGGAGCCCTCCACTACGGCGCGCCTCATCGCCTGCGTTGCGTCGGCGCGTTAAACTGCACAATCATCAATCAATCAATCAATCAATCAATCAATCAATCAATCAATCAATCAATCAATCAATCGATCGATCGATCAATCTATCAGCCAACCAATCAACCAATTAATCAATCAATCACATATTACGCTCGGCATCGTATTTCGCATAAGTTTTCTTGTTGCCTGTATGGATTTGTTAATCGAGTGCGTTGCGGACAAGTAGAACCGCAGCAGTTGTCCCACAGTGTAGGGGTGTAAGACAAAAACTATGAGTGTAAGTTCAGAAGCAGCCTCTCTACCTTGATGTGGTGGTGGAATACGTTCTAGCATGTACTGCCCAGAAAAGTGATACGGAATGACGCGAAAAGAACGGCAAAATTGCATAAAAATTCAGAAATAGATTTTTTTACAAAATTTAAAGGAATAAAATTTCCCTTACCTCCTAGCAGGATGCTCTGAGAAGTGCAATACGTAGGTTTATTCGCTGTTTAGGTCTGGCCTATTTAAGAGTACGCTGAAGTCAATGCGTTGAACTCCTACTTCTCGTTGAATTGTTTTATATTTTAGGACATGTCACCTTTTGTTGACCTATGCAGTAAAATTATGAAACCTCAGTTCATGTGGAAAGCTCGTAAGATAACCGACACGCGCCATTCGCTGCCTCCACCCGGACTTCTAAGATGCCTTCAAAATGGCCGCCAGTTCAGTTTTATGCTATCTCAGTATTTCGAAATATTGTTCACCTATTTGTTACTGACATTTTGTTAGTTAACGGCCGTCTATACAAGAAAAACGTCCTCGCAAGTCAGCATATATGCTACCCTGCAGGCTTCCCAGATTCACATCATGGCCGACGTCTATAAAAAGGTGATCAGGTTGGCATAACAAAAAGGAGTATTGTTTCTTCCCCGTGACGAAATTGCGTGTACGTCGGCTAAACAACTCAAAGCCCAATTTTCATATTCTGGGCTTATTAAATAAGACAATAAATTAAGTAATATTTATATCTCAAATCAGTGCCACTTTAATTTAATGAGCAAATAAAAGTCTTCCAATATCATGCTGTACAAGAGTTTTCGCATTTCCTCCTTGTACGAATGCAGATGATACCAACATCAACTGTTCCGCGCACAGAAAACAACTGTTCCATTTCTGCCACAGCAGAACTGCAGAACAGTCGTACACGCATAATAGTGTTTCAGGCTTCCTTGTGACGATTAAATTTTTACGTCTCCTGTGGCTGCCTACTTCCCGCCATGACAGAAACGATGAGGTAGGTCAAAGATAAACGCACAAAAGTGGCAAATACTACAGCCATGCGAAGTGCGCTTGTGTGGTGCTACGACGTACCCTTAGTCCCGTCAGGAATCCAACGACGATGGACACCAGCACGTCGGTGGTCCCGCAGCTCGACTAAACAAAGAGAAAAAAGCAGCACGTTAAGACTACGAGGTAGTCACGAAGGGGCAATAAAAGTAAAGCTTGACATCTCGGGTTATAACAGCGGGCGAGCGATGACTGCTGTAATGCAGAACCCTTAAATGGTCCTTTAAGACAGAATGCAGGTGTCGGCGTCTGTAGCCATAAAAAGGCAGAGAAATTCCTATTGGCTAGAAGCAGATCCGCCTCCGACCCGTAGAGCCCCTTCAGCATTCAGTTAAGATGCATATTTCTCGTCAAACACAGAAAGGACGCACAAACAGCTATTACTGTTTGCGTAAAATGTTTACATGTTTCATTTTCACAAAGATATTTTCTGTGGAAAGCTCAGCCAACTTGGACGCCAGCAGAGACGATTGAGTGGGAGGGGGACGCGATGGTCGATAAACGGTGGCTGCACTGCGGGGTCGCTCGAAGGACAACCCAATCATGTTTCTTTTTTTTTTTTTTTTTAGTCAATCAAGAAGCTAATTCTTGCTCAGCTGTCACACTGCCGGTCTGAAAGGAAGAAGTTTTCTTGGTATTTGCGTGAATTAGCATGTACCGTGGAGAGGGGGGGGGGCGGTGGGTAAAGAACTTCACTCTAAGAAATCGGGGGAGCAGTTGAAGAGTCCAACAGTCATTGTACTCCTGCAGGCGTTGGCGCGCTCCCCTCGAAAGCTGCGGGGAGTTGGATGTAATGTTCGCTCCCATGAGGAGGAAGAGCAAAACTGACAGCGTACTCTTCTCGTGCGCGGCGGAGTGCAGCCCCAGTTCCGCTCCCGCACCAGTGAAGAGTAAAGCTGCACATCGTCTCCTCTCTCCAGTACGAAGAGTAAAATTGCAATTTCATTCGTGTCAAGTGCGGGAGTAAGCATGGAGAGGCACTCCTACCATTTACGCACACCAACTCATCAGCGATGTTTTATTTGCATACGTATATATTATATAAAGCAGTTGTGTAAAAAGCGCCCGAGTACCGCGTATTCTAAACGTGCAAGAATATGAATTTATGTAACGATTGCTCGCATCGTTCAGTGACATGAATGGAACAAGCTTGACAAAACTAAAAAAACGCATGTCTCGATTTGGTTTTGTTTCTTTGTTTTGTTTTTTTCCTCTGTAATGGCTTAGTTATCGACATTTAAAAAGTTGTCAGACTATGCATCATAAAAGGTGCGCACCATGGAGGAAAGAATACTGCGCGCCGATTTCAGCGATTACGCCGATTACACCGAGGGCGTCCCAGCGGGGGGGGGGGGGGGGGCGCGGCGGTGGACGCCGCGTCTCTCCGTAGCTCAGCCCGCCGAATATACGGCGTACTACCACGGCGGATTTTCCGCCACGCGATCTCGCGTCTGATTGATTGATTGTAGGGTTTAACGCGCCGACGCAACGCAGGCGATGAGGCGCGCCGTAGTGGAGGGCTCCGGATTAATTTTGACCACCTGGTGATCTTTAACGTGCGCCGAAATCTCGTACACACGGGCGTTTTTGCTTTTCGCCTCCAACGCGATCTCGCGTCTACGGTGAAAGCCGACACAGGCGGTGCACCCGCAAGAACCGGGCGAGCGACGACTGATCGCGCCAGACCGTGATGTCCCGCCAGCGCGGAACACAGGGCTGCGTTTTGTAAACCATGTGCTACGCACGAAGTGGACTTTCAAACAGACGCTTCATCCAACATGGGAAGCTCGACCTGCCCTTATCGTCATGCTTGCATGCTTGAACACAGTACGACGCGTGCTCGCATCGAATAGGAGAAACTAGGTTTTGAGAATTAAAGGTATAATTATTGAGAAAACTGAGGTTACAGTGGATCAGGACAGAAGAGCACGCGGAGAAAACGTCTCACGCGGTGCGCAGGCGTGGGGCGACTCTCCTCGGCGAACAGCACACACACGTGACACGCCCCAGGCAAGACTCCAAAGCTCTCACTCGTTGGTAAAAAAAAAAAAAAAAAAAAAAAAAAAAACATCCGGCCGCGTTCGCTGCGACGGTGGCGGTTTCAGGTGTTTCGTGCTCCGGGCTTGGCCCCTCGGCAGGCTGCTGGTGTCTGTTTTCGTTTTCGCCTTCTCGGCGCCAGCATTCTCGGCGCGAGAATTATCCGAAGCTTGGGAGACGGCTTGCTCAACATGGGAAGTTTGACCTGCCCTTATCGTCATACTTGCTTGAACGCAGTGTGACGCGTGCTCGCTAACTGCTTGCATGCCTGTGCGTCAGCGTTAGATCACGAACACGTAAGCAAGCCGTATATTAGTTCGTTCGTGCGTGCGTGCATGCGTGGAACTAGTTTTTATTTCGGACGGACATCACAGCTGCGGCGGCGCAGAGGCCGATACCGGAACTATATGCACTGTGTAGCAATGCGCGCGCAAGCCGCCGGACCAGCAGGTGTGCAGTCGCTGCCTTTGCAGGCTTCGTGCTTGGGATCTTGGGATGACGATCATGGATTTATCTACCGGACGAAGAAATGCTGGCGGGAAGTGGAGGTAAGCCATTAGTTAACCTGGTATTCTTATCTTGTGTATTTAGCGAAGGAGAGTTGCTCTCTAGCTTCGGTCCGCGGAAGCGGCTAACCCTAATGTTTTCGTCACTCATTTTGACCGTTGCTTAGATTTGAAGAGCTGCTTTTGTACCCGTGTGCAAACAGCGTCGAGTCTTGCACCGTTTCAATCCCTTTGATTCGTGAAGTGTTGGTATCCTAGCCGAATGTTTTCGCAGGTAACAAGCACGGTCGCGCGAGTAGTCGCAGCGCTACCCTGTATTCTTAACTCGGCGGCTAGGGTTAGAGTGGCTGCCGTGCAGTAGCTGTGGCTACCTGCGCGGCTCCAAAGAATTTCGTACAGTAGGCTGAGTGATAGGAGCGCGTCTAGCGCGTAGAAGTCACTAAAGTTAAAATGATTTTAGTTACCGCCGCGCGTACTGCAGCAGACTGAAATCCTGTCCAGACAGGTTTCTTGCGTTTTGATTTGTACTCTTAGCTCGGCGGCTAGGCGGCTAGGGTTAGAGTGGCTGCCGTGCAGTAGCTGTGGCGACCTGCGCGGCTCCAAAGAATTTCGTCCAATAGGCTGAGTGATAGGAGCGCGTCTAGCGCGTGGCAGTGACTAAAATTACAATAATTTTAGTGACCGCCGCGCGTACAGCAGCAGACTGAAATGCTGTCCTGACAGGGTTTAGATTTTTTGCGTTTTGATTGAGGGCAGGATGGCCGGAGATGGGACTGTTAAGGGGTAACTACATGCGTCTAAGCCGATGAGCGACGCGAGAAAACTCACTCATTGGGTACGGCAAACAGGTATTGTGGGCGACACAGACAAAATTTTTTTACACAGGCCGCTGACGGCGGCAACTGCGGCAGGCGACGGGCCGTCGCCGTCGCGGGCTTATACCGGCCAGAAGCAGCCCACGAGCGAGCGGCAGCAACGACGACGAATGGCATTGGCAGCAATGCATTATTTCTTTTTTTTCGTTTGTCGCTGTCGCCCATAGTGTTTGTTGTACCCATTACGGTACTTTTTTCGCGTCGGTTGTCGCCGTCGCTGCGTGTGGTTTAATGTTCGAGCGTTCTGATCGTTCAACAACGAGCCTATTGGTTCTCATCAGGTGTTGCGATCTGCAGCGTGCATGCAACGAAGCGTACTCGAGAATATGCCCCATAGCAACTTTTACACGCTGTACTTGTGAACGTATAATGGGCCGTACGTTGCAGTCGGCTGAGGGCAAAATCCTATGCAAATTAATCAGGGATTATAACGTTACAAAAAGAGTTCTCTTTACTTAAATTTTGTTAAATGTTTTTATACCGGGAACGATAGCGGGGTAAACAATAGAAGCTACGGACACGTAAGCACTAATGGGTTTGGGGCGCATTGCGTAGGCAGACAGCTGTAGGGCGCGCTGTCTGACATGACATTGACCAAGTGGCACAATGAGCGTGGCTGCATCCAAGGTCACCGCACATTCGCATGTAGACTTGTGACTGCGCCAAGCAGTATTGCATTCCAATACGGGTTCAATGCGTTCACTCGGCGCAAAAACTAATCTATCACGTCGTCAAACTCGTCAATTTTTTTTTCATTGTTGAACTTATCTTTGCTGTCCCCCTCTTTCTTCCTATGCAGGAACCACGGGAAGACGGTACTTGCCCGAAGATTTTTTTTTTCCTGAGAGAGAACGAGATCCCCGAGACGTCAGTAGGAGTGGCCGTCGCATTCAAGACACTACTGCTCACATCCTTGGACATCGTGGATGAGTTCCCATTGCTGCTGTCTGTGTTTTCAAAGGGGAAGCGCACCTTCTTGCTTCTGTAGACGTTACTTCGGCTCAAGCCCGGTGCCCTGGTCGGTACTGTTCTGAAGGCCGCCACCAACATTATGAAGCATTCAGCTAGAACGTGTTTGTTTTTAATAGCAGGTTATGCCTTTTTTAAATCTTACTAGCGCATCCTCATTTGAGAACCACCCGCCTAAAAAACCCAGTGGAAATGTTTCCGGTGGTTTCCTATTGTCCCACCAACATATATCTGTTGCAAAGTTCCCGTGTCAGTGGCTTTGTATCTTTGTGTTGATTGCACCTTGTAATGCGCTAATAGTAATCCACGCTGAATAGTTTTAGTCCAAGATTTTTGTTTCGCAAAATTTATTTGTAAATGTTTTTGATGTGTCCTAAATAAGAGCTGGCTTTCCAGTCCATGTGAAGCACTCACTGATGTACTAAGGCCACTTTGTTTTATGTTAATACTGTTCACTATTTTCCCACTGCTGTATTTCTACTGACACTTTCGTGCTAATGCCAGTACCTTTTTATTTGTGGGTGTTAATGTCATTTTTATTGTCTTAATTTAATGTTTGTATTTCAGTGTTATCAATTGCTTTGCTGCATTTTTATTTGTGAATTTTTCTTGGATGTATCCTCAATAGGCGTTACGTCTCCTGTGTGCATGTGGAGTAAGAACCGTTTTTATGCTGTGATATTTTAATTCAAAATGAATTGCTTTTTGTGTGAAATTGCACAATGAACCGATTGTTCTGGTATTTTTTTGAAAAATAAAGTCTGACCTTGTTTTTTCTTTTCCATGTTTCAAAATGGCTTGTCCTGTTTTGTTTGCTTGTAACTGCCTATAGTACTATCGTGGGACTGGGGGGGGGCTAGTAGCAGGCGGAGCGAAAGCACGCTGCCTCGCGGGGAATAGCAGAACGCTCTTGAGGCGTAACGAGATGCTTTACAAGAGAGAGTAGTAGTACCCGTCTGCAGTATCCGGGAACGCCGAAACCAATAGAGCTTATTCACGCCTAAAGGGTGTGACGGAACGCTGCCTTGTACATGGCATAGCAATTCCCACACAGGGTTCAAGTACTCCGCTTCGACAGCAGCAAGTAAATCCCACGAGGAGTGTTTCGCCTCTCGTTTGGCCGCCACGCGCTACTCCTCGGAAGAGTCGCCCAATTCTGCCAAAGAGAGTGAAATATGGGACAAAAGTTTTTACTCCTAGACAGAGTGCCCAGCACTCCTCGTCTTCTTAGAGTGTTGTTGTTAAGGAAGCATGACGTATTTCCGATAAATTGTTTTGGCTAAAGTTCTCACTTGTTTCAGCTTGTTTGCAGAAGAGCGCCACTTATTCAGGCGTGTCGTGAAACGGGTACCCGCTTTTTAAAGCAAAGCTTTCTACCTCTACCCCCCAAGGGTTCTTTCGCGACCGTTGGTGTCACCAGAAAACTCCAGCGAACAAATAAAAGAATTTACTGGCACCGCCGGGAATCGAACCTGGAACTAATAGACTAACAAGGCGAGAGCCCGTTGTCTTACCGATTTAGCTACGAGCCCACGCGAAAACGGGAAGACAAATGGTGTACTCACCAAGCACATCTACTGGTTTACCCCCTGCCTTCTCGCTGAATGCCACGTGAAAGCGTCACACGACCCCTCACGCCCGTCTAGCGGCCCTGTGCGCACCTTGCTCATGTGCTAAGAGTTACAAAAATTAAAGGAATCTCGCACCAATCCATGGAATCTCACTTTTAATACGCCAATTTGCTAAAGCCTGTTACCTCCAGTATTCACGTAAAAAATCCCAGCTTCTTGTCGTGCGCCCTCACGCCAAATCAAGGAATACATTCAAATACTCCTTGATGACCAGGCCATCACTCCAAGCCCCAGCATCAAGATCCTGGACCTACATCTCGAGGATAACACCAAGAGTGACGTCTCCTTGTAGCGCCTAAAAGCAGCAATAATCAAATCATACACATGATCAGGCGAGTTGCCACCATGAAGCGAGGCCTAAAGGAATCTGGTAGCTTTCGATTAATTGAAGCTTTTGCCCTCTCGAGAGTCACTTACGTCAACCCCCTGTCTTCTTCTCGGCGAGGAAGACATAGAGATGCTTTATATAATGATTAGAAAGGCGGTTGAGCAGGCCATTGGTCTTCTCATGAGTGCGTCCACACTGAGGCTGCTTAGCACGGGCTCCACAACACGGTGGAAGAGCTGATAGAAGGCCATCTTTCTAACCAGAAGGTCCGACTCAGAACTGCGGTGGGTAACCGCATGCTTCACCAGATTGGCTGGGCAGCCCAGAATGTCGCTCCGCTTGACGTACTCCCAGACTCTTCGTGACTAAAACTAAAGATGCTCCCTTTGCTTAGAAAGTCAAACCCCCCACATGACGAGGGTCACCGAAAAGCACGGGCTCAAGCGCTAAACACCACCCTCGGTGGGGCTCATGCAGTTATCTACAGAGACTTCTCCAAACATCGAGGGCAGCAACACGCCATCATCGTGGCTACCTCCAGAACCAGCCTCCTTGCGTGTACCTCGCTTAGGACCCAACAAATGACGGCAGCAGAAGAGGCAGCCATCACCTTGGCTCTCACTCAACCAGGGGTTCGGAGGGTAGTCACGATTCCCAGCAATCCTACTGGAATTACCAGTCGGGTTGGGTGTCATGACCTGCACTGTGCGTGCTAAAAAACTACTCCCCAAACGGTTCCATTCAGCTCATCTGGACACCCCCTCACGCTTCAATGGACGGCAACAAATACGCCCACCCAACAAGCCTGCGCTTTTACCTCCCGTGCTATGGAGCGGCACGAGGTCAGTCACCCGCTTGTCACGTCCAGGGAGATAATCCAGCATTATCGCCTTCTGAGACAGACCGTACCTTCTCCTTACCCTGTCCTTTCCAGAGAACAACAAACTACCCTACGGCTCATATATATAATCCGGGCTCCTTCCCACAGCCTACGCGTATTCACTTAATGCACCCGAAACGCTACGACGCTGAATGTAAATTTTGCTCAGAAGTAGGAACACCCCGCCCCGTAATCGGGGTGTGCGACTTTAGCCCTGAGCACCCTCCTCTCTTTCCGTCAACTACCCATTAGGGCAATGGGAGATGCTACTCTCCAGGCCCTCTCTACCTACCCAGCTTCAACGGGTGGGCAGAACACAGGCCGCGCGGACTGCACATGGGCCCCACAGAAGAAGGAATCACTCCCCAGGGCTGCACTCTGGGCCGTTCAGAAATCTGAACAGCAGTATTTCTTCCTCCTCCTTCTCAGCCGCAAGTCTCGTCGCCTCCGTCCGCGGCGCAGAGACGGAGCAGTCAGATCGCGTAACACCGGGTTGGAGCTTACTTTGATTTTATAAAAAAAAGTTTCCACTCTTGTGCTACACCAATACAACTCAACCAAACACGGTTCATGCATCATGCATTGAGTTAACCTTACCGAGAATATCTCTTCGAAGTAATAAATGGTGTGGTTAAGTGCACTTCTCTCTGGTTTTACCATTTGTAGAGCGATGTGAGTGATTTTAAGTGACGTCGCATGAGTAATCGTTATGGGTGCCGTTTACAGCTTTGCTTTCCAACCACATTCACGGGGTGGATTGGCGCGATTTTTTTACCCGAGACGCATCCGGTCACCCCCCCCCCCCCCCCTACTTCCTCTATATTTCCACGAACATTCATAATGGCCGGATATACGGATCTTTAGAATATCTTGAGCACTGGAATTGCTCTGGAAGTAGAATAAATTAGCGAGCACTGTTGCCGAATCATGGGAAGTTTCAAACGCCTCACCTCAGCCCTACCCATTGGCGCAGTCACCCCCGGATTAATACCGAGCGCTCCGCTTCCCATCATTCTGGGAATGGTAAAGGCAATGACGTTGCGTCTCACTGTTTCAGTGTGGCGTTTTCTCGCCTACAATAGACAGGAAAGCCTTTCTGCTCTGTTGAACGACCAATCTGTGGCAACTTTGCGATAGAAGTCCTTGGTCTGGTAGGTTCATATCACCAGGACCGCGTGTGTGTACCTCGCTCCTTTTTTACTGTCCCGTCGTGAGCGCTGTTTTGTTTTGTCAACTTAGCGGATGTGTACGATTACAATTTTTGCGTATTATGTAATAGTCATTGATATTATTTACTTAAGTTAAATATTTCCTGCTATAAGTAGACCATACCGGAATTCACAAGAATAGTACGATTGCTCGTACCGCAGTAAGCGCTACGTCGTATTTCGCAAATGCCCGTTTCCAACAACTCGTGCTACCCGACGTTAAAGTCACAACGACTAGGACAGTGGTTCCCAAATTGGGGTCCGCGGAACACGAGGGTAATTTAGGGGTCCGCAAAGCTCCCCCCGAAACTCTACCCCCCTCCAAATTATTTTCTTCTTTTTGTCAAACCTTGCTGGCACAGTGAAAAGGTGATTTCACTGCGTGACTTGTACTTCACGTTTCTCCACGAAATACAAAGTTTAAATTTGGATAACGTTGGCTTTATTGCGCAGCACGCGAGGTATGCGAGAAGGCCACAGACACAAAAGGCAGCATATAGGTGCTTGGGTAACTTTTAGTAGCCAGAACGAATTGTTTTACCATATCACACGCTTCAGCACAAAAGTCAGACAAGAAAAGAAAAGTGGGCACTGAGCAAATATTTGGGCGTCGATTGGTGCAAGTGCAAATTGTTTGACATTATGACAAGGGTCAACATAAATCGCGGAGTCCCCTATAACTTTAAAAAGCCCGTAAGGGATTCCCGGCCCACTCATGGTACAGAAACAATAAGGTGGGATATATCTTCCGAGAAATGCTTACCAGATATACATTTTAGAACATTACTTCATATATACGTGTAGCGACATCCTCGCCATCGTCACCATCAGTGCCACTATCATCATCATCATCATCATCATCATCATCATCATCCGCATTCTTTGACAATCACCATCAACGGCCTGGCGCTTGAGAGTTCCACGCGACACAGGGCCGCTCGTTATAGCCGGGCCTACGCGACGTAAATAAATTTGGGAAGCCGCATCCGCTTCACACCTGCTTCCTACAAAGTGGTGACCCGGACTTTCCGCTCCTGTCACCCGGCCACCGGCACCGACATGCCGACGTGGGGGGGGGGCCCATACCGGAGTTCGAGCCACGCAACCTCCGAGGTTGGTTTATCAAGCTTGAGGCTACGTTCTCACTGAACTACGTAACCATACAGCCGTTCAAGCACTCCATCCTTTGGGAAACGCTTCCGCTCGAGCTCCGCTGCGCCCTCGCCCTACTACCGCCAGGCGAAACCCCCTACGACGACCTTCGGGCTGCCGTGATCGCGCACTACGGCCTCTAAGACGACCTCTTTCGGTCTGCAGAAGAACGGGTACACGCACGCTCCGCGCACGTTTCAGAGCCCCACACTGTATCCTCTGCGCCATCGTCCTTGTCCTTTGCCAGGCCCCCTGGACTCCACTTCCAGTACGGCAGCCACATCTACACCGACAAGACTCACAGCCGACGTCTTCACGGACGCCAAACGGCCGCAGCCACCCTCCCCTTCTACTACCTCAGGCGAGGGCTCCGGTGAGCGTCTTTGCTCCGTGACTGACGACGCAATCTTTCCGAACCTTGTCGCCCGATACGCCAGCGTTGCACGTGAACTCCGCCACGACGTTGACGCAGCGCCCTCCTCTACTGCACTCACAGCCTGACTCGGGTGAAACGTACATTGTGGCCCTCTCCGCGGACACCAACAACACAGCCGCGACCAGTGCTCTGCATCAAACGCCCCGACAGCATCTCGTAAACCGCGACGTGCAGGATGACCACGATTGCGTTCGTGAAACTCAACGCCGACGTCGCCATCGACCCCGTAAGCGCCCGTCGCGGAAACGAGTTTCATCACTGGTACTTCTGCGGCGCACTCTTACGAGCCCTCATCGCCATCTTGACCAGCGTCTTTTGTACACGCGCTGTCAATGGCGACTACTGTTTTGGGCCCATCATCTGCGTTCCGGGACTTGGGCGCTTCGAACCCGCGCAACGAGGCTGCACCCGAACCAGTCCTCAAAATTTCGCCATCAAGCCTAAAAGCGTGCTCGTACTGGCAGTAAAACACGAGTTGACATACGTCACAAAAGTTGCTTCGCGTAGAGCGCCCATTCGGCAAACATCGCCTTGTCGTCTACGCAGCGGCCGCGGCTCGCGTCACTTTTACTTCGGGACTGCTACACCCTACGCCAATTCGCCCCATCCTCCACTCTCAGCCAAGACCTCCCGAGGCCCGTCTACTCCCCGGACGCTCTCGCCAGACTGACCAGGACTGCTCACTGTCTCAACGCGAATGCGGACACATCTGTTAATTGGCTGTACTGTACATACCTGTACATATTATATATATAGTTTGTTTCCCGCCACACATGTTCTACACCTGTCATCTTAACGCACTACGCGCTAGGGGGAGCCCTGTAGCGACATCATCGTCATCGTCACCATCAGTGCCACTATCATCATCATCCGCATTCTTTGACAATCAACATCAACGGACTGGCACATGAGCGTTAAACGCGACACACAGTTGGAACGTGGAGTCAGCAGCTGGGCGGCCGCTCGTTCTGGCCGGGCCTACGCGACGCCGCATCAGCTTCACGCCTGCATCCTACATACGCTACCACAGCTACAACATTCTGAAGCTGGCCACTAAGCTCTTTGAGTGATGGTAGATAGCATACATGGCATTTTTATCCTTTCGTTAGGCACAATTTTGGCAATAGAGAAACAATACGCACCATTCTTAAAAAACGATCTTTATGAAATACAAATTTATTTTGGCGCCATATTTGTGCAAATTTTTATATCTTCTTTCGTGGCGCCAACTTCCGATCACTGATGTCATCGGCTGCGAAGACATGTACTTCGGTACCACGTCGCAAATGTTTAAAAGGACTCTGCAACAATTCCGATAAACGCTTTCACTCTTTCTTTCGCGTCTGGAAACACTGCGAAAGCTATAATTATCCCCAGCACGGAGCCTCACTGCGTGATTTGCTCGTCGCGGCACAGACGCCTTCCGTTTCTGCTTTGATTTTGCGGCTGTCTTTATCAAGGGGCAATCGAATGCGTCCATTGCTGCAACTGAAGGAAAGCCGGTCGATAGCCGCTACGCCCCTATGATGACGTAATTTCAGCGGTCGAAGAATGGCAATACCGAGAAAGAGAAAAAGTCTTTTGAACGAGTTTCTAAGTTATATGATGGACATAGAGCAGTAATTTTTGGCTGAGGTACTTTGCGCCCCCTAATATAAGTAATGAATGTGTTAGTTGACCAAAAAAAGGTTGAAAAAAAGTTGAAAGAAGTGTTGCAGGTCCCTTTAAGCGTAGCTCGAGCAAAGACTGTCGTCGTAGCATTTCCTCCCGATTGGTTATTTTTACTAGTAGGCTGACATATTTATGCGACCCATTTCTCCGCTCTTTACGCCACAACATCACGATCGAGGAAATACGACTATAAAAAAATGGTGTTTCGGGATACTCTTCCTGCGCGCTAATGTTTCGGAGCAAGCCGCAGTTTGCTATATCCCTGAGGTGGCCGGCAGACTACATTTTCCATTCAGTGCAGCGCTCGTACAGGCTGCAGTTCACAGCGCCTTCCAGGTGAAGGAATGTGCGCACGCCTTGCTCAAGCGTATACTTCTCACGGAGTATGGATCATGTTATAGCATTACGCTTCGCATGCGAAATCTATCTACAGGGTTACAGCTTCCCAGCACCGACTTGCAAGCCATATTGTGACGTTTTTCTATCATTGTTTACGCCATGCCCGGAAGAACTGGAACGACGAGATTTAAAAATGCGCCCGGTGGCTCCAATCTCCCAAAACCGGTGGATGGCTTAACGGGCCGATGATGTCAGTTATTCTTTGGCCGTATCACTTACCCATTGCGGGCTCTGCCTCCCCAATAAACCCAAGATTTCCAATTAGGCTTTCAATTATTTTATTTTTAATATGAGTAAAATCCACCTTTATATACGAGCCACTTTCCTTTTCAAGGTAAGATAAAATTGCTCTACCGCTGATGCTTTCTTACGTTTTATTGGGGTAAGTAAAAAGCCACCACGCACCTTTAGTGTGGTCAGTCGCAGCGCAGTGAAGGCAGCGAACTGGTCCGCTTCAGTGATGTACGGTGTCCGCATCGTCATGGGGTAGAGCCGGTCCCGCATGACGTACTGAGAACGGAGATTCAAGCAAAAATACAGATATTGCGACGCGCAAAACGTACATGTGCCCGTATGCGCAGAAAACATGCTAGAAAGACGGGAAACTATCCAGGGAATCGGCAAGATATATAGTTCGTAGCTATGACCGAAACGTTTTTGAACCATAGAACGTTTTCTGAACGTATGACCACATCGATATACCTCTCTTATCTTGTCTAAGTTACTGCGGTTGGCAGCAACACGAATTCATTCCCTCTCATAGAATAAGTCGGGACAAAATAATTGCAGATATATATTTTAAGGGGTTCTAGGGGCACAATGTGCACGGCTCTCAATGGTGCGACATTAAACCACAGGAGAGCGGAGCTCATAAGAGCTGCTCGATTTTCCTGGATTGGTTTTTGTTGTTATTTCTGTTAAGAAAAACAAAACAAAACAAAACATTGAATTACATTGAATAAACAAATCATTGAATAAAACTCACAGCGAGTCAGCGGAGACGTAAGAAATTATTTGCCACACAATAAAAAAATTATCTTAGATGCAAAACGTGCAGTGGGGTGGAGGCCCTAAATTTAATGAATCTAAAACCTGCCATTCACTGTCAGCATCCTTGACAGCTGCCGACCCATGTCGAACAAGAAAACAAATCAGAGAAATGGTGGCTGGAATGCAACTAGGCGCCTCCACTTCACGAAAAAAGGAGAGCGAGTTCAGCTCACACGATTAGAACTTTTGATTCCCGGCCGCGGCGGCCGCTTTTCTGATGGAGGCGAAAAGCAAAAACGCCCGTGTGTACAAGATTTCGGCGCACGTTAAAGATCCCCAGGTGGTCAAAATTAATCCGGAGCCATCCACTACGGCGCGCCTCAACGCCTGCGTTGCATCTGCGCGTTAAACCCTACAATCAATCAATCAATCAATCAATCAATCAATCAATCAATCAATCAATCAATCAATCAATCAATCAATCAATCAATCAATCAATCAATCAATCAATCAATCAATCAATCAATCAATCAATCAATCAACGATTACAACTTTTCTTCTTTTTTGCAGACTAGAGAATGAGTCTATGTGGTTCCGGTGAAGCGGATTTCTAGTATACAGTGCGGAACTTTCATTTTGGGCGGTTAGCCACGTCACCAATTGCGCCAAAGTTCAAGGGCCCTTTCGGACGAGGCGCGACAATCGGTCCGAAGTGCCACAGCACAGGCGGAAACGTCGTCACAAACACGAAATAACAATCGTGAAGCATTCCTTGGCCTGAAGGTCGGGAATTAAAGCGAAGTGCAAATGTTCCGCGCTCTGCTAAAATGAGATGTCATTCAGGAGCGAAGCGAAGCGTGATGGAACGCCAAATCATTATTCGACCCACACTTCACGCTTGGCGGGGTCCAAGAAGAATTCGTTTTTTCCCCTTCATATGCATAAAGTTGGCCCACTAGTACGCACTTGTCTTCCCTGGTGGTTCGGTGAACTCTGCAACCATTGGGCTGCCGCGACACTGCCCATCAGCGATGCGCTGGAACCGTTTTGGGCGAAAATCCTGACTCCGCATACGGCCTCCGTTTTTCAGCACGACATTGTTTTCATGCCAGCAACTGCGCGAGAAACGCAATAAAATTCCGCCTACGCAAGTTTGAAAGTCTCTAAATACGCGCTGTGTGCCCTTTTCGCTGTTTAGTACATTTTTCCGAAACAGTTTTCTTTTTACTTCTCAGCCGCCGGTAGAAGTTCCGTAAAAAATTAGCAGTGGCTTAGCTCGGCTATGCCAGGATATACATAGCTTGAGCTGAGGTTCAGGTGGTTATTCTTAGGTTTCCTGGTTGTCTAGGATTAGCTGATTTTCATGCTTACTGCTGCTAAAACGATTTACAATACAATCCAATCAAGTCCATTTCAGTCCAGTCACTGCTCCCCGCTAATGCGAAGCACGGCGTCCAGGAGCCACTCGAAACGGCTATGAAGCGGCTCCGGCACCGCGTCAGACTTGGCTACTGCGCAACCGAGACGCACAGCTATAGGCACGCGCCGGCGCCAGTACGTCTGCCGCGGCTATGACGTCAATCCTCTGGAATGCGCTGACCGGCGAATGTGCGGACCGAATTCTCTACACACCCGTGGCCCTATTCTCGACTGCACAAATTGCCGACAATTCTGGCAATTTGCCGGAAGTCTTTTCTGATTTGCTTTCAAGTTTGGTCACGTGCTTCCGGTTGACAAAGCGGTTGTGTGTGCTGTCGTCATTTTGACGTTTCATGTCCATACGGACACCAGTTCTAAAGTTTGCCTTATTTCTCGTTACTAAAGGCGCATAATTCTTGGCCGGTAATAAAAAAACCAGACTAAATGCAGCATACATGAAAACGTAAGCCCGTCTTTGCTATTCAACAACAATACTGCTTGTAATACACACCCCACCCCCTCTGTGATTGGCAGAGAAGACGTGACGTAATTTAAACAGTTGGCGGGAATGATTACGTCATTCAATGGCAACTTCAGCCTGCGTAAAAGTGACGTAATGCTACGTAACAGCTTGAAAATGGCGGCTGTTTTTGTCGCAAAATAAAAGCAAAATAGGGCAAAAAATTGCCCCGGCTTACCACGCCGCGAAATGTGCGGCAATTTGCAGCAGGCGCAGTTCCGCATGCGCGCTGTTTAAAGCATGTTTCCTACCGAAACAAATTATAGTTTCAACTGCTTCCAAGTCAGCGATCATAAAGCATACAAATAACGTGAAGTGTTTGGTTTTATGTTTGGCTATAAAATAAAAATTATTTGTTTGGCGTAACCGCAACTTAAAGGGCAGTACAAGCCTCTCCATGACAAAGAGAACCCAATGCATGGCATTCGTCCACACTCGTTCTAGTAAGCTGTTGGGTCACATGATCGAACTAAAGAGAAAAATAACAAAGAAAAGTGACTCTTTGGTTCGTTACAGCGCCGATTGAAGTCGAGATTGACGAATAAAAGAATCGGCGACATCGGTGCGCTCTCCGCGGTTATCAGGCCTAGCGCTTCGCTGCTCTTATGTGTCATTGAAGCGATGGTCGCGGCCGTCTTTTTCTGTGATCAAGCCATAAACTTGTAACATAGCAGTAGACGATGGCGTGGCGCCGGTGGCGGCAGGGAAGGTGATAACGCAACAAAGCTTGCATTGAAGCAGAGAGCCCAGCTATGTTACTAAAAGCGATTGAAAGAAATAAATAGATACGGTAAAAAAAATTAGCGCCAATCCACCCCGTGAATGTGGTTGGAAAGCAAAGCTGTAAACGGCACCCATAACGATTACCCATTCGACGTCACTTAAATTCACTCACATCGCTCTACAAATAGTAAAACCATAGAGAAGTGAAATGCGCTTAACCACACCATTTATTATTTCAAAGAAATATTCTTGGTAAGGTTAAATCAATGCATGAACGGTGTTTGGTTGAGTTGTATTGGTGTAGCACAAGAGTGGGGAATTTTTTTTCTATAAAATTAAAGTAAGCTCCAACCCGGTGTTAGACGATCTGACTTCTCCGCCTCTGCGCAGCGGACGGAGGCGACGAGATTTGCGGCAGAGAAGGATGAGGAGGAGGAAGAAATACTTCTGTTCAGATTTCTGAATGGCCCAGAGTGTAGCTAGCCTGGAGGGTGATTCCTTCTTCTGTGGGGCCAATATGCAGTCCGCGCGGCCTGTGTTCTGTCCACCCGCTGAAGCTGAGTAGGTAGAGAGGGCCTGGACAGCAGCATCTCCCATTGCTCTTGTTGTATAGTTGGTGGAAAGAGAGGAGGGTGCTCAGGGCTAAAGTCGCACACCCCAAGAAGACCGCTCGGCTCTACACAGTGGCGCCAAGACGAGCCGGCATTTCGGGGAGAGAGGGGAAAAGCACCGCGCAACGCCACAAACCCAGTGATCGCGCAATGGCTCGGGCGTCAGGATCCCCACAAGTCGCACACCCCGATTACGGGGCGGAGTGTTCCTACTTCTGAGCAAAAGTTACATTCAGCGTCGTAGTGATTCGGATGCAATAAGTGAATACGCGTAGGCTGTGGGAAGGAGGCCGGATTTTATGAGCCGTAGGGTAGTTTGTTGTCCTCTGAAAAGTTCAGGGTAAGGCAAAGGTACGGTCTATTTCAGAACGCCATAATGCTGGGTTATTGCCCTGAACGTGACAAGCGGGTGACTGTCCTCGTGCGGCTCCATAGCACGGGAGGTAAAAGCGCAGGCTTGTTGGGTGGGCGTATTGCTCTCCTTTGAAGCGTGAGGGGGTGTCCAGATGAGGTGAATGGAACCGTTTGGCGAGTGGTTTTTTAGCACGCGCAGTGCAGGTGAGGATACCCAACCCGACAGGTAATCCCAGTAGGCTTGCTTGGAATCGGTGACTACCCTCCGAACCCCTGGTTGAGTGAGAACCAAGGTAATGACTGCCTATTCTGCTTCCGTAATTTCTTGGTTTCTAAGCGAGGTACACGCAAGGAGGTTGGTTCTGGAGGTAGCCACGATGATGGCGTATTGCTGCCCTCGATGTTTGGAGGCGTCTGTGTAGATAACACCATTATCCCCACCGAGGGTGGTGTTTAGCGCTTGAGCCCGTGCTTTTCGGTGACCCTCGTCATGTTAGGGGTTCATATTTCTAAGCAAAGGGATCTTTAGTTTTAGTCGCCAAGAGTCTGGGAGTATGTCAAGCGGAGTGACATTTTGGGCTGCCCAGCCAATCTGGTGAAGCATGGGGTTACCTACCGCATTTCTGAGTCGGACCTTCTGGTTAGAAAGATGACCTCCTATCAGCTCTTCCGCCGTGTTGTGGAGCCCCGTGCTAAGCCGCCTCTTTGTAGACTCACTCATGAGAAGACCAATGGCCTGCTCAACCGCCTTTCTAATCATTATATAAAGCATCTCTATGTCTTTCTTGTCGAGAAGAAGACAGGGGGTTGACGTAAGTGACTCTCGAGAGGACAAAAGCTTCAATTAATCGAAAGGTACCGGATTCCTTTAGGCCTGGCTTCTTGGTGGCAACTAGCCTGATCATGTGTGTGATTTGATTAATGCTGTTTTTGAGGCGCTGCAAGGAGACGTCACTCTTGGTGACAGCCTCGAGATGTAGGCCCAGGATCTTGAGGCTGAGGCTTGGAGTGATGGCCTGCCCATCAAGGAGTATTTGAATGTATTCCTTGATTTGGCGTGAGGGCGGACGACAAGGAGCTGTGATTTTTTACGTGAACACTGGAGGCAACAGCGTTTAGCACAGTGGCGTACTAGAAGTGAGATGCCATGCATTGGTGTGAGCTTCCTTTAAGTTTTGTAACTCTTAGCACATGAGCAAGGTGCGCACAGGGCCGCTAGACGGGCGTGAGTGGTCGTGTGACGCTTTCGCGTATCATTCAGCGAGAAGGCAGGGGGTAAACCCGTAGATGTGCTTGGTGAGTACACCATTTGTCTTCCCGTGTTCGCGTGGGCTCGTAGCTGAATCGGTAAGACAGCGGGCTCTCGCTTTGTTAGTCTATTAGTTCCAGGTTCGATTCCCGGCGGTGCCAGGATATTCTTTTATTTGTTCGCTGGAGTTTTCTGGTGACACCAACGGTCGCGAAAGAACCCTTGGGGGGTGGAGGTAAAAAGCTTTGCTTTAAAAATTGTGTGATGTTCTTTAGCTCGACATCCGCCTTTCGCACACTTTTGGATCAACGTTACTCGATCGCCTTGTGGTGTTGACGCCAAATTTGACCTCCAGAAATGTTTTTCTTGTCAGGCTCAGCTACCGTCTTAATTTTTATAGTACATGCCAAGTGTTTTTATATCTTTCTTGCACAATATTTGATACCCTGGTAGCGATCTTTACGAGTGACTCGTCAAATTACACTGCATGTCGTCATAGCTATAGGTGCAGCACGTCACTGATTGCTTACGTCGTGCTTAGGCAAAAAAAAATATGGGCGAATTTCCGGCAATTAGTACCGGCAATTTGTGCAATAGGGCCCCCGTACTCCAATTGGATTGGATTTCAATCCAACACAATCCAATTTAATCCAATGCAAGCCAATCCAATGCAAGCCAATCCTATCCAAGCCCATCCAATCCAATCCAATCCAATCCGACCCGATCCACACCAATCCAATGCTTCTCGCGCTTGCGCAGAACGGCCCTTCACGGCCCACGCGAAACTGCTCAACTTCGGCCAGTGTAGCTTACGCTACAAAAACACCCCAGCTTCGTTTCCCATGTGCAGTTCCTCCTTTAGTGTACCCACATACGCTTCTACTGGAAGCTACTTTAGACGCGGGAGCTCTTAAGAACATGGTGCAACTTGGATGCCCAGTAATGTGCAATGGAACAATGATACACTCGTCAGTGCCCTTCGTGAGTACCCGGATCGGAATCTCCGTTCATGATTCCCTATCCTCGCCCCTAGTGTGTTCGGAGTGCGATGATGGCGATGGGTCGAGATGTATGCAGGGAGAAATTGCCTTTAACAGCCATGGCACACATAGTATTCTGTGGTAAAATGTGGTGCGGCCGAGTGAACCATCAGCTTGCTCAGAAGAGCGGCGGTGACTTGCTATTCTACACGCGTTTATCCCGACGTTGTTGTCAAGTCCGTTGTTTTCGCCGCGCTCGCTTCCCATTTCAGACCCAGAGCCACGGCAAGAATTTGGTATTCGCAACTTGTTTTATTATCAGTGTTCGGAGTGTTCCTTCAGGAACTCCCAACGCCAAAGTGTAATCCTTTGTCACAAGATATCCCCGTCTTGTCAATCAACAACTAAGAGGCACAGAGCTCGGTGGTGCTAACTGAAAAAAAAAGGCTAGGGTAATAATCAAAGTGATTATACGCTATGGTTGTCAATATTCTGCCGTTCTTGGTTAGTGATCTTGGGGCGGCCGTCGTCGAGCGCCTCGTAAAGATGAGATTTTCATCAGATCAAACCACAATTGGAAGGTTCGAAAACGATGTTTCTATATAACCTTTCGTTTACGTTTCATCGAAGTTCGTATTCATGACGACCTGACGTCTTCAACTACACAGACACCACATCTCGTTTCTGTTGACACGCTGTCGTTGAGCTCGTCCATGGTTTACCTTCAACTTCGTGGCCAGCACCACCGACAGATGTGTGTCATTACGAATTTTATGTTTAAAAACAACGCGACATCTACCAGGTTCCGTGTTACAATGATCCTATAAGCATTGCATCTGGTTTTTATACAGGGTGTTTCAGCGAACACTTTCAAAAATTCTTAATAATAGGCTCTTCGAGAAAAAAAGAAACCCTCTTGAGAAGGAGATTGCTAGCTGCGGCCGACGCCAGATAGTATCAAGGGTGTGCACATTAGTTAGGTGGGTAATTAAACTCTACTAATGAACTTCTTAATTAGCGGAGTTTGGTGGTTGTTGTCAATGGTGATTTTGTCGCCCCAGAGAAGGCGATTTCATATAGGTTTTTAAAACAACGAAAAAGTCGGTGTTTAAAGCCCTGTAGCGTGAGGAAACCTGCAACGAAACTCGGCGCTGAAGGAGCGCTAAAAGTCGTGAGCGAACGCAACGTCGGCTGGTGACGTGTTTCAATGAATATATGGCGGCCAATTCGAAATGTAAGTGCAATTTTCCCTAGCTAGGAAGCCTCAGCAAGCAGCCCCAGCCGCGAAAGCCCTCCTCGCCCAGCAAACAAACCTTTCCTTTGTCTGATGCGCTTTCTAACACGCAGCGATTATAAACGAACAGCAACTAAACCTAACAAAAAAAAAAGGAACGGATGGTGACGTTTCACATCTTGCACGTCTGGTGGGCGCGTCAGATGTGGTTGAGACAATAAAAAAAGAAAAGCAAAACTGTCGCCAACGCCCACTAGGACTCCCGAAAGGGGCGACCGTGATGTGGGCAATGGCTAGCCTCTTTCTTGCGCCTACCAACGAAACAAAAGATAACGCTAGCCGTGGTATAAGGTGATCGTTGATCATTGAAAAAATACAAGAGGCGATGGAGTTGATATCAGCTGATTCCCTAGCGTGGGGAATCACCAGAGCCTTTTTGAATTGGGCGACACAGTCACACCAACACGTCATCAGCGGATGTTGCGTTTGCACTAGACTTCTGGCGCACCATGTGCGCTGCGTTTCGGTTTCATGGGGAAAAAAAACTTGATTTTTGCGGGCTTCAGGGCTCTACAGAGTGCATTTTTCTTTGCTTTAAAAACTGGTCTGTTATCGTCGTCTGCGTGGCTACAAACTCGCCATTGGCAATAACCGCCAAACTTCGCTAATTAAAAAGTTCATTAGAGAGTTTTAGTTAATTAACTATGTAATTCGCATGTTTCTCATAACTGCCGACGTCCGCCGAACCTGATAGCTTGTTCCTTAAGAGAATTTCTATTTTTCTTGAAAAGCCTACCTTCAGGAATTTTTGAAAGTGTTCACTGAAACACCCTGTAGGACCCAATCCTATTTTTGGCAGTATGGTTGACTTTCTTTCACTATGAATATGATTGCAGTGAAGCATCCTTTACAGGAGGCTGCCAATCAGCTACGTCGGTAAGAATAACGGTCAAGGAGGGACTTCCTCTTTCGAGCAACTGGTGTCGCAGATTTGTGTTGCAGCTGCTGCTCTCGTGACCACTTTCTTAATGCGAAAGCCTTAATTGGCCAATTAAGCCGAAGATACGGCGTTGGCATCAGGTGTAGCGAAGCGGCTCCTGAACCCACGTGATTGAGAATTGTTTCATAGTGATAGTGCGTGCATCGCTTTCTGATGGAGGCGAAAAGCAAAAACACCCGTGTGTACGAGATTTCGGCGCACGTTAAAGATCCCCAGGTGGTCAAAATTAATCCGGAGCCCTCCACTACGGCGCGCCTCATCGCCTGCGTTGCGTCGGCGCGTTAAACCCTACAATCAACCAGTGCGTGCATCGCAATAATTAAGGACACGAAAAATCCGAGCACACCTAAGGAGTTCCTGTGAGCTCTCAGTTGAAAGCATAATTATCCAATTGAGCACCGTTGAACACTCCTTTGAGTTTTGCACGGCGAGTAATGTTTTTGAGATCTGAAATTTGAGGTCTGTTTTTGAGATCTGTTTTTGAGGAGTACCTTATGACCTCCCAATGTCCGTCCGCGTCCATCCGTGCGCACACCACCACCAGGCGAAAATCAAGCGAAATTCGATTTCAGCCGTGAGTTGCAGTTTCATTTAGGGAATAATCAATGTGCAACTCACAGGTCAAAACGAATGACGGCCGGGCGCAAATCGGATCTCACTCGGGGTGCGACTTGGATGTCATTTCGAGTCCCCGTACTCCGCCCCCTCGCCATCATCCACGGAGTCGAGATGCTGTCATTTTTTTTGAGCGAGTATCCAAGTTATCTGATGAGCACAGAGCAGTAATTTTTGGCTGAGGTACTTTGCGACCCCCTAATCTAAGTACTGGGTGTGTTGGGTGTCTACGTTCTGCAAGCATTTAAGATTTCAAAAAAAAAGTTCAATAAAGTGTTAGGTTTCCTTTAACTAAGTCACAGCTCGAAACAGATAATCAGCCCCAACTCACCATGATGACTCGTAGCAGCACGAAGCCCGTGCTGGCTGCTATGTCCACGGCCGCAAACACGGACAACAGGAGCACAGTGCGCAGGGAGACGCTGCCCTGCAAGAAAGCAGCGGCATTACTCGTTAGCTTGCGGAGGGCGCTCGTCCACGGTTTAATCATGTGCCCCTTCACGCAGAAGCTAGTGAAGAAAAAGCAAAGCGGGTAGGCAGTCGGTAAAACAAGTGTCGGGCTAGGCACTTTTTTTTTTCCCAGGAAAGTAAAAACCGAATTGCGTACTAAAGCCAAAGACCTTAAAACAACCAATATTCAGGCCTCCTTGTGGGCCATAAACTACATCATACTACAAAACAATGGCCAATTTAGTGATAGAATCAAGGAATAGAGCGTGAAATGAGAGCACTATATGGCGCTGCGCAGGGACAGCGGTGCTGCACGCTTAGTTGCTATCACCCAGCTTCAACCAGCTTGTGAGATAGAGGATAGTCATCCAGTCAGCATGCGCTTTTCAATATTCTCGTGTTTACCGCCCAACATTTATTCTCCCGTTCGACAACATAAAACCTATCTTCGTTTTTCGTAACTCGTATATAGTGTGCGGCTATCGCAAGCCACCGCGCTCGGTTGACCTGACACGGAATGGAAAGCGCGGCGACGGCCGCCTGAGTATAGCCACCGTTACAATTTTACAATACAGTCCAATCCTGGACAATTTCCCAAAAACCGCAGGGGCAAGTTGAAACAAGTGTTCCCTACTTTAAGCCTTTGAAGCCGGTGGCCTCGAATTCGCCCTACACGTAATTGCAATACCTAGAATTACAGCCTGCAAAGGGCAAGCGTCGCCTGTCGGAATATGTTGTGAACCTGGCTTTTTGGGCCAGACATATAGCATACTCATTATTACAAAGTACGAAGCGCATGCGGAGTAGGTCGCAATGTGCTGCATATGGGAATTCTTAAAATTTTCTGGTAATTAAGGTCAGGTTATGTTTTCAATAAGCGCTTTCATTGGGCCCATCCTAGAGCTTACATGCTTGTTTATGAGTGCCAGAAACACGTTGTTCGATTTTGTACCACCACTAACTCCCTGGTGTGAAGAAATCGTGGCGTTCAGTAAATAGTAAACAGAGATATGCCGAACACACGTTTTCCTAGGATAAAAAGGTTTTGTAGCATGAGCTACACTGGCCGAGGTTGAGCAGTTTCGCGTGGCTCCTGGAGAGCCATGCTGCGCATGCGCGAGGAGCAGGGACGTCACACGGAGCACAGAACGTTGCTCGCGGCCCGGCGTCTCTCACACACCCCACGCGCCAAGCGTCTTCGCTGACCTCCGTTCCGCACGTGGCGGCCCGGTCCACTTGATGATCATGCGAAGGGTGGCCGGGTGTGGAACTGATGGCTCGTGCGTCGCAGCAACACCGGAGTGCGCCTGTGGAACCACACTCTTAGAAAGAAGGGTAGAAAAAAGAAGAAAGATTGCGAGTTTTCTCCCCCAGCCCAGCGAGTTTCTCCCTTTAGCTTATTACACGTAGCGCCCTCTGTACGGCCTCTACGGAACACGGACACGAAGAGCACGGCCTCCGCGATCGGCTGCCGATCGGCTGCCGGCTGCCGCCGGCAGCCGATCGCGGAGGCCGTGCGAAGAGCATACATTCTCCCCTGTCGTCTGCGACCTGCCGTCGGCGCCGACGCCGATAACGAAACCGTTCTTCGTTGCACAACGGCTTTCGCCGGTCGGGCGTACGCGATTATTCTGCGCAACATCGCCCGTGCCATGTGGAGCTTCCTTGTCCTCTCAGTTTTTTTTATCACCATGTGCTCGCCACGCAAACGCATGCTTATCCAGCCATGTGTTTCGCGCACATTCCGTGGTAGCCGCTGCATGCTTGCTGGGTACTGGCTGGGTACGACTCGCCTGCGCCCAGTTCAACGTTACCACCGCATTTGTGGAGCCTTTCTACTCACTCCCAAGAGTAAACGAAGACAGTGCTTATACTAAACTGTCCATTTCGTGAAGAAATGGGCAGTTTAGTATCATCGCACTGCACTTTGGTAACCCTGGTAGCATTTCGGCTGGCGTCTCCGAATGGTTGCCATACCAGCGGTGCGCTCTTCGCTAAAAGAGCAATGGCAATGTCATCACTCAAACATATACTGCCGTACTGTTTCGTAACACGTTTTTTTTCTTCTTTTAGCTATTCTACTACTTCTTACAAAACCTGAAACTAATAAAAGGTTGCAATTAGATGAGGTACATTTAACGAACAACAAAACATAGCTGAGGCTCACCCATTGCTGTGTGTTATTCGAAACAAACTACAAGCTCATTGTTCCTGCCTGCACGCTCTGCAATCAGTGTTATAAATACTTTGCGGCCGTTTAAGGTTAGTTGTGCTTTGTGCTTTGCGGAAACGTGAAAAGTGTACTATGTGTTGTGCAATGCGTGTATTATGCTTGCGCTGTTGTCTATTGCACGTAGTGTGCGTTGACAATGCCTTGAATGGAGTGTATATTGCTGTGTTGTGCTATGTTTCTTCCCAATTTGTGCCCGCCAGCGTGCGGCTTCTGTAATGTTGCTATATATACGTTAGCCATACGTTAGTCTTGATGTAAGCGCCCACTGATAGTGATGCGATGCTTAGTAGCTACCCCTCCGCATCCCCTACTGTTTTTTTGCGTCATCTATCAGTCATTTTTAAACGTTTACGATTCGAGCTCGCTAGATGGCGAGCAGGGTCATCTCTTTGCTCCGACGGATGCGGCGGATCCGTTTTTTGTGCCGCCTGCGCCGCCTTTGAGCTGAGGTGCACGATTGCAGATGATCTAGGTTTTGATTTTAAAGCAAAGCTTTTTACCTCTACCCCCCAAGGGTTCTTTCGCGACCGTTGGTGTCACCAGAAAACTCCAGCGAACAAATAAAAGAATTCACTGGCTCCGCCGGGATTCGAACCTGCAACTAATAGACTAACAAAGCGAGAGCCCGTTGTCCTACCGATTTAGCTACGAGCTCACGCGAAGACCGGAAAGACAGGTGGTGTACTCATCAAGCACATCTACGGGTTTACCCCCTGCGTTCTCGCTGAATGCCACGTGAAAGTGTCACGCGACCACTCACGCTCGTCTAGCGGCCCTGTGCGCACCTTGCTCATGTGCTAAGAGTTGCAAAAATTAAAGTAAGCTCACACCAATGCATGGCATCTCACTTCTAGTACGCCAATGTGCTAAAGCCTGTGGCCTCCAGCGTTAACGTAAACAATCACAGCTCCTTGTCGTCCGGCCTCAATCCAAACCAAGGAATATATTCAAATACTCCTTGATGGCCACGCCATCACTCCAAGCCCCAGCATCAAAATCCTGGGCCTACATCTCGAGGCTTACACCAAAAGTGAGGTCTCCTTGCAGCGCCTCAAAAACAGCATTAATAAAATAATACACAGGATCAGGCGAGTTGCCACCAAGGAGCGAGGCCTAAAGGAATCCGGTACCTTTCGATTAACTGAAGCTTTTGTCCTCTCGAGAGTTACTTACGTCAACCCCCTGTCTTCTTCTCGACAAGGAAGACATAGAGATGCTTTATATAATGACTAGAAAGGCAGTCGAGCAGGCCATTGGTCTTCTCATGAGTGCGTACACACAGAGGCTGCTTAGCACGGGGCTCCACAACACGGTGGAAGAGCTGATAGAAGGCCATCTTTTAACCAGAAGGTCCGACTCAGAACTGCGATGGGTAACCGCATGCTTCACCAGATTGGCTGGGCAGCCCAGAATGTCACTCCGCTTGACGGACTCCCAGACTCTTGGCAACTAAAACTAAAGATGCTCCCTTTGCTTAGAAATATGAACCCCTCACATGACGAGGGTAACCGAAAAGCACGGGCTCAAGCGCTAAACACCACCCTCGGTGGGGATCATCCAGTTATATACACAGACGCCTCGAAACATCGAGGGCAGCAATACGCCATCATCGTGGCTACCTCTAGAACCAACCTCCTTGCGTGTACCTCGCTAAAGACCCAAGAAATGACGGCAGCAGAAGAGGCAGCCATCACCTTGGCTCTCGCTTAACCAGGGGTTTGGAGGGTAGTCATCGATTCCCAGCAACCCTACTGGAATTGCCAGTAGGGTTGGGTGTCCTGACCTGCACTACGCGGGCTAAAAAAACACTCCTCAAACGGTTCCACTAAGCTCATCTGAACACCCCCTCACGCTTCAATGGAGGGCAACAAATACACCCAACCAACAAGCCTGCGCTTTTACCTCCCGTGCTACGGAACTGCACGAGGACAGTCACCCGCTTGTCACGTTCAGGGAGATAACCCACCATTATCGCCTTCTGCGACAGACCGTACCTTCGCCTTACCCTGATCTTTCCAGAGAACAACTACCGTACGGCTCATACAAACCGGGCTCCTTCCCACAGCCTACGCGTCTTCACTTAATGTATCCGAATCGCTACGACGCTGAATGTAAATTTTGCTCAGAAGTAGGAACACTCCGCCCCGTAATCGGGGTGTGCGACTTTAGCCCTGAGCACCCTCCTCTCTTTCCGCCAACTACCCAGCAAGAGCAATGGGAGATGCTGCTGTCCAGGCCCTCTCTACCTACACAGCTTCAGCGGGTGGACAGAACACAGGCCACGCGGACCGCATATGGGCCCCACAGAAGAAGGAATCACACCCCAGGGCTGCACTCTGGGCCGTTCAGAAATCTGAACAGAAGTATTTTTTTTTCTCCTCCTCGTTCTCTGCCGCAAATCTCGTAGCCTCCGTCCGCGGCACAGAGACGGAGAAGACAGATCGTCTAGCACCGGGTTGGAGCTTACTTTAATTTTATAAAAAAAAAGTTTCCACTCTTGTGCTACACCAATACAGCTCAACCAAACACCGTTCATGCTTCATGCATTGATTTAACCTTAACAAGAATATCTCTTTGAAGTAATAAATGGTGTGGTTAAGCGCATTTCACTTCTCTCTCGTTTTGCTATTTGTAGAGCGATGTGAGTGCATTTAAGTGACGTCGCATGGGTAATCGTTTGGGTGCCGTTTACAGCTTTGCTTTCCAACCACATTCACGGGGTGGATTGGCGCGATTTTTTTCGGTTGTAGCAAGGTATACGGTGACAAACAACAAGTCGTTCTCTAACGGCCGCATTGGATGTTTGTGATCTCGTGAGTCGGTGAACGGCAGGATTACAAGCGTTTGCGAAATTAAAGGTAGCAAAGGTGGATGCAATCGTTATGGCTTCTGCTCTGTTTACAGCGGCGCGTTCGCGCTAAACGCGTAGACGGAGCGCTTAGCGGGACGGATGCAAGTCGCGCATATACGATTGGCGTCATGGCTTGCTAACCGCAGTTCTGGTGCGCGGTAGTTAATGTTTTGGCTACTTTAGCGCATTTTAAGCGCACACAACCACAGTATCTACCTATTTGTACTTCCTCGATCCTCAAACTGATCAGCTCGCTAGGCCTTTCTTGCATAACATGCATTGCTCGTGTAGCGCAGCCAGGGGAGGAACGCTCCTCCATTAGCTCACGAAAGGGGAAATCTTCCTCCATTCCTAGGGGGAGAAACGCGCTCCTCCTAATAAAGGGAGGATATTTCTATAGGGAGCAATATATGATACACTCCTGTTTCACCCTGAAAGGAGCACTGACACGAACATTTTATGTTACACTTTTATTGCTTTTATCGATGCTTAATGGCCTCGCCAACCTGAAACAGCACTTCAAATGCTTTAGCGCACGATAGTTAATTACATTGAACGGCCTGAAAATCATTTGTTTCAAATTCCCGCGCTTTCATCCCGAACGACGCATATGACAGACTCCCTGCCTGGCCTCACCGCTTTGTGCGGACGTCACCGGCGCCCGCTTGAGAGGGTGTTGCGCCCGCTCGCCGCTCATGGGACCGCGCGCATGAAGTGACGTCACGAGCTTTTGACGAGCGCTGCCGCGTCACTTCTTTTGGCTCTCCCTGGATGATGTCACGCTGATGTCCATTTGCTGAGTGCCGCTCCGAGCGCTGCTCGGTCGGCGCGATAAATGAGATCCAATTAAACTACGTTCTTCGCGTCGCAGGGCGCTCATATTTCACCCAGGGTATTCTGTTGAGTGAAGGAAGCGAACTGTGCCATAATATTAACGCCGAAAATTGGTGTCAGTGCTCCTTTAAGGGAGAAACTTAGAGTGCAGCTTAGCTCTGGGGCGATTCGTGACGCTGCGCCGGAGCCGCTTGATAAATATACATGTACAGTGTACAGTGCTCACGGATTGAAACGCGACACTGCGAGCGCGTGGCCGCCGGCAGATGCAGCGCCGTCCGTGGACGCCCGTGGAAGCGAGGTGTTGCATTGTGGTATACCGCGAGTGTGAGGGTGGTTTGACCGTAAGCTTACTGCTTCCGGTGGCCAATGAGCGGGAGTGTGGTTCCCCACATGCAGCGACAGCGGGGCGCTGTAAGCCCGGAGCGCTTAAGGTCCCTTAGGAGCGCTGGATCGCGTTTCTGCGCCGACGGTAGTCGCCCGGCGGTGCGCGCAGCCAATTTCGTTACATCGTCTGCTCGCGCGCTGTTGTTAGGCAGGCCCTTCCGATGCGGCTCAGATAATGCGCCTATAAGGCACGGTCACGCTCATCTGAATAAAACGAACGTCTGCACGATGGAACAGCAAACTTTGTTCCAGGATTTAAACTAACAAAAAGGAAAGACGCATTAGCAATAACGTTCGCGTGTAGTGCGGGACATTAAAGGAGCCATGAAGAGAAAATGCAAGTTGGTTTTATTCGAAAGATTTCGTGTTTTATAGTGCCCCCAGCGCTTGTCCGGATACCAACGGTGCTTTATTCACTGAGAAATTAAACAATTTAGGTTAACATTTAGATTTTCCCGCTCAATCGTGCGTTTTCGTGGTCCTAAATGACATCACAGAACAGGGAGGATTTTAGAGAAGCAAAGGTCTAGCTTTGCCTGTAGTGCCAGAAAAAGCGTAGTGGCGGCGTCGTGAACTACCCAGTACGCCCGCTTGATGGCGCTGTAAACACGGCTTTGTAAACATGGCGGATGCTTTTTGCACAGGCCGCTTGAGCTCCTTAATAACATGGCTGCCCTCGCACGGCGGCCGCCGGTTCGTTGCTCCACGGCCGGACTCGACTCTCCTCCTCCCGCGCGCGAAAGGGGCGTCGAGTCCGGCCGTGGCTGCTCCTGCTGGCTCCTGGCTGGCACGCTGGTCGCGTGTTTACTTGCGCCGCGCTAGTGAAGTGATGTTACGCCAGGTGACCAGATGGCCTCGACTGGCACAGACCACAGTGAGCAGCAAGTGAGAACAAATCGTTTATTGACATCCGCAAGTTTACAGAGGCCAGGACATCATTTCATTTCGATCGCTGCAATTGTACGTCGCTTTCGTGACAACATTTTTTTTTGCCATAACAACTCGTTCACTTGCGCTAAGATTTCGAACGAAGGGCACAAATGAAGTATTGACGGCGACAACGGTTTCCTTTGCACCGTCTTTCTAGCGGAGTGCATAACACTCACCTTCTGTTTGAAGAATCGAATATTCTGGCCTCGACAGCTGCCTTCCGATGCGGAATTTCCCACATTTGTCATTCCACAAGCACTCAATTCTCGTGTTTTGCCAGTCCTCTCAACAACTGATGGACGCAAAAGCACATAACAGCAATAACAGTCACGAAACCGGTGCTCCGCGCACATTGAAACGGTCGGCCGTTGCAGCGGTTTCAATTTGAATTGGCGGCTTTGTGGTTGCGAATTCAGAAACAAGGTGGTGCACCAGTCGGCTGTTCGTAAAAAGTTGCGTACATTTTTGCTCAACAGATGTTTGATGCGGAACTTGTTAATAGTATTTTTAAATAACACATTGTAAGCGAACTGTGTGGGCTCTTTGAGTCACGGAATGAATGTTTTGTATTCTATACCAAAAGTAACATTTTGCCTGCGCCGTCTGGTGGGCTTGATGGTCGAAAACAGCGCTTTAGGTTGGTCAAGGTTGGTCACGTGGGGCGTCGATTTTTACGCCGCCTATAGGGAAGACAGGGAACGTCCAAGCTTGCGAGCCCTGATGACATCACAGGAACCGACCGCTCTGCAGCCCAGAGTACCTTCATTCACGCAGGGTAGAGACACGTATACTCTGGCGCCGCCATTTTCGGTTGCTCGCTCGCCGCCGAAGCAAGTCATTGTGTCAAAACCGCGCTAAAATTATCGCCGCAACGCGGTTTACTGAAGAAGTTTGAATCATATTGTCTGTTTCGCGTTGCTAGGTCTCATGGGAAACGAAAAGAATAACGCGTTGAGCCCGTTGGCCCAATTGCGGCGGCACGGGACCGTTCAAAGGTTGTCTCCACCCTGTACAGTGGTGTTGGTTTGATCCCGCGTTTCTTTACGTTCCGTAACCTAGATGGCGCCACCATACCGTGGCAAGCGTTTGGTTTGTTTTTGCCCGCATTTAAACCTGGCTTGTTTTTGTTCTGGGAAAAAAATATTCGTTCCCTGAAACAGTGCTCGCTCGACAAATGGGGTCACGTAAGACACCGTTGCTTGCGTCAATCGGCCAGTGTCGTCTGAGACAACCCCAAGCCCCGTAGTGCTGTGCAGCTCAACCAAGCATGCTGTGCGCAGTACGAACAGCAGAACGCATCAGTACTTCTATGTTTACATGTGCTTTCGTAACTTCCACTGTTTGTCCCATCATTCTTATTGCTTTGTAAAGAATGTGCCCTAAATTTAAGCGCAAATCGCTCGTTCGTCTAGTTTGTAAGCTCTACCTAATTTGCGTCTGCTCCTGCCAGCCTCCGCCAATCGCAGAGCTTAGCTCATGTGACATCATAGGTTCTGTTGCGGGAAATGAGCTGGTGGGTCGCATGACCATTCCCGTTTTTCCTAATTATGTAGCTTATTTGAGCGAAGTTTACGTTAAAAGTGCTGTCAGTATGATTCTAACGAGACAATCTTTTGAATGAACCAAACTTGTGTTTTCTCTTCATGGCTCCTTTAAGTACTTCGTCGGCTCTCCTCTCGCGGCCACGACAGCAGCCATTCTGCGGGGCAGACTGTCGTAGTCGTCCGCGGAACACCGTTGCGGTGGAAGGCGAGAAAGGGCTTCCTTTATTCCCCCCCCACGTTGTAATTGATGTTCATGCCCGCACCTTGCGGCGGCAAGTCAAGCACCATCACACACCTCTCCTCCAGGAGGTTAGTGAATATGCAGCAGTGTGGCTGCCGTCGTGGCCGCGAGAGGAGTGCCGACGTAGTACTACACACGAACGTGCCAGCAAATGCGTGTTTCCTTTTTGTTAGTTTACATCCTGGAATAAATTTTGGTGTTCCATCGTGCAGACGTTCGTTTTGTTCACATGAGCATGACTGTGGCTTTCATCGCATTATCCGTGCCGCATCGGAAGGGCCCGCGTAACGAGAGGGCGCGAGCAGACGATGTCGCGAAATTTGCTGCGCGCACTGCCGCGCGACTACCGCCGGCGCACAAACACGCTCCAGCGCTCCGGTGTTACAGTGCCCCGCTGTGGCGGCGGGGAACCACACTTCCGTTCATTGGCAACCAGAAGCAGCATGGAGGAATGGTCAAACCGCTGTCACCCTCGGGGTATACCACAATGCCACACCTCGCTTCCACGGGCGTCAACGGGCGGCGCTGCATGTGCCAGCAGCCAAGCGCTCGCAGTGTCGCGTTTCAATCCGTGAGCACTGTACATAATGCATATACCATGTGTGTGTCATTTAAGTAGCAATAAGCATAATAATCAAGCCAACACAGCTTGTATAATCATCCCCTAACGCGTGAGCGAAAAAATGTGTGCTGTCATGTCCATAGGGTTAATCTCATGTTCGCGGGCCTGCGCCGCTTCTCGGAAACTGTGCAAAATAGTTGAAAGTTTGTTTAGCGTTCCCCAGGCGGCGCTCTTACGCCTTCTTATTTTTCACCATGCGTGTCTGTCTTGGTCTGTCGATGATAAAACAAAAAAAAAACGCCTTCACTAGGGAGCGAAATCCCTTGTGCTGCCGCAGGCTGATTCCGGCTTTGCGCAATTATCTACTTGGATCACGGGCCCCGAAATTTTCTGAGTGGAGCATCCCACCTCTGTTCCTTCCGCATTTCGGTCTTGTGTCGTCCCCGCTGTTCCACTCCGCATTGGTACGCACTTCTGAAATTGATGACTGCACTGTAGAAGCGCCCGGACAGCGTGGCGGGACTCTCAACTGCTTATCCTTTTGTTCTGTATAATCTTCGGAAATTTACAACCACGGTATATTTTTGGAAAGTAATGTAGAAGTGAGCGCCTGACCAAAAAAAGTGCACGCAATCTTTTCTTTCCTATATCCTCCAGAGAGACAAATATCAGTAAAATAATACCTGCACCATCCGAAAATATCGTTTTTCTGTTCGCTATTTGTCTACCCGACAATTAATACGTTCTTACACTATTTCAGTTCCGCCTCGGTCAGCTATCATTGGAAAAATGCAGCAAGTATGAAGCGAGCGACCCATTGCCCGAGATCCTCAGTGCGCCCCAGAACTTGCGCTCCGTCGCGGCTAGGTGGGAGCGAAACGGCTCTTGAAAGACAACCGGCAAGCTGACAGACACACGTCGTAGAAGTGGGTGCAGCGTTCGCGACTCGCTGGCGACACGCGAGCATTGACGTAGGGCGAGATGTCCGCCGGCGCTCGCCACATAGCGGATAAGTGCCTGAACTCAGCTTCCCTACAATCTAATCATGGGAACCCATAATGTAACTTCTAAACGAAAGTAACCTATAGCACAAAGGTTACAATGAAACTAACTTTATATTTTCTTTATCCCAGTCCATTTCAAGGGTTACAGGAGTGAAGTTAAAAGCGGCGTAAGGGTTACGTCCCCGATTTAAAGGTTACTTCAACAAAATCTGGCATCTAACTTTTACGTTGTAACCTATGAAACGCCCGGTAACCTATAAGAGATGCTTGTCGCGCCGTCTCGCAAGGCGACCGGTGATTTCTCCGTTGCATGACGGGATATAGAGAAATGGCGGCGCCTGCAGGCCCGGTGGCCGCGTTTTCGCGCCGCTCGAGCCTTTTTACCACTGTGATGCCCCTACGATGAAGCGAGGATCCCTGTTACAAGACTTGTTTGTCGGCGTGAGTCGCGCAGGCTGCGGCGAGCTTGTTTGTGACTGGCAGCTCTACACGGCCCGTTTTTCTACGACCAGCATCAAGTTCGCATGTTCTACGACCAGCATCAAGTTCGCCCCGGCGCCAGTGAAAGCGAACTCGGTGAGTATATTACCGTAACGGTTTCCGTGTTTTCATTGCATGTATCTTTTCGCTGGGGGCTTTTCAATTTGAAATTGCAGCATTCGAAAGGGATTTTGGTTACCTGACTGGTTGCTTCGCTTGATGTTTTCTGTTGTCCACGGCGGCAATTGAATGAAATCACGGAATTGCGTTCGTTGCGTCCGATTAGAGCGGACGATCGGGCAAGCCCGCGCATTGTAACAGATAACGGCGCTCATGACGAGCTTTCTGCGCTGTTTGCGCGCCTTCGTCATGTGTTCAGCGTTTTGTTTACGCTGTTGGCTGCATCGGGCGCACATCACGAGTTATCGGCCCATGTAATTGTCAGGTAGCTCTGTTTCAATAATTGAATTTTTCCCATTAAACTCTGATATTATCGCGCTATTCTGCGGGTGTTATCATTTTTGTTTCAGCCGTCGGGGAATGTTATTTTTCTCGCTGCATATCTTCGGAATGGTGTCTAGGGGCCCTATTGTCGACTGCACAAATTACCGGCAATTCAGGCAATTTTCCGGAAGTCTTTTCTGATTGGCTTTCAACTTTGGTCACGTGCTTCCGGTTGACAAAGCGGTTGTGTGTGCTGTCGTCATTTTGACGTTGCATGTCGTTTACGGACACCAGTTCTAAAGTTTGCCTTATTTCTCGTTATTAAAGGCGCATAATTCTTGGCCGGCAATGAAAAACCAGACTAAATGCAGCGGAAATGACAACGTAAGCCTGTCTTTGCTATTCAACAACAATACTGCTTGTAATACACACCCCCTCTGTGATTGGCTGATAAGGCGTGACGTAATTTAAACAGTTCGCGGGAACGACTACGTCATGCATTGGCAACTTCAGCCTGCGTAAAACTGACGTAATGCTACGTAACAGCTTGAAAATGGCGGCTGTTTTTGTCGCAAAAAACAAGCAAAATAGGGCAAAAAATGATCCCGGCTTACGGCGCCGCGAAATGTGCGGCAATCCGCCTCTTTCACAACCCCACTGCGCATGCGCAATCCCCTAGCGGCCAAGTCCCTAAGCAGTCCAGTAGGGGCAGCAGACGACATTCCCCACAGCTCCCGCACAAGCGGGAAGGGGTCGTGGTTGTATTTACATCGTTTGATTTTTTGTGTGTGCTCGTTGTGCGCGGAACAATGCCCACAACTTGTGCTGCGTTCCGCTGTAACTCGGAGTGCCGAAAAGGGAACGGTGTCGGCTTCTATCGCTTCCCGTCGGCCGCACGCGATCGGCTACGGCGGTTTGCGTCGCTCGCGTCGGCTCGGGTGATGGGAACTAGCATGCCGATGGGTTTAGCATCCTGGCGGATAGTTGATCGCTGCTATCTGTGCAACTGAGAATGACAATCCGCAACAGAACTTTTCACTACACTATCATCCCCTTTCTCGCATGTGGAACTCTATTTAGGTTATAACTGCCGTTTGAGCGATCGGTGATCAAGACACCTGCGTAGCCTGTTTCGATGCTTCCGCGCAGGTATCGCCATCTTTCGGCCGCTCGGCGCACCGCGCGCCGCGGCGACCGGTCAGCGTAGGCTTGCATCCCGGCAGATATATCTGATCGCCGCTTTTAAAATAAGCCCTGACAACAATCCCTAGCACAATTTTTCACTACACTAAGACCTACTTTCTCGCATGTAGAACTTTTTAGCGATCAGATTGATTCAGAAGAGCAGCGACAAGCGCGGTTGCTACCGTGGTCTGCGCCGGTTCGAGCCGCTGAGTGTGCCGAGCTGGCAGGCGCGGCCGGCGTGTGCGCGGACTGTTTCCGAAGGCAGAAAACGCTTCACGATTGCTTGCTTTATCTATTTCTTGTGAACAAACGCGCAGAATCTACAACTTCAGCTCCGCGATCATCGTAGTTGACCATGGGGCAAAAACAGTGGGCGGAGCGACGCCGTCATGCGCGCATCGGGCCGTCTCAAATTCACGCGTACGACTAGTCGTGGCAACAGTAGTAACGATCAGTCGCATGCGAATCGCGTGCACCAATCGTACATGCGTCCAGCGCTTAAAGGCATTTTGCGAACTGCCGGCCTTTGTTGAGCTGGCGATCGCACTTCATGCCAGACGACTCCAAGTACTGCTCGCTCTGCTGCTCGGACGGCACACGGATCTGTCCGAGATTTCTCTGCCAGCCCTCATTCAGTGATAAGAAGCCGCCTGGTATTATGTGATGACCAGGGGCTGTCATCCACCAACACAGAAGAAAAACTTGGGCTGCTCCTCGCCGTAATGTGGGATTGTCGTGCATACAACGAGAACGCAGCCGGAGGAAACGCCGGCAAACCCTACAGCTTCAACTTCCGCTAGGCACGCTAGGTGGCAGCACACCGCAATGAAAGAGGCGGATTTGCAGCAGGCGCAGTTTCGCATGCGCGCTGTTTAAAGCATGTTTCCTACCGAAACAAATTATAGTTTCAACTGCTTCCAAGTCAGCGATCATGGAACATACAAATAACATGCAGTATTTTGCTTTTATGTTTGGCAATAAAATAAAAATTGTTTGTTTGGAGTAACCGCAACATAAGAGGGCAGTACAAGCCTCTCCATGAAAAGAGAACCCAATCCATAGCATTTGTCCATACTTGTCCTAGTAAGCTGTTGGGTCACATGATCGAAGTCAAGAGGAAAAATAACAATGAAAAGTGACTATATTGTTCATTACAGCGCTGATCGCGGTTGAGCTTGACGAATGAGTGAATCGGCGACATCGGTGCGCTCCGCGGTTATCAGGCGTAGCGCTTCGCTGCTCTTATGTGTCATAGAAGCGATGGTCGCGGCCGTCTTTTTCTGTGATCGCGCCATAAACTTGTAACATAGCAGGAGACGATGGCGTGGCGGCGGTGGCGGCAGGGAAGGTGATAACGCAACAAAGCTTGCATTGAAGCAGAGAGCCCAGCTATGTAATAAAAGCGATTGAAAGAAATAAATAGATAGGGTAAAAAATTGTTTGGTGTTTTTTAGCTCAACATGTGCCTTTCGGTCGCTTTTGGATCAACGTTACTCGATCACCTTGTGGTGTTGACGCCAATTTTGACTGGCAGAAATGTGTTTCTCTTGCCAGCCTCAGCTACTGTCTTAATTTTTATAGGACGTGCCAAGTGTTTTTATATCTTTCTTGCACAATATTTGATACCTTGGTAGCGATCTTTACGAGTGACTCGTCAAATTACACTGCATGGCGTCATAGCTATAATTGCAGCACGTCACTGATTGCTTACGTCGTGCTTACGCAAAAAAACATGGGCGAAATGCCGGCAATTTAGGCAATTTTCCGGAAGTCTTTTCTGATTGGCTTTCAATTTTGGTCACGTGCTTCCGGCTGACAAAGCGGTTGTGTGTGGTGTCGTCATTTTGACGTTTCATGTCGTCAACGGACACCAGTTCTAAAGTTTGCCTTATTTCTCGTTACTAAAGGCGCATAATTCTTGGCCGGCAATGAAAAACCAGACAAAATGCGGCGGACATGACAACGTAAGCCTGTCTTTGCTATTCAACAACAATACTGCTTGTAATACACACCCCCTCTGTGATTGGCTGAGAAGGCGTGACGTAATTTAAACAGTTGGCGGGAACGATTACGTCATGCATTGGCAACTTCAGCCTGCGTAAAAGTGACGTAATGCTACGTAACAGCATGAAAATGGCGGTTGTTTTTGTCGCAAAATACAATCAAAATAGGGCACAATATTGCCCCGGCTTACGGCGCCGCGAAATGTGCGGCAATTTGCAGCAGGCGCAGTTTCGCATGCGCGCTGTTTAAAGCATGTTTCCTACCGAAACAAATTATAGTTTCAACTGCTTCCAAGTCAGCGATCATGCGACATACAAATAACATGCAGTATTTTGCTTTTATGTTTGGCAATGAAATAAAAAAATATTTGTTTGGCGTAACCGCAACATAAGAGGGCAGTACAAGCCTCTCCATGACAAAGAGAACCCAATGCATGGCATTTGTCCATACTTGTCCTAGTAAGCTGTTGGGTCACATGATCGAACTCAAGAGAAAAATAACAATGAAAAGTGACTATTTAGTTCATTACAGCGCTGATTGCAGTCGAGCTTGACGAATGAGTGAATCGGTGACATCGGTGTGCTCCGCGGTTATCAGGCGTAGCGCTTCGCTGCTCTTATGTGTCATAGAAGCGATAGTCGCGGCCGTCTTTTTCTGTGATCACGCCATAAACTTGTAACATAGCAGCAGACGATGGCGTGGCGGCGGTGGCGGCAGGGAAGGTGATAACGCAACAAAGCTTGCATTGAAGCAGAGAGCCCAGCTATGTTAATAAAAGCGATTGAAAGAAATAAATAGATACGGTAAAAAAATTTGCGTGATGTTCTTTAGCTCGACATCCGGCTTTCGCTCGCTTTTAAATCAACGTTACTCGATCGCCTTGTGGTGTTGACGCCAAATTTGACCTCCAGAAATGTGTTTTTCTTGTCAGCCTCAGCTACCGTCTTAATTTTTATAGTACATGCCAAGTGTTTTTATATCTTTCTTGCACAATATTTGATACCTTGGTAGCGATCGTTATGAGTGACTCGTCAAATTACACTGCATGTCGTCATAGCTATAGGTGAAGCACGTCACTGATTGCTTACGTCGTGCTTACGCAAAAAAACATGGGCGAAATGCCGGCAATTTGTGCAGTCGAGAATAGGGCCCTAGTTTATTGCTCTTGTAGGACTATATCCGGTTAAACACAAGGTGTGTGCTGCAGAAATGTAGTCCGCTAAATGCTGCCCGAAAACATTTTTAAACTCACTTTTGTCCAGCGGAAGCCTCTTTTTTGCGAAATATTGCCCTCTGGCATAGTAAAGAGTTTTTCATGAGTACAAGAGCCTTCACTTTGGTCATTTTTTTCCTTGAGTGAGTAAATTTGGTGTTAGACATTTTGAGACAGCGGGTCATTTTCACCATGTGAAGTGGGTTCATTATTCTCATTTGCACAAATCAGTCGTTTATTTATTCGCGTGGTAATGCAGAGCAAATTGTTGTTTCGCGTGATACAAGTGTAATGCAGTAAAATGACCTAAAGAATGGTGGCATGTATGAGCCAGCATGCAGGCTGTTTGATTGTTGTGTTTTTTTTTTTTGATGATACCAAAATTGTGACGAATTTGGTTACAGGATGGGCTGGCGAAGTTTCACAGAGACAGATGCAGGTGTAATAATGGGGGCTGCACCCTCATCGGTTCCTGGCGATTCGAAAAGTGTGGTTGCATCTGGCTACCTATGCTATGACTTTTCAGCACTACTGTTTTTCTTGCAGGCACTGATCCTTGATCTGACAACCAGGACTCCCCTGTGTATGACAACAGTTGAAATAGAGTCTGATTTCAGTGGAAACAGCCGTATGAAAATTCAATAAATAAAACACATTCATTCAAATATTCTTTGTAAAGACGGCAACCAGGCCTGCGCAGACAAAAGTATGATTCACTTGTAAAAATGCGAGGCCTTTCTTCGAGTGTTATGGTGTTATATTTCGTATCTTACTTTGCCTCATGTTTAGTGACTTTTTCAATCAGTTCAATACTGCATGTAGGTTATGAATTTACATAACGATGTCCTCAGCATGGAGCTTTGTAGTGTTTGATCAACTGTAGGTATTCTATAAGATGGGTAGTTTTGCAGAGCCAAAAAGAAAAAGAGCTTTTTTTCCGGAAAAAAGCTCTTATAACGAAAAAGAGCTCTTTAATAAAGCTCCAGTTGTTAGTGAGTGCTTGTGTTGGGTTCTTTTCTTCGTCTTATAGTTTGCGGTGTTCTTTCATTATGAATGCATACCAGCTGCCAGTTGTCAAGCCTATTGCAATTTAACCCAAATAACCCTTCGGGTCATTACAGATACAGACCTCCTGGAAATGCCACTTGAAGATCGGTGAAAGTGTAGATGGATCCACTCCCACAACACATCTGGACGAAGAAAAAATGTAAGTTTGCGATTCCTTTTTACTAATAGCCGAGGAAGAAACCACCGATCAGAACACTTTACTGAAATGAAAAACTTTTCGGCTTCCACATTGGATCCTTGTTCAAAATTAAACTTCCAGTACGAAGGGGAGGTGGGGGATGTTTAATTACAGCCAAAAATGTGACGCAGACGGCATCAGAATCATGAAAGCACGTTTCCTGGGTTTAGTGCGACGTTCGCTCTGTTGCGTGTACTAGTAATTCGACATGAAGGCGCGGAAATGTTTTTGTTTTCTCTTTTGCAAATGTATGTCCAGCACTCTAGTTTACCTCGTTGCCCAAAGTTTCTGCCTGTTCTGGGTATTCATGCAGAAACATTGCGCGAGATAAACTGGAACATGGCATGATTAAAATTCTAGAGGGTTGGCCGGTATGACTACAGTGGTTTCGCGTTGTCTGAACAATGCGGCAAAATTACTCAGTGTAACGATTACTGAAGTGATGTGAAATTATTTGAAAGGCCGTAAATCACTCTATCTCTGGTGTGGCCTTTCCTTTCATTCTCTGGTCTGCGTCTTCATTTCGGTGCAATATATCTTTTGTACTTCACATGCCTGTGGTTTGGTGTGAGGGGCTTATGGTTGCACTGGATTTTGTTCTTATTCTGAAATTTTGTGTAGATGGCTCTTCAAGCTGGGGGAATCCAAGTGACTGCCCCTCACATATACGCCTCCATCTACGGCAGCAGGGAACACGTTATTCAGATGACCTCGGGAAATCTTCAGCGTGCCCTGATTTTGTGCCTGCTTGTGTACTACGTAAATTGCGAAGCTTATATCTCTGAATTTTTCCAAGTGCTTTTTTTCATGCAGGGAGGTTTACTTCCCATTGAAAGTTTGTTCAAAAGACAGATTACAATCGGCCTAAAAACTTGTTGGTGCTGCATAAAAAAAGATAACTTGGATAATCACAACTCAGGTGGATTTGCAAAGAGGAACCTAAGAGGGAAGTGTTAAAGATTGATTCGTAAATACGAATGAATTTCGGGTGTAATATTAGAGACTCTGAGTGACACGGAGAATGTAGCGAATATAGCCATTGCTTTGTATGAAACAGTGATTTTTTAATAAATGTTTTTTTTGCACTTTCCCACATTCCGCGTTTTTTCTGAAAATAACGCTGTACTTGACAATAACGCTGTATATTAAGAGAACATTTTCAAGCTTTCTGGCACCGCGATTTTAGGAATTATAAAAGTAACTTCTTTTAGCCACAGCCGTGTGGCCGGCACTTCATTCAAGGGACGAACAAAAGACACCCAAGGCTTTCCCAGTTCAGACGGCACAATGGAGAGCATGGTCGCACATATCGTCTTCCACTGACGCACTGTTTGTTTACCACGCGGGAATGCGCCTTCGGGGTCTCGCCACAGCGGCGCCGGCGAAAGCGCGCGTGGCACGCAACATGACACCTTCCAGGTTTGTGGCCTTGGACGGCGGTAGATGTCACTTATTTAAAGGTATACATGCTCAAAGCTGCAAAGTAACCTATAACTAAGTAACCCTTCCGTGTATACGTATATAAAGGTTACTAAGATGTATGTTACTTTTGTGCCTTATAAATTATAGGTTACAAAAATCGAAAATGTGCACCGCTATTAAGGGTTACCCAGCTTAGAGTGTACCCTTCCCATTGAAAAGCGCGCGACGCGTTAGGCAATGTTTATAAAGGCGGCGTTGATCAAGCTTTTCTAGACAATCAGGAAAGCTAAGAATAACCATCTGAACCTTAGCTCACGCTACGTATATCCTGGCATAGTCGAGCTAAGCCACTGCTAATTTTTTTAAAACGGCTTTCACGCTGGCCAAAGCTGTTTCAGCTACCACGGGGATTTTGAGTACAGCCACAAGCACAAGCAAAGCGGCCTTATCTTCTACCGTAGATAAAGGTGAAGATTGTAATAGTGCCTGCGGCCATCACCACTGCAAAAAAAAAAAAAAAAGCCACCAAGCGTACAAAACTAAACAGGTACGGCGGACGCTAGCTCGAACAAGGCTGAAATGGTTTCCTGGTTCAGAATGACAGGTTTAGATGTCCTCCTCAATTTTTTTTCAGGAAGCTTAGCAAGAAAAAATAAAGATTTCTGCACTGTTAAAACGTCATTTTAGGATGGTATACTTTCTCCTTGTCGTGGAATAGACGCGCGTATTTATTCCAGACATTTATTAGAAATGAAGGATTCGATATCCCGAATTGGCGACATGCCAAAAATTATGCGGAAAGCAATTTTACGACCAAAAGAACGATACACCTAGTCGCACAGATCAAACAAACCAAAATAAAGCCCAAAACAATCAAGCATCCCTCCGTCTAACGAGGAGGATGGTTGAACGTGAAGCTTTCTGGTAACGAATTATTTGGTTGTCGTCTGAGTTTGTACTGAGTTTCGACCATGTGGAAATGGAGCAATCGGGGATAGACGCCGGGTTCACAATGCGAGTAACCCAGGTTCGATTCCGGCCACTGAAGCGGTTTTTCTTCTTTCACTTCACCCACGATCATTCATCATCATCGTCAGATAAAGTTGGCTTTCCTGCGGGGCGTCTTCGCGTTACAGGCGCCATCAGTGAGAACACTAAAGCTTCGCTTTAAAAGATCCTTTGGTCGTGGCTTTCATACTGCAGAAGTCAAAGGCCTGCTTGCTAGGGAAAACTCATCGCTGTGCCCCTGCGTGCGCGGGCGCAGCTAGCCGAAGAAGACGAGAGGTCTATCGTTATAGATTGCAATTTATTTTATAAGACACGAAACAGAAAATTTTTGGGAGATTGTTTAATAAACCTGCGCCATATTTCTGCAAAGTAGTCATTATTGCGAATGTTTTTTTAATTCACCTTCACGACCTGGATGTGTAGGACATGCCCATTTTTGCCCCTTATCCCACATTTTGCAGCAGTGTGTATAAACTTGCTCCTTTGTAGTGCAGACTCAAGCGCCCAAGATAGTTCGTTGCGCTTAGATTTGAATTTCCCGCCCTAAGTTTCCTCACTACCTCCACTACCACCTCCTCCTCCTCCTCCACATTACCTTGAACGCATCCATTCCATTCCGCGTCAGAGCTGGAGGACTGCGGCGACCGCAGCAGTATATAAAGTGAGTGAGAGAGGGGAGAATTACTTACATCGTCCTTTGCCTGCTTGAGAGCGAACGCCATCCACCACCAGCTGAGGATGTAGATGATCACGAACACGACGCTCAGGGCCAGCGTCGTCCGCGCGGAGGTCAGTTCCACTGCGATGCACACATGGGGAACGGGCAACGAAGGGGGATGAGACGACCCGTTAGCCGCTCTCAGGTGTTCGGGATGTTTACACGCCCATACATTTTTAACCATGCCTTGCCTACACTCAGATCCCGATTGCTTGATCAATGTTCGTCTCGTTTGCGTATCTATTTATTGAACGCATTTCTCTTTCGCCGTGCTATTCTATTAACTTTTTTGGCGCGTAGTCTCGAGCCCTGCAACTTTCATTTTTGAATTAACTACGCCGTGTAGCGAACACGGACAAAAAAGAACAAAAGAGAAAAGACAGACAAGACAGCGCTGCCCAACAAATGCCTCTTTTTTTACCTTTTTGAGTGCGCTGTAATAAATTTAGAAATGGAGCAATACCAACTCGCCGAGCATGCTGTCTCGATGCATTTTCCATGGCTGACATTTTGAATTGTCCCTGACGCTCTCGCTCCCTCCCTCCCTAAGGGTTGGCAACTGCCAACCCTTATTTTGTCTTAATTCACCGAGCCCCTCATTTCGCATTTTGCTGAATTGCTATATATATATATATATATATATATATATATATATATATATACATTGAAACAGATAGAGAATTTGGAAAGAAAGAAAGAAAGAAAGCGGAGAAAAAATCGCCCCACCGGTAGCATAGTGGTTATCGCACCAGACTATTCTGGAGGTCGTGGGTTCGGATCCCACCTGGCGGGCATTTTTTCTCCGCTTTCTGTCTTTCTTTCCAAATTCTTTATCTATATATAATTTCCTTATCTTTATCATTTCCTTACTATATATATATATATATATATATATATATATATATATATATATATATATATATATATATATATATATATAGTAAGGAAATGAGGGGCTCGTTGAGGAAATACAGAAAGATAGGTCGGCAGTCTACAACGCCAAAGGAGGCATCATAGGGGTGTGGTTAGGATCTTTTTTTACTACGGTTAATGAAGTTAAAATTTTTTTTAAATATACGGGATAAAGAAAGAAAGAAAAACACGTGCCCAGAGTGGGGACCGAACCCACGCCTTTTGATTAGATCTCGAATGCCTTATCAATTCGGCTATCTGGGCGACTGTGTTCTCCTTCACTTCTCCCCGTGTCGTCAGAGTGGCGCTGGCTACCAGCCTCAAGCGTCAGATACACTTCTAGTAAATATAAATACCCCAGAAAGTGAAGGGGAACACAGTCGCCCAGGTAGCCGAATTGGTAAGGCATTCGAGGTCTAATCGAAAGGCGTGGGTTCGGTCCCCACTCTTGGGCGCGTGTTTTTCTTTCTTTTTTTCTTCCGTATATTTAAAAAAATGTTAACTTCATTAACCGTAGTAAAAAAAGAGCCTAACCACACCCCTATGCCTCCTTTGGCGTTGTAGACTGCCGACCTATCTTTCTGTATATATATAGGCTCTTTTTTTACTACGGTTAGTGAAGCTAACATAAATATATATATATATATATATATATATATATATATATATATATATAGGAAAATGAGGGGCTCCGTGAAATAAGACAGAAAATAAGGGTTGGCAGTCAAGAAAACCTCTGAAGCAAAGAAAGGGGAGGTTGTAGTGGGTCATAGAAAGAGATGAAGACTTTTTTGAGTCGAAAAGAAAGTGGTGAAAAAATTCCCGCCGGGTGGGATCCGAACCCACGACCTCCAGAATACCGGTCTGGTGCGATAACCACTACGCTACCGGCGGGGCTGTTTCCCCAGCACTTTCTCGGGTATTTATGTTAAGGTATTTTTGTTTCCTACACTTGGGGGTGGTAGCCAGCGCCACTCGGACTACTCGGGGTGAAGGGGACCTTCTTTTTAACCCCCGGGCCGTGACTCGAGTGTCTACGACCTGTCGAGAGTGGTCGACCAGCGTTGAACCCTCTTAAGCTCCCTTTGGCACTAAGACTGCCAGAACAGAGGCCCTCGCTAAGCATGTAGCGAATCAGAAAATGGGAAAATGAGGGGCTCCGTGAAATAAGACAGAAAATAAGGGTTGGCAGTCAAGAAAACCTCTGAAAGCAAAGGGGAGGTTGTAGTGGGTCATAGAAAGAGATGAAGAGTTTTTTTAGTCGAAAAGAAAGTGGTGAAAAAATGCCCGCCGGGTGGGATCCGAACCCACGACCTCCAGAATACCGGTCTGGTGCGATAACCACTACGCTACCGGTGGGGCTGTTTCCTCAGCACTTTCTCGGGTATTTATGTTAAGGTATTTTTGTTTCCTACACTTGGGGGTGGTTGCCAGCGCCTTTTCGACTAAAAAAATTCTTCATCTCTTTCTATGACCCACCACAACCTCCCCTTTGCTTTCAGAGGTTTTCTTGACTGCCAACCCTTATTTTCTGTCTTATTTCACGGAGCCCCTCATTTTCCCATTTTCTGATTCGCTACATGCTTAGCGAGGGCCTCTGTTCTGGCAGTCTTAGTGCCAAAGGGAGCTTAAGAGGGTTCAACGCTGGTCGACCACTCTCGACAGGTCGTAGACACTCGAGTCACGGCCCGGGGGTTAAAAAGAAGGTCCCCTTCACCCCGAGTAGTCCGAGTGGCGCTGGCTACCACCCCAAAGTGTAGGAAACAAAACTACCTTGACATAAATACCCGAGAAAGTGCTGGGGAAACAGTCCCGCCGGTAGCGTAGTGGTTATCGCACCAGACCGGTATTCTGGAGGTCGTGGGTTCGGATCCCACCCGGCAGGAATTTTTTCACCACTTTCTGTTCAACTCAAAAAATTCTTCATCTCTTTCTATGACCCACCACAACCTCCCCTTTGCTTTCAGAGGTTTTCTTGACTGTCAACCCTTATTTTCTATATATATATATATATATATATATATATATATATATATATATATATATATATATATAAATGAGTGGCGCTGGCTACCACCCTCAAGCGTCACCGATGGTTGTGGTAAATACCCCAGAACGTGACGGAGTACCCAGTCGCTCAGATAGCTGAATTGGTAAGGAATCTGAGATATAATCGGAAGACGTGGGTTTGGTCCCCACTCTGGACGAGTGTTTTATTCACTTCCTTTCTTATAAAAATTAAAATTTTACCTTCACTAATCGTAATAACAAAAGCCTAAAACTTCCCCTATGCCTCCCTTGGCGTTGTAGACTGCAGGCCTTTCCTGGTGTATATATACCTCTATAATTCTATGATCCCTGCAGGCCATATGCCCTGATCTATTTGTGTTACCTGCTTGTTTACATTCATCCTAAATATTTCAAGTTGCGATTTAAGCGAAAAGCTGATGTTGAAAATGAGAAATAATCAATATATCAAATTCACGCTCGAGCACACATCAGCCGCGGCTAGTTGTGTTCAAATAAACTTGCCATTCGGTGGCTTCTGCACATACATACTGTCCTGAGCGATCCACGTGGTGGCACAATGCTGTTCGTCTGCTGTGTATGGCTTTACCTTACGAAAAATACGGTTAACAATAAAGTCCGAACGTGTTGATTTACTATTTAGGCGACTGGCGTACCCTTGTAGATAAGTTGATGAAAGGGCGAGGTAGAACCGTGAAGCCAGGAAGATAAACGAAGCTGTACGGTGCCAACGACGCGGAAAAAAGGCGGCACGAAGCAGTCGCCCGTCTGGGATCAGCTGTCTCTCGCTTGTCACGTTTCTGTCGCACGCCTCCATTTTCCTTCCTCGTGACCAGACTTCCTTTCCTTGGTCCCGTTTCCGTTCCTTTGGTATACAGGTGCTGGAACACGGATAACTATTTCCCCGCCAGGCACCCAACGAGAGAAGCATCAACCACTCGATCATAAACTCATCCCAAACCCAAGAAGACGATTGGGATTTGTAGTTTGACACATACAGCACGAGAACGCAGAAGGAACGGAAGGAATAAGACTTCCACGAAGGAGCCATCATAGCCTTCTGCAAGGAAAGCAGAGTGAAACCCTAACGTTTTACATGTTTCCTAACGAAGCTGACATCTTCGGACGTGCAACGACACGCCGATGACGGTGGAAATAAGGTCAGCACTGTCAGAGCGACAAAACCGATTTTCACTTGTCAATAAAATAAGCAGCCCTAGCGTGACACCGAGCTAGTAAAATGGCTGTGAAATGTAAAGTACACCCCGAAGGGTTCAATTTCTGGAGCCTTCGGTTTTATTTTTTGTATTGCCAACCGACTTACAAACAAGCTATGGCAACTGAAGGCTTCAGTCAAGCGTAGTGCCTAAAACGGTTGTCAATGTGTGCGGCAGCTTTAAAAGGCTTGGCAACAACTCATCGAGACAGCTGCGAGACAGCCGCCTCTACTGGCTTGCACCGGGTCGCTAAAAAAGACTAGCAACGCTGCAAACAAAGGGGGAAACGCGCTCGACGAAACTTGATGTCGTACACATGGTTCGTGTCTGGCTTGTCTGAACCGCGAATGAAGCATGTGTGCTGCATACAAGCAGGCTGCGACGTTTCATTAAATTTTTCATATTAACAGCGCTACCGACACAGACAGAAGGAAGAGGGCACAAACACGGCGGTGTTTGTGCCCTCGTTCTTTCTCGCTGTTTGAGCGAGAAATAAGGGCTGCATGCTTTGTCAGATAGCACAGCAGCTAATGGCTCATGTGTTGTTTCTAAGGATGTTTAACCTCTCTTCGGCACGCTTCATCAGGTAGGCGTTCAGTTCAAGCGAAAGCTTGCGGTGCGTCCTAAAAATATATTGGGCTTTCAATTTTTCAAGTTGGTTTGGTAGAATTTTCAGCGATTTGTTGTGTTCTTCACATTCCGGGTTGTTCTATCGGGTGACTAATTAGTGACATATCCAGATTATGACTCACAGGCCGGCATCATTAGATATACATCCTCGTTAGATCCTATATACATCCTACATGTAAGCACTCGTCCCGTGCAGTTCTCTCCTTCGTCTTGTGTTTTTTTGCTTATTTTCTATCAATTCTCCCTACAAACTCGCGCATCTGTCGTTGCTCCTAATATACATATGTCCTCGTTGCTGGCATTTCCATATAATTTCACCGAAAGATAGTAATATGCGATCGCCACGCCGCTCAGATCCCTAAGTTGCAATGGGCTGAATTCCGACCATAGCACGCGCATAAGCTTTGGGCCGAAGAGCGAGTACTCACGCAGAAAGGACTCGAGGTCCCCCTTGAGGTTTGTGAGCGTCTGGCGGCTACGGTCGAGCACGAGGCTCTTGTGGTCGTCCGAGTTTCCCCCGAGCAGCAGGTCCGCCTCGGAGGGCATCCATGCCGCCAGCACCACGCGCAGGAACGCGATCTCCTTGCTGGCCTCATACAGACGGCCAGAGAGCAGGATGAGCGCCAGGAAGGAGAGACCCTGCAGAAGGAGGGGGGAAGTGGCGTCATCTTGGTGCAGAGGTATAAAGGGCGCAGGAGTTTTCACTGGCCTGCATGCAGGCTGTACAAGAGTGTGATGAGTGCCGTGCGTCACCGCCATCAACAGCAACGCATCTGGCCATAACCACTAAAATCGCACCGGCAAGTTCACTCACCGTCGCCTCGCTTCCATTACCATAATCATTTTATCCCCTCGCCTCGGGTACGTAGGGGGAAAAGAGAGAAGGGAGAAGGAACGTGTGGGGTTCGAGACCTGGAGCTGTTCGCAAGAAGCCTGGCAGTCTGGCTGAGAGGTTGACGAGGTGGCTGCAGTCCTGAGGACTAGATCCCAGGCGAGCGCCGAGCTACCGCTGGTCTAGCGGTAGAGCTACCGAGTGCCGAGGACGCGGCTAGGCTGGGAGATGCCTCCGTGGCTGTGCACCACAACGGGATCCTGAGCGCCCGCCACCAGCGACTGCCACCGGGCCTGCGACCGCGAGCCCTGTCAACGTTGACCGGACGTGGACGATGTGCAAGTGGGGCTCCCCGCTGGCCTCGGTTCTACACCGACGCCTCCTGGCCTAGACCCGACATCATCAGTGATCACCGACCGGCAAGTGCCGTCCCACGATGCGCTGCACAGAGGACGCATCATGGTACGTTACGACTTGCTGTTTTTTTTCCCGGTCAGGGATAAGTGATGTTGTCGGATCGGCACCAGGAAGCGTCGATGTCGAACGGAGGCCAGCGGGGAGCCCCACTTGCACATCATCCGCGTCCGGTCAACGTCGACCCGGCACTCGGTCGCAGGTCCGGTGGCAGTCGCTGGCGGCGCGTGCTCAGGATCCCGTTGTGGTGCGCAGCCACGCAGACTTCTCCCAGCCTAGCCGCGTCCTCGGCACTCAGTATCTCTCCCGCTAGACCAGCGCCAGCTGGCCCGATGAAATCTCGCCCAGGATTTCGTCCTCAGGATGGGTTGATTGGTTGGTATCCTCGAACAATGGTGCATGCCCATGCGGGGAAGAAGCTTCCTGTAATGGTTAAGGTGGCTGTAACCCGGTTTATTTAGACAAAAAATAAAGATAGAGAAAAACGTAGAGATAACGTAAAATCTCGGAATGTAACAGAAGACGCAAGAAAAACTTAGCCCAGCTTCATGGATTTAAGGTAGCAAACGCTGACGTTAACAGCGAAGCTGCCCGGTGTTCTCTAACCACAAGGCCAAGCTTCATAGAACATCTCAAAGTCAGCAGATCTATTCTCGAGTGCCCCGTTCGCGCGCCAACCCTCGCTGGCGCGCCCGACGGGCGGATTGTTCTTCCGGAGCGCGCGCGACTTTACCCATTTATCTAACATTCCAGAAACGACCGCCAAGCGCACTCGTCTATATATGCACGCTCCTCCGAACCATCTGTTGGAGGCGCGCTCCTCTCTTTCTCACCTTGAGTCCTCTCAACTGCGCTTGTCCCCCTCTCCCCAATACGCTGCACCTGTGCTTGGCGCTTGCTCTCCCATCGCCAGGCTATGCCCTCTCCGCATCGCTGCGCCCGCGTTACCACGACTCGTTTTATGAACGCCTCGACCAAGAACAGCTTGGCTGTTAAAAAAAGTAGTGAAGAAATAGCTGTCTAATAGGGCAGCCGACCTGTCGCCACAACAAAGAGAAATCCAAGAACATCTTTTTGGAGAACGCCTAGGACCGAAGCATCCAGGGAAAAAACAACGGTATAGTTGATAGCGGGAGACTAATCGAGAGACACTCACTAATCGAAATGCTTCCCGGAAACAAAGGCCAACCCAGGACGTCGATACTTAACCTTTATAGCCCCCCAAGAATAAAAACTACAAAATACACCAATTACTGACGGCTACAGCTAAAATAGCAAGAAGAGACCCACTAATTGTATTAGGGGACTTTAATGCCGCACACCCTCACGGGGGATATTCCAAACAATGTAGTTAGGGAAGAAAAACATATGAAGTAGCCAGTCAACTTAATCTGACACTCCATAACGATCCCAAATACCCAACCAGAATGGGAATGAGTATAACCAGGGATACGTGCCCGTATCTTACCTTCACTAAAAACGCAACTCAAATCAGGTGGGAAAACACGGAGGAAAACCTCGGTAGCCACCATCACATACTAATCACTAGCATAGAGAAAAGAACACCTAAACGAAAGATCAGAACTAGCAAAATCACCGTCTGGGACTCCGTTCGTAAGGACAGATTCACCGATAGTGAACCCATACGGGACGGGGCATACAGGAGTAGACAATACAACTAATCTCGGATGTAAAAAAGCACACATGAGAGATCGTGGGTACGGAATAAGACATCCCAGCAGTTGACAAACGACTACTCCATCTGTGGGATGCATGGAGGAGCCTGAAGAAGAGATGTAAACGGCAAAGACACAAAAGGAAGCTCAAAATTAAAATAGCGAAGATAAGTGCGGAAGCAAATGAATACGCGAGAGAACTAAACAACTAAAACTGGGCAAACATGTGTAACAACCTACAAGGTACGCTGCCCTTCTCTCGAACCTGGGCACTACTTAAACCACTAGCAGACCCAGTACAGAGCAGCCAGCAACAAAAACACAACGTAAACAAGATTATACACAATTTCCCGGGAACAGAGTAACAACTAAAAACAGCACTCGTGGACAAATATCTCCGAAACCCCACACGGACTGGGCCGCAAGCCTACACGTACAGCGGCGACGCCAGCCCAACCCTAGACAGGCCAATTACGGAAGCGGATATCAGAAGGGCCCTTACTAAGATAACAAAGTGCACCACACCCGGCAAAGACGGAATAACTTACAAATACTTGAAAAACATAGACGACAGATCTATAGGAGCTGTCCCAGACTACTACAATAGCCACTGGGAGAAAGGCACCCTGACACCGGAATGGAAGCACGCAGAAATGATTCTTCTCCCCAAACCGGGCAAAACGTTGTGAATAGGCGACATGAGGCCAATATCGCTAACCTCTTGTGTAGGTAAGATAATGGAACATGTAGTCCTGGATAGACTGCAGAACTACATAGAGACTAACCGTCTCTTCCCTACCACAACATGCGGTTTTAGGCCAAAGTTGTCAACCCAGGATATTTTACACCAAATAAAGGAACAAGTTTTAGATGCAGCTTCTTGTGTAAATCAAACGGTCATCATGCCCCTTGATTTTAAAGGCGCATTCGACAATATCGCCCACCAAACAGTTTTATCTAACCTTAACGACCTAAACTGCGGAGTTAGAATATTTAACTATGTGCGTTCTTTCTTAGAGGGCCGGACGGCCACGATAGCAATTGGGGATATACGCAAAGACACACACAAAGCAACGAATAAAGTCACACCACAGGGTCACAGTCACACCAATGCTCTTCAACGTAGCAATGCACAAGCTTCCAGAAACCCTAAACAAAATCCCCAATATCCGACACGCAATATACGCCGATGATATAACCATATGGACAACCACGGGGTCAGACGGAGAAATGAAGAAGCCCTACAAACAGCGGAAACGGCCGTGCAAAAGCATGCCTCCCAGTGCGGACTATAATGCTCGGTGGAAAAATCAGAGTTACTCCAAATCCTAAAAAGAACACCGGGAAAAACATACGTACTACCCACTCCAATGACGATCAACCTAGACGGGAAACCTATCCCAACAGTATAGACACTAAAAGTGCTGCTGCTCAGACTGCAGCAGGACAATGGCTGCGGAACAGCCCTAAACCATTTAATGAAACAAATAGAAGAAAACCTACGGGTGATTAACCGAGTAAACAACAGAAGAAACGGGTTGAAAGAAGGGGACAGTCTAAAAATTGCCAGCGCTCTCATAATTTCACGAGTAGCATACTCAGCTCCATTCTTATGTTTAACAGCCAGTAACATCAAAACACTCAACGCAGCAGTTAGAAACGCAATCAAAAGGGCGCTAGGATTACCCCAATGGACGTTGGCACAGAAACTAAACGAACTCGGAATCAGCAATGCAGTTGAAGAAGTACTTGGGGCACATAGAATAGGCCAGTTTGAGAGTTTAAAAACCAGCCACACTGGCAGGGAAACCCTATAGCGACTGGGCTACTATATACGTGACACTATGCACGCAACCACCCACGAGATTCCCGATTGCATATCCAGGGCCTTGAAAGTAGCACCCATACCTAAAAACATGGACCCTACACTCCACCACATAAGAAGGTTGGACAGATGCCGTAATATTGAAAGAATCTACGGGATTTCATAGTACACGTGGTGCACAGATGCTGCCATTACGAGTGCCGTTGGCATAGCCGCCATCTGTGCGCACAACCCAATACAGCAACGTAGCGTAACTGCTAGCGTGCGGACATCACTATGTATTGAAGCAGAAGAAGCGGCAATTGCTCTAGCTATCATTTCAGGTCAACAGGATGCACGAATGAACATTGTTTGTGGCTCCCAAAACACCTGCAGGCAATGGGCGAGAGGGCGCATCGGCAAAACAGCCCACAGATTCGCAATCTACAAATCAAATAATATAATCAAAATCATATGGGCCCCTGGCCATGAAACTCTAGAGGGCAATCAACAGGCTCACTCCTGGGCTCGCGCCCCCCTTCCCCGAGCTGACAGCCCCCAAGCAGAGTGTCCTGTTCCTGTCATGCCCATATATTCTGAAATTCTCAAGCAGAGTGTCCTGTTCCTGTCATGCCCATATATTCTGAAATTCTAAGCTACTACTAATCAACCCGAATTAAATTCCCACATCCTCATCGCAAGTTGCAAGGACATGATCAAACAGCACTCCGCTCAATCCAAACGAACACCTTCCCTCATCTCTCCCATCTACACAAACTGTATCCAACTCGAAGCAGTGCCACAGATGCAACCAAGTAGCCACCCTCTACCATACGGCAGCAGGGTGCCACAAAATTCACAAACACCATTTAACAGAAGAGCAGTGGAGTGAGGCTCTGTCTAGCGCCGACTACGACGAGCAGTGCCGAACATCGCCAGAGCAGCCACCGGCGCCCTGGGGACTGGAGCCCTGGACTAGGGGCACCCACCACGTGCAACTACCCAACAACATAATAAAGTTATTTCTCTCTCTCTCTCTCCCTCGACCACTGAGCGCGACGCCTGGAATTCCGCGAAGAGCTCCCGTCTCGAGCGCCCGCACTCCCTTTCTCGCGCTTCTCACTTCTACCTCTGCACCTGAGCCCCGCCAATGCACTGATAATGGTGATGGCGGAGAAGCGATGGTAAACACGGCGGTGCGGATTTTACTTTGATGGCCAGATGCGCTGCTGATGATGGCGGTCACGCCCGCCACTCATCACAAAGAGAAATACCTTTTGGGTGCAAAACTGCGGGGGCAAAAGATTGGTAAAATTAATTTACAAACACAGGAGGCCCGCATTATAACGAAGTATTAAGGACAAGAAATTGACTTCGTTATACACGATGTTTCGGTAAAAACGGAGGTGGTTTGCTTTTAATGCACTGCACTTCGAATTAAATAAGATTGCGAATGCAGCAATATTTGTTATAATGAGGGTTTGTTATTCCAATCAAGCCGAGCCTCGTTGATACGTTTAAAAAACGCAAAGGAGAAACGTAAAATCCGGAATAACGTACTATCCGGTAAGAAACGGGCTAAGGGGACTTTTAGTGTTCACAATTGAAAGCGCAATTACCGGGAAATCGCATGAATCAAGAAAGTATCAACGGGGTTCTACAGAATCTATTTGAACGATAGCTGCGTACGCTATCGCATCCCATAAATTTTCTCTGACAAACATCGGGCTTTTCTTCCTCCTTCCTAACTGTCCGCTAAGAAGACATCAGCAGGATGACCATTTTATCTCCCGCTTTCGTTGATAAAACCATCGCCGTCAAAAACGCAATGACTGCAGCATCTGCTGCATTTGTATGGAAACCAAATAAAGTTTGTATGTTACGCGCGTCATTGAGCGCGTACTATAGGCATACATTCAGCCCGTCAATTGAAGGACAAGAAAAAAAATGGAAATTTTACCGACAATCTGCTCAATAGACTCTAGAGCAATTTCGGAAACATGCTGAAGTCTGTATAAATAAGAGTTTTTTTTTTTCAACCCTAGGGCATAATTTATGTTGTGCTACATATAAGAAACTACAAACAAGTCACATCCGCTAATGAAATTGTAGGAATCTAACCACCCACCGGCTCCAATCTGACATTTTTGTGTGGTATTGCTGGAAGCCATATTAACCCGAATGGCAAAAAGAAGTAAGAATGATAATAAAAATGCCATTTCACGCTAATGAAAGTAATTGCGCACCTTCAAACTTGCAGTTCAAATATTGTGGATTAGCCTTCCTCAACAATGGATGTGTTATGTCATCAGCATGTGATATGGTAAAGCCATTTGCAGCTGCATCATTTTCCTAGAAATACCTTATCTCATAGCCTTTCGACCACATCGTTTTTCTGACATCGCCTTTAAACTCGTAAGCATTCTTTGGCAAGCACCCCGGCCAAATCTATCAGTTACTCGAAAATGAGTGGCGCCTTAGATCTGCAAAATAAATGTATAATTGGTACAGTTAACACATGTACTCGTTATAATAGTATAAATGTAGACGATTGGTAGATTCAGAATCACTAGGGAATGATTGAAAAATGAATAAAACGATTACCTGTGACGCCATGCACTATAGGAATGCATTCATGTACAGTACTAAAGCAGACTTTGCAGATACTTAGTGTATACGCTATAGATGCACACATGGTGTCTACATACTTTGACATGAAACCACTCACATTGCCCCTGTAAAACGCCTGCCTAGCAGAGAATGTTTAGTACAGTAATGGTGACGATTATAGATGAGCTTAGCGTATAGCAAAGTGGTTGTTAAAGAATGCTTGCACGACAGTGGACAAGGCACAAAATTACTGTACCGTTTTTTTTGTGTTAAACGTCATCCAAAAGCTCGACACAGTGCATTTGATTACGTTATTTTTACTGGTGCTAATGTAGGAGCTCGAAGAAACCAATGTGTAGATAACAATTATTTTGTTATTATAAAGACTTTCTTCGGCCCCTCATGTGGAGCGTTCCTGAAATATACTAAAAAGGAAAGGTTTCTACGAAGGTTTCGAAACTAAGGAAGAGTTTTTTTTTCAGCCTCAAACCGTTTGCGACCTCCCTATTTAAAGCCACGAAGTTCTTATTTGGGTGCCTTTCGGTTTCCCTTAAGTGTCGCAATGCTCAAGTCTATGGGATGACAAGCGGGGTTGCGGGGAATCGGGCGGGAGCGTACAGGCACGCCCTTTTGAGGGCCATAAGAAAGTGGAAGTAATCCCGTACATTCACAAGATCTCGCACAATATTAAAAAAAGTGGCCGCCAGACATGGGGTACATTTTCGGCACCATATAAGCTGGCAAGCCTTTGTCCCAAAATTGAAAAGCGCCAACCAAAGAACGCGTGCGCGATCCGCCATGCCACAAAATTCACGAAGTGCACGACAAATGTTATCTACCGCATACCGCTGAAGTGCGATAAAGTGTATATTGGGCAGACGGGACGCTGTCTGAACGTTCGTTTAAAAGAACATGAAACTTCGGTCACTTCAGCTGGAGGGGCAAACTTGCCTGCCCATTGCCGAGGTTGTGAATGCAGCCCCCTCTTTGACAAAGCACAAATAATTGGTAGAGGAACCACAAAGTGCGAGCGGGAGCTTATCGAAGATTATCAAATGCGTAAGTACGGTTTGGATAAGTGCGCGAGTGTTCCCTCATTAACAGTATCAGGCAAAGAAGCTGAATATTTGAAAAAGAGCCGATTTTTAATTGCGTCATCAGCTGACCTTCTCACTTTAGTTTTTACGGCGCATGCCCTGAACTTGCTTTTCCTTCGAAATTTTATTCATTAAACTGTTGCTAGTCCCAGCGTGTGTGTTGTCTACTCTCTCCTCGTGTATGCGTCTTCAAGGCTGACGCTGACTCCCTTCGCTTTCCCGCTCACCTCTCATGCTGTTCCTCTTCCCTAAGGTAAACACCCTCCTCTCCTCCCTCTCCTCGCAAGGTAAACACACTAGAGGTTTGCTCCAGTCAATTTAAATTTATCGCGTTTCACTGCTCCCGGCCGGGTACCTCGATGCCAGTGCTGCCGTACGGCGGAGACACACCGGAATCAAGGCGCCCTACTTCAACGTTTATAGAAACAAGTTGCCCTACTTCCAGGTGCGTTCCAAGAGGAACGTGTAACCTAGTGGAATCTTTCGTAACTGCTGCCGTTTGATTTCTCAAAATGCCGCCAGAAGCTACAGCGGCGCGAGCGACAGCAGGCGACACAGTGAATACAGTGGATGTAGTATTTCAGTTGCTATCGCAAATATCAAGCATCCATTGAATTTTTATAAAGGCCATTGAATTTTTTATAAAGGACCACTTGAAATTTCACTGATGTATTGATTTTCTGCCTCATATTTGCGTAACGTGTTGTTCTTGTTCAACACTGTCAACAAGTTTGAACATTGCCACCGGATTAAAACGTTTAGATTTAGTTGTGGGTGTATAAAACTACTGCGCAACTTCTGCTTCACTTTGGCCGGGTGGATGATTCGAGCCACATACAGACAGACAGACAGACACACAAACACACCAACATTTCTTCGTTTAAAGAGGCCAAGAAAGGCTATCGTCTTTAAAAAAATAGTGCGTACAAGATTTCGGCGCACGCTGGCCCCACGTGGACTAAATTATTTCAAAGCTCTGAGAAGCTCTAAGGCGCTTTACAGCTTAGCTGCAGTTTAAGAGTTAAAATGCACGAGTGGAAATGAAGCTTTTTTTTTCGGAGACAAAAAGTTCAGCCTGATTATCGATCTGTCTGCTTCTAACGAATGGCCTATATAGGATCCCAGATTCGAGTACATGTATTTTTCTACGAAACTGGGGCAACAATAACCCATCGTGCACGTTTATTAGTGCCGGCGCTTAATAATTTCTTTTCTTGGCATCCCAAAAACGCCCTCCCCCCTCCTCTCTATCTCTTTTTCTTCACAATGGGCCATGAGCTCAGGCCTCCAATCTCCGTTGCATACATTTACTCGGTGTTGTGCGACGGACCTTAGCGTCTTTCGCTACAATGGACGGGCGCAAAGACGGCGGTCCCGAATGCGCATATGCACGTTTCCTGGTATACCTGGATCTCATCATACACAGCGCTATGTAGCGACCTTCTTATTGATTCGTTGTAGACCTGGAGTAACTTATAGATAACAAGGTCGCCATATAGGGAGAAAGCACAGCTTAGTTGCTACGTCGAGTTTTACACAACGGTCTAACCATGGCCTTAGAAGTACTGCTATTTCCGCTATCACTGCACCAGGCTGAACACAAAGCAAGTTATGGGCCGCAAAGAAAGGCTGACTGCGCGCGTTCCTTTGAAAGGCAGCACTCGTTGGCGCTGTGTCCGCTGGCAAAGATCTATCCCAGTCGTCGCGGCTAATCGTGCTAACCTGTGTTTGTAGAAATAGGGTGTAGGTACGACGCGAGAAGGACTTGGTAAAGTTGTTACCGTATATCTCAAGGAAGCGGGACGCCGTTCTCGATGCCCTTCCTTGATGACGTCTCGAAAAACACGTAGATTTGCTTTGTTGCCATGGCATAAACAAGCACAAGAGCACGTAAAGTATTGGTCCGGGCTAAAGAAACTCAAGAAAAAGTCTTGATATTTGACAGTCTTGTTATCCGCTGCACCGGAGCTATTTCTATACTTCAGTAGCTATTTGGAGCGAGCGATACTACAGTAGAATAGTTACATAAAATATCCTGTAATGTCAAATTCGCAAAACGCAAAATGCTCTAACTACAGGTAATTTCGCCCTTACTTTATATCATAGGAATTTGATTACTTAAATGAAGTTCTTCCATTTTTAAAGGGGCCATGAAGACAAAATGCAAGTTTGGTTCATTCGAAAGATTACCTCGTTAGAATACCACTGACAGAACGTGTCGAACAAAGTTCAGGCAAATAAGCTCTATAATTGGGAAAAAGAGATAATGGCCATGCGACCCACTAGCTCATTTCCCGTAACGGAACCTATTATGTCGTATGCCCAGCTGTGTGATTGGCTGACGCCTGCAAAAGCAAAGGCAAGTAAGGCAGGGCTTAAAAGCTTTTCTTTTGATACCTCTGAGAATGGTGGGCTAAACAATGCACGTTAGGAACCCACACGTACACATAGAAGCCCCAGAACGTGCTGCGTGCACTATGCCGGTTGTGGCTGCGCAGCCGTCCAGCCCGTTGAGATTACACCGACCAACTGACATAAGCGACATAGTCTTCCGTGACTCGGTCGCGCATACCCAAAGTTTCAGGAAACGATTACTACCAACCTTAACAAAAATAGGCCAGGTAAAAATCCTGTCAAAACCAAAGCGAGTGCGGAGAGTGGTTCTGAGAAGTATCATGACGCCATTTGGGAGGACGAAGCGTAAACAAAACACGTTTGGCCGTTCGCTGCAGACCCTATTCACATTACTAACAATTGTTTCAAGTGGTTGCCCTGGATACATCATCGCTGACGTAACGAAGCACACGATTTAGCGGAAGAAATGACAGTTGCCTTAAATTGTTTAATTTCTCAGTGAATAGAGCATAGTTTGCTGCCGAAGAAGCGCTGGAGGAAATATAAAACACGAAATCTTTTGAATAAAACAATCTTGTATTTTGTCTTCACGGCCCGTTTAAAATTGGGAGTCTGTGAGGGAAACTGGAGAAGGAAAATCAGCCCGTCGTTTCCCTACCAAATTCTTGCTCACTCAAACAGCCGTGTGTTACCTAAGTCGCAGAGGCAGCTATAATTAACTATTAAAGGGACACTGAAGTGATATGTAAACATTGCGGGATTACTAGCGCAAATTGTAGTCCGGAGTCCCCAGGCCATGTTTCGACCACTCTAGGCGCGTTTACGCGATTTTATTTAGTAGAAAAACTAATTCGAAAATGCTGTCCTCCTCTCTTTACGCTCGCCCATTTTCTGTGGCGGTTTCGTGTGATGTCAGGAGGGGATGAGCTGGCAATTGGCTGCGGTACTGCACGGCTCCCCGGCCTTCAGACACAGTCAGTCGGGCCAGCGTTTCGTCCGCCGGCCGCCGGCGGGTCGTCGCAGTCAAGGAGGTTAAAAAAAATTGCTTGGTCGCAATTCGTTCCCTTAGTTGAAACGAAGCCAGGACACGTTTGTGAATGGAAGAATGTGCCTTTCTTTACTTGGTTTGTTTGTACACTGTATCTAGCTCCAAGTCAAGGTCGCTTCACGCAAGCGCTGCACAAGCGCACATGCGACGCTTCGCTGACTGGTACGCCAGTAGGAAAATATAAGGCCTCTTGAAGGCGGGAGAAGTGTCAGCGAAGTCAATATAGGTACTAAGGAAATAAAATCAACTGATATTTTTACCGTACAGCGTAAAACTAGGGCGCGGGAAGCACTTTTTTGCGCTGGGCGAACAAGCACAGCGGTCAGCAGCACGACTACGCATCTGCGAACGCTTTTCCGTCTACGAAATGCAATTGCTAGACGTGAGCTACTGTGGAAACTCGGGCGACGCTTACTGCACGAGCGGAGTACAAGTAGTCACCTAAGCTGCTTGAAATGCCAAAACTAAATAAAAGTGTAAACGGGTTGTACAATATATACCCTAAATTACCAAGACTTTCGCATCCCGCTCCGTGGCTCAGTGGTCTGGGGCGCTGGGTGTGCCACCGTAAGTGTTTTGCAAGTCACGAGTTCGAATCCCCGCGGGTACGTGCTTTTTTTTTTTGTAAGTTAACTTTTTTGTTTTCCGCCGATGTTTTCTATATTGAGTTCACCTTTTTTTGGGCCGCAACGTTCATGGCTACACGAACTAGTTCACAAAACGCGCGCAGGCTGGCACTGGCGCGCTAGCGAGTTCTCGTTGGCATACTGTTGCCATAAGCACCGACTGCTTGCAGGCAGTGGGCACAGGCCAGAATGAACAGACCCTTGGCCTGGTGCGAACACGCTTTTTACGATACAGGCATGAGGGAGGCAAGCTCCAAATATGGGGAAAAAGCGCATGACATTTGGGCGTCTGCGGGTACGCGGAGGGCGTTCATGCACTGCGTAGGTCTCGGCTAGTGAATGCTACGACTACAAGCCATCCTGGGAGGCTTATCTTGTGCATTTTACAGCCAACAACATGGCAGAAGCGCGGTACGATGATTACTGAGATATTGAGAATGCCCATCCAACAACGCCATTGGTTATGTTTTACACAACCGAAACCGAAACCGAAACTTGTTTGATTGCTAACCTTGGGCATCGTCCAATCACGGCGCCCCTCCTCTCAACGTCACAGCCTTAGTTGGTGCGGCCGCCGCAAACTGCGCATGGTAGTTTTTCTTCTTTCGCGCTTTGTAAAATAATTACCGATTTGTCAACCGGATAAACGATGAAAAGTGGGCTAATTTGAGCCAGTCTACGCAGTGCAAGCAAAAACGGGAGCTTGACAAATTCACTTCAGTGTCCCTTTAAGTAATGCATAAAATACACAGAGCCGCACTGAAAACTATCAAAGCTTTCTCTAACAGTTCTGCTGCGCAGCAAGTCGAACTTGTTAGATTACTTGTATAAAAGAAGCCACTAGTAATGTTCCATCTAGGTCACTCAGCAGTCGTAAATTTAAACAGGTGACAGCAAGGTAATTACGATATTGTTAAAATACCTATGGGCCTTCTTTCCTAAAACTCACCTTTGTTATTAATAATTGCGATAAAACGGGCACATCAGGCTAAGCATGTAAACACATGAGACAGCATTCTTTGAGCCACCCTAAATAATGCAGCCTGCACTGTGTTATAATTCCGTAACGTTCTGAATTCCATGATATCATTAGCCATGTTAAATTGCTCAATGGAATCTTAAGTATGACTTCGTTATTTGTCAGATGTTTGGCCTTGAACACGACGATTGTTAATTTCGGTAATTCAAGTGATAACTGCAGATCTGTACTCCGACCAAAACGCTTCAAATCATCTCCGAAAGAAAAGAATTAATGCGAAAATTGAGTTTAGCACGATGGGAATCGGTTTTGATACCGCGATGAAAAGGCGCGGAAAAAGATGGCGACAAAAGATAGAATAAACAGCGCGCCGTCCCGTGTTTATTATATTGTCTGTCGCCGTATTTTTCCTTGTTCTTTCCATATGGCCAAAAGTTTGCGCCATATTTGTGAAGATATCTAAAAAAAGCGAATGGTTTAACAAAAGACAAATGCACATAGGTCAGTATATTCTACCACAGGAGTAGAAGAAATAAAAAAAATGCATCGGCATCTCTCTTACCAGTGGTACATAGAGGCAAGGCAACTGCTGCCCCGTCTGATCCGTGGAGTACATCTGTGCAGCCCGTCAAAGATTCTAGGAGCACTCAGGCACGCAGAGATCAGTCCTATTCGGTGGGCAGAGTAGTCTCTTCAGTGAGTTGAAATCCTTTTCTTAGCATCAGTGCCACCGTTAGTTCAAAAAACGACGAAAGATTCCGCCGAAGCCATCCCCAAGATTTTGAAAAGCAGATGAGGCCGGTGTCCTAAAATGCTGCCTCTCAGAAAAAAAAAAAAACGACCACAAAAATGCAATAGGACCGATAGTCAGTTGCGTGTCACGTATACGCCGATAGACGGAAAGGCTACTGCGTCAAGACAGACCAGCGATAGGAGTGCATAAGCAATTGGAGTGATTTTTTTTTCTAGCTCATCCCTTCTTTCTGGAATCCGCGGCTCCAATTCTGATTTGAGAAACCCCCGTCTCTTGTTGCTGCAGCGTAACACGACGATATGGATGTATTTCGTGCCGTAAGCGGCAATGACATGTCTCTCGCACAGTTAAAGTGAATCGTTCAGTACGCTCCCTACACATTCAGGAAGTTCTAAGATCAGAATTTTCCTTGAGCCAATATGATGGAGCCGTTTCGTGGATAAATTTTTGTTAGCAGAATCCGCCGATTATCCGTAATGACAGATAGTGAATTATTTACAGAAATATGAACCTGTCATCGAAAACTGTCTTTTATTTGCACGGACTGTACGTTTTTATATATCCACCAAGCTTGTTTCCCTTCTAACTAAGTGTTTGTAATATCTGGGAACAAAAATTACATCACTCAAACATTGTTAACATGAATGGCCACAC